>NC_088685.1:126622737-126926070 GCF_028017835.1 Emys orbicularis
CTTCTAAGACAAATATCTTTGCTTTTTTTTTTTTAAGAAACTGTATTTAGATATTTAAAAGCATAAAGAAATATAGAAAACTCAAACCAAGCTTAACTACATATCTTAATACACCAAAGGTTTGCATTGCCCAAAGGCTACCTCAGGCAGGCCTATCTGAGAGTGTCCATTACAGACAGAAGAAGCTTTGTTTATAAGAAACTGTAAAGTGGTTCATCAAAGACCTACCCTGGTCCAAGCTGGTAGCCTCTCCTGCGGGCCTCCTAGCCTGGCTTCTCCAGATCACATGTCTGTGCCTGTCTTGAATAGCAGGCCCTTTGCTCTACTTCTGTAAGAATCCCTTACAAATTGCCCAGTGTTTTTCTTTTGTGTCAGAAGGCATCCTGTTTAGCTAAACACCCCTCCTGCCAAAGCAGATCTCCAACTTCCAGGGGATTCCAGCCTACTCTAAAAGAGTAATGGCCTCGGGGATGGGTGCTGTTGCTTGGGTGAAAGGGCCACTGGGTCTTAAAGGCGGTACCCACAGACCTTGAGTGCCTCATCTCCTGAGCTGGAACAGGGGGTGGGGAGTGCACAAGTACATGTGCTTGTCTGGGCAAGGTTTGCCTTTGTAGATGAGCTCTGATTCCCCTTCGCTTTCCAGAAATCTGCAGCTATAATTTTAGAAATCAAACATAAAGTCCTAGTTTGTTCTAACAGGCACCCAGTGAAGTTGGCTGTAAGGCTGCTTTTCACTGCCAATGTTGCAAAACAACTTTAGTGGGGGCCAAGATCTGAGCCACTAACTCAGCTGTGTTGCACTCAGAGGGTTAAATGGTGCTCTCTGTTCCAATCCTATGCATGTCAGCGAGTAGCAATAACAAAGAACTGCAATTGACCCATATGATGCAGAAGTAATTTATTTCAGTTTTCCTTCTTAAATGTACTCACTTACCTCTCTAATCTATCTATAGGTTTTTATGCCACCTTCAGTGCCATGTTATCTGAGTGCCTCTCATGTGCTACTGTTTGTTATTAAATCACACACAAGTGAAATCTACAGTACATATAATGTGGCTGTGTTGACATTATAGGAGAACAGATATTTGGAATTTTCTGCTTGATGTCACAATTTAAGAATTGCATTAAATGCTAGTATTTAAAAATTTGGTATTTTACTATTTGTACAATGACAACAGTGTGCTAGGTGCACTAGCCCGTTATGAGAACAAGGTTTAAATTGCCTCATTTTTATGCATTTATATAGTTAAACCTAACACTGCATTAACATTTCTTATTTTGCATAGAATTAGATCCAAATTTCTTATAATATCCTGCAAGTTCTAGTAAGAATCCTATTTCTCTTCTGTTTTGTGGTAGCTTTCACAGGTTTTATAGCCTCTGTTTAGCTTGGGCCCATCTGTAATCCTTCCTTAGGAACCCAATGTCTTGAAAAGTTACGGTGACTATCAAAAAGCAGCACTTTAATTTTATTGGGGCACCTGTGCATTTAATTCTCTCTCTAAAACTTCTTTTAAGTCCTTAAAGGGTCATTCCAAACTCGAGGGCAAAGCTATGATTATATCATCTCCGTCTACTACACAAGTGCAATATATTGAACCTGACAATGAAATGTTCATTAATCCTGAAACTCAGTCAGTCCATTGGCTATTCTGAAGGGCATTGCATTAAAATGAAATGTCCTCTTATGACAGACAAAGGTCTCTTTATTAAATTATTATTATTATTACTTACAGTTGTCATCAACTTGTGTCTGTCAACAGCTGCTAGTAAGAGCAAGGGTAGTTAAAAGTTTTGCTTGACTGTATATAGTTGAATATTCAAGACAATTGGTTTGAATAGAGATGGCTCAAGTCACAATGTCCAGATCCAAACTTACCCAAAAGTTTGGGTGTTTTGGGGGTCTGGGGCAGAGGGGTTCATTTCTAATTCTGCCCCCTGTGTACATACTATTATGAGCTAACTTTTCTGAGGACAGTGAAATGGATTTGCCAGCATAGGCTGTGATTAGAAAATGGGGGTGAGCAAACTGGTTTGGATGCAGTAAGAAGTGACATGACTCTTTCCCCCAAATTTAATTTTTTTTTAAAAATGTGGATAACATTGTTAAATTTTAAAGTTAGTTTGTTTTGTGCCCATCTGTTTCTGAGGCAGAAGTGCTGAAATACCATGATCAAGGCTATTCTCAGATTATTCATGGCTTGATTAGACACAGAATATATCAAAACTCTCAAGACTGTCCTTTCTTCTGGGATGCTCAATCCAATTTTGTAGACTCAAAAGGGGAAATCCAGGCCCTGTTAAAATCAATGGGAACTTTGACATTGATTACGTAGGACCAAGATTCCATCCAAGAGATGCAGATAATTCATAGGAGCATTCATTCTTATGGATGGCTGGTGTTTTGAGTGATTATCTGAACCATTGAGACTTGCCAGTCAATACATGTGGATGATATATATTTTGCATTTTTTAACTGGAAAGGCACAGAAAGAAGGACAGAAAGGCAAGAAACATCATGTAGTCAGCAGTCCTTTCCATAACAGTTTATGGCCCACTATTGGGGACATCAAAGTCCCAATCCGACAGTGCACTTGCTTAGCTTTAAGAACATGAGTGCTCCCAAAGACTGATAATAGCACTGTTATATGTGTTTAAGAGCATGATTAATTTTAAGGGCCCTGCTAGATCAGGGGCCCTGTGTGGTGACACTAGACAGAACAGGTTGTTGATTGTGGCTATATTTTAAATGACAAAAAAAGGTGTGTTTTACTGCAGGATAGGGTTACCAGATAGCAACTGTGGAAAAAAACAGGACGGGGGTGGGTAGGTAATAGGCACCTATATAAGAAAAAGTCCCCAAAAAAGGGACAGTCCCTTTAAAAATGGGACATCTGGTCACCCTACTGCAGGATAACTAACAAGCATTAGCTATCCCAGATGAAAAAGTTAGCGAAGTTAAGGCACTCTAGTTTTACTGCAAGGCAAACTAGACAAGGTCCACTATGGGCAAGGGGGATAATGCTGACTTTGCCTAGCTACCTCATGGTAAACACTACTAGTGCCTTGTCCTCATTTAGGATTGTACAGCAAGATAATCATCAAGTTTGCTATCTCACTGTAACTCCCACCCCCTCAAATCCCTCCCTCCAAGTCCACCTTTTGTTAGCAAAGAGAAGAAGCCTTAGTTTTGAGAGCCATGGAGAACTTCTGCCCGAGTCCAGTGGCCTCAATAAGGAATTTGTTTTAGATTCAGTATGATTGAATTCTGTCTCTGGGACAGTACAAGAGTGAGGGAAGAAAGACCCCCAAGAGGATGGGAGAAAAAAGTGAAAGCAAAGGGGTGGGAGGGAAGAACAGACACAAAGCATGATTAAGATAAAATCTGTGTGCAACCCTGCAATATTTTGACTTTGATTTTGCTTTATTATACATCTTAACACTGTGTTCTGTTGTTCTTTACTCTAGCAAATGATAATTGCTCCATATTTTTGCAAATACTAATGGCTTTAATAGATTAAATCTGTTGTAATGTCTGTGTAACCTAATAAAGCTTGATCATTCGTAATCCCATGTATTATGATTTCTGTTCTCATGGTATTGGCAAAAGGGAATATGACAACTAGGGAAACAATTATAACAAAACAAACAAAATCCAAGGAAGATTTCTGAGTCTTCTGACTCTCTCTCAAAGTAAAATGAATTTATAACTAAACAGCATTCACAAAAGGGAGGCTCTGATTCTTCACTGGATGTTCTCTTCTAGAGACATTTGGCAGCGGTACCCATAATTAGTAATCTGGAGTACAAAGAAATTATTTTAATTTCTTCCTCACTAAAATATTCCCTTGGTGTTTGGGCAATAATGTAATATGTTGCACTTGTATACCACTTTGCGTTTGAGGACCTTGGAGCTTTGCAAACACTATTGAATTAAGCCTTACAATAACCCTGTGATATAGGGAAATACCCCCATTTCACAGAAGAGGAAATGGAGGCGCAGAGAGATCGTGATTTGTCCAAGATCATGCAGTAAATCTTTGGCAGAGGTGGGAATAGAATCCACATTACCTGATCCTGGTCCAGTGCTTTAACCACTTCAATGTGCACTCCAGAATTTGGATAACTACCTGAAATACCCCAATCTCTTGGATCTGGATATAATGCAAGAATCTGTCCACCTGGCAAGAACCTGGAAGTGCAGAAGCATGTGTAAATGAAGAAAAATATGTTGCCAGTGGGGTTTCATTGGGTGTGACTTAGGGCAGAATTTGACACATAGCTTAGTGTTGTCTTTGTGCGACACAGAGCAGCCTGTGCTAGGTGTAGCGGTAAGAAAACTCTCATCACTACATTCTGTCATGTCCTACTGCTTTATTATTTTATATAATATAGCTCACTGTTAAAAGCTTCCTCGTGCTCTTTTCTAGTTTAAAAAACCTTGTGTTTTATTTCTAGAACAATTGTTTCATTAAATAGCTGTCTTGGGCTTTTTTTTTTTTTTTTAATTTTAAGAGCAGGCTTTTTACTTTACCTCCATAAAATCCTGAGCTGGAGATATTAATCAGTCCGTAGATGCAGGGCCGGCTCTAGGATTTTTGCCGCCCAAAGCAAAAACAATTTTGGCCGCCCTCCCCCCCTGTTTTTTAATTACCCCCACCCCCGGCCCCGCCTCAACTCCGCCCCTTCCCCAAATCCCCAGCCCTGCCTCCTCCCCCCAGGCTCTCAAGCCTGGGAGGGAGGCGGAGCAGCGGCGCGCGAAACAACTGTTTCGCGCACCGCGGCCGCTCGGGATCTCCCCCTCCCTCCCAGGTTTGAGAGCCTGGGAGGGAGGTGGAGACTCCGAGTGGCCGCGGCGCGGGCGCCGCTTCTCCCCCTCCCTCCCAGGCTCTCAAGTCTGGGAGGGAGGGGGAGTAGCGGCGCGCGAGCGGCAGCGGAGGTGAGCTAGGGCAGCCGGGGCACATTTTTAGGGGCGGCATTCTGGCGCCGGCCATGCCGCCCCTAAAATGTGTCGCCCCAAGCACCAGCTTGTTTTGCTGGTGCCTAGAGCCGGCCCTGCGTAGATGTGCCTGCTACAGTACGTTTGCCTACAGTAGGCCCTGATCTCTTGCTTCTAATTAAAATGTGCTTTGTTTGTGATGTTAGCTTCTAAGAGACTCTGAGTTGAGCTGGTGGTAGAGATGGAAACTTTTTTTCAAAGTCCATTTTGGTGGTTGTTTTACAAAGCATTTTTGGGGGTTTTCTAACTTCTTGTGCCATTGCACATCACATTTGTTTCTGTAAGTCTGTCCATAAAATTCCTTATAGCGCCCATTATGGATTTTGCTTTCTCTACAGTACACCTCTAAATCACTCAAGGCTATGCTGTCTGCAGAACAAGACACCATTTTGTGTTGTGTTCTGTGCAGGCTGTGGGAGGAGAGGCTCACACTGTGGGACCTCACGTGGAGCCTTTCCTTTCATTCTCATCTTTGTTAAGCTTACACAAATCAGGTTGGTGGAAATATACTTTCACCCTTTATGTGTGTGTGTGAAAAACATAATAGGGTTGAAATGAAGCTCTAGTACAATAACTTCAAATATATTTGTCCAGACAAGTAATTAAATTAGTTGCAATAACCAATACTATTTATTGGCTGTATCACCATTTTCCAGCTGGGCTGCTTTTCTTTCTATAGCCTTTTCCTAAACCAATTCTGAAGCTGCAACTCCTTTGCCCAACTCCTCAGGGGCTGCTTTTCCTGCTCCGGACCCTCTGGTGCTCTGCCTGCAACCTTCTCTACGGTCAGCTGCTTCCAACCTGCTGTCCTTGCCCCGTGTTCTGTTTCTCTTCCTATTCCAAAAAGCAACAGGAAGAGGTGTGTTTTTCTAACTTGGAACAATATTGTGAGGTGGAGCCCATCAAATTAAAACTTTAGAAAGGATTCTGTGCTTAAGCCAAATTTAGGGTTTGTTAGAGATTGTTTTTTCTTACTGCTAGCTGGCTAGTACATTTCTTTGCTATACTGTGGAACAGGTATCACTTGACACCCAACCAATTACCTTAGTTAATTGTGACTCTGTGTGCTGAAGTAGCTGAGAGAGAACTGCTGCTGGTTTAGATCGTGTTAAGTCAAGCAGAAAGGCCAGCCTTGTTTGTATCTGTGCAAAATGAAGTCACATGTAACTTTCAAAATTAGCATTGTGACTCTCTCTATTGAATTCTTTTATTCTGGAAAACACTTAAGTACATGCTTTAAATTTTAAGCATATGCATAAGTGCTGTCCAGAATCTGACCTGGAGGGGTTGTCTTTAGAGGATGAGAGAAGTGGTTTAGGCTTGCTGCCCAGCTGATCCTTGGTGTCTGATTAGTGGAGATTATTAACAGAGGTCCTAATTCTGGTGGTGGCTTTTTGACAGTCTGGAAGGAGTTGAATTGAAACCACCAACTCTTTCCAGATAATCCTCTGAATAGCCTTCAGAAGTCTGCTGTCTCTGAATGAACTGGGGACATCAACTCACAGCACGGCCATCAGATGCCCTCATTCTATGAGTAAATTTTAAATGCTTGTTCAATATGATGCATGGTGGTGGCTTCTTCTAGTGCACAGTTTGTATATGCTTCAGCTAATCTCTGCATGCTCTCTAAAGCTCCTCCATGTACTATACTTGCATTTTTACTGTTATTTTCCTACATTTTTATACTTGGATACTTTTTTTATAATTCACTTAATATTGTTAGTATTCCTTAGTCTTGTAACTCTTCAATCAGTTGAATAATAAGCTCCCATTGTATCGGCTACAGTCACTCTGGGTAATAATATGCCTGGTAGTTATTTAAATAATAATATGCCTGGTAGCTATTTAAGATATTTATTATAAATCCTCACCTACACCCCCCTCCCCCCCCCTTTTTTTAAACTGCCAAGATGACACGGGAGAGAAGTGTCACCATTGTCTTGGTTAATGCAATTTCAAATAACATTTTACAAGAGCTTATAAGCTTCCAGAAGTTTTAATTGGTAAATGAGCAATTGGTATATGGGGGAGTGGGTTTGGAGTGGGCAGGCAAAAATCCTTCCCCCACCTCTGGTGAATTCCCCAAGGGAGCTCTGCTTAGATTGTGGGCCTTAATATAAATCCTATGTACAGTTAATGTGCCTGCACAAAACTGAATGCCTTTTGTTTCACAAAGATTCATGCAGGCCTTTTTCTTTTGGTTAGCATCTATTCTTAGATCCTGTGCATTGGGTTGAGACAATATCTCTAAGTGTTAAGTAAATCCTGGCTGAACTACTAACTTTTGCCTGGTTTTGGGTGGAAAAATTATAATAGACAATTAAGTATTGCATAGTTTTCACAAAAGAACATAGTTCAGCCCCAAGATTCACCTGAAACTTTGACCTAAGATTGCCAACATTCGCCTTGGGTTTTTAGAAAGGTTTGCAAATTTGCCTAAACTAAGGCTGGTAACTTGAAACCAGTTGAGATTTTCTTTTCCTGGCTTGTGAAAAGCCTCATAAAATTCAAGCTTTAGTTATCTGGCTTTTGTTCTCACTTTGCTCTGCCCCAGCCACTGTAAAAGTGCCAGTAAGATAAGCAGGCGGTTAGAGCTCCAAGTATAACTTGTTTAGAGCCCTCCCCTCTTTCCCCCCCCCCCCCCCCCCCTTCAGCAGTGAGATCAGATTGACAGGCAACTCATGGCTTGATTTCTCTTCCCTCTTCCTGCTTTTGGCAGCAGCAGCTGATGGAAAAGGATATCCAATTTGAGTTCCCAGCCCTACCAGCTTCCCCATAAACTTCCTTGCTTGTGAAGCAGTTTGTTCTAGCTTTTCCCCCTTTACATTACTGACTCTCCTCCTCAGAAACATTAGTAAACTCTCATCGCTACGCTTGACATCTGATGAGAATGGCTGGCTGGTGACATACCTCCAAGAAGATTATTATTGCAGTGCCTAGGAACCGCAGTCATGGATGAGGACCCCGTGGTACTAAGCTCTGTACTAACACAATAAAACAGTTTCTGCCCCAAAGAGCTTACAATCCAAGAAGACTGATGTGCCGGTACCCAGCCACCCCAGAAGTCACTTATAAAGCAGACAGCTGCTGTTTTAATTTCATATCCCAAATCTTAGCTCCATATTGTTTGGTCAGCACCACTGACACCTGGGGTGAAAATCATGAGGATACTCCCAGTACGGAGTAGGATTCCCATGAGGCAGCAGTCTGCTTTGCCAACAAGCCCCTAAGCCGGTTACTTAAGTGTGACTTACAAAGTGATACAGAACTTGTAAAACAAAAGAAGGTGTTATGATGTATTGTTTCTACTTACATGGTCCATGACAACTGGATTGTCATTACATTTCAGGATAGGTAGGGGGAGTTGACTCTTTAATTAAAGAAGGCTATGGAACAATTCCAATAATACAGTCCTAATTTCATGATTTCTTTACGTTTTTCTCTGGAAGAGGAAGGAATTGTCAGAGTTTTGCAAATGGGAGAGAACTGGCTTCTAACACCATCCTGATATATAAGACCTCAACACTTCTCTTGTCTCTGGTGAAAAATGAATCCCATCTGATGACTGACCTTCCAAGTAAGGGTACCTTCTCCAGATCTATTGGTTTCCAGCTGCTGCTTTGTAAGAATCATTGTTAAAGTTCACAGGGGAAAACTAGGTACTGCTGAGGCTTGGCTCAATGAATAGATTTATTTTTTTTTAAAATCCCCAAAATAAAATAAATCTGTATATAAGCGGAATGTGACTTTGGGTTTATGTGGGAAGGGGACTATTTCTGAAAACTGATAGGACCTGGTGTAAGTCAAATAAAAACACCCCAGACAGCTTAGACTGAATTTACTACCAGTGCTGAGGAGAGGGTGAAGGATGGCCATGTGCAGCTGCCGCAGCCGCAGGACTTCGGGTCAGAAACCTACATCCTATTGCAGGCTCTTCTGCTGACTTTCTGGGTGGGCAACTAGCATAACATCTGTGTGCTTTCCCCCCATGTCAAATGGGGATAATGCTTGCCTACCTCTATATGACAATTCTAAATGTAATAGTTAATTATTAGTTAGGGGGGGAAGGCCTCATTACAGCAATTGGATCTGTCTGGATGGACCCCCAGGGACTTCAATGGGATTCTGAGTGGCTGCAAAGATCCACTGTCATATAGCTGGTTACAGAACAGAAGCCTCGCTTTGGAAAGTGCTTTGCACACGTAGTGCAGCATATAAAAAGCGATGCATTGCTTTTATGTGCAATCTCTGTGGGGTAGATTGTCATCTTAGATCTGCCCTGAGCAAGGAGTGGCACATCGATGGGAGTTCCATTTCCCTCGCTGGTTCCCCTGTGCTCTGGGGGGAAGTAATCTGCTTACTTGTCTATACCAGGAGCAGACTACTCGTCTCGCAATGCTACTGGCCAGTGTGTTGGAGGAAGTGAGGGATGAGTCAAGGTTCCATCCATTCCCTACTCACCTGAATAGGAGAGAATAGTGGTCCTGCAGAGGCTGTTCTCCCTTCTCATCAGCCCCAACCACTCACCAACCCATGAGATGGGTAACCCTCACAGGGGAAGTTTTGTACCCCCATTCTCCCCGTGCCATGTCATAAGGGTAGGCCACAGTCTCGCTCAGTGTTTGTAAAGCACTTTGAGCTCTTCTGGTGGTGCCAGGTAAGAATACGGTATATTATTTCCCATAACCCTTTCCCTGCACTCTGTAAACTGCTGAGAGGAAAATCATCTCTCCACAGTTTTGAACGACAAATACACCAGAGAATGGAGTTTCTGAGAATACAATAGGAAACAGTAAATTGAGATTCCCCCCCCCCAATCAACCTTTTTTAGCTTCTCCTCGCTTAAGCCCCCACCCCCACCAAAACAAAAATCCCTGGTTCTGGAAAAACAGAATATAAAGCAGGATATGAAATACAAATTTCGTAAGAGGCAATGTTTGGTAACTCAACTCAGAGTTGCTTTGCTATTTCTCATTGCTCATTTTCCTCTCTTACTGAAACTGCAATGTGTTGCCTGCATTATTTTATAGTCTCCAAGTTTGCTCACTAGTAGCCAGACATGTCCAGTGATTGCTGCTTCCTTTGTTCTGTTCCTTTCCTCCAGACCAGAAGGTTACGGTTTCTCATAGACCGAAAGTTGTACCACTTATAATCCTCCAACTTCTTGATTGTTGATGCTGCAATCACCTAGTGGATGACTTTGCAATATCAGTAGCTTCATGAGAGCACCTTGTGATGTGCAGCCAGAGGAAGAGCTGACTTCTTTAGATTTTAGTTGGATAAAATCTTTGGGTTATTGCCTCATTTTGGAGGGTGAGGATGGAGGACTGCCTTTTATGGATAAGTGAGTCCCTGAAATGAATTTCCTATTGTTCTGTATAACTTTATATTCTGTATTTTTCCTCCAAAAGACCATTCAGGTCTGAGATTTACTTTATTATTTAACTGCAAAGGTAAAGCATATAATGTAAGGAATTCAGAGATTAGATTGCTGTTATACTGACAATAAGCCTTTGTAGATAAGGCTGGAGGGAAAACTATTTTTAATTAAAACCAATTAACATGAAATTGGACTTTCTGTTCATTAATTGTTCAGAGTGAATTGAAGGTTTGAAACTATCTGGGTTTTGTATGAATGCTTTAATTCACTGGCATGTGGGTGACATGAGCTTCATGAGTGACTTTGAGTTGAATTTATTCTCCAGTCTCTGGACTGGTGCAACTTGGAGTCAGCAAGCATTGAGGAAGGGAAGCAGAGGAGGAATAAACTCACCGGGTATGTCTTCACTGTAGGGTTAGCTTGAGTTATCTACATTTAAGTAGACTCCTCTTGAGTGTGAGTGGCCACACTGGGACATCTTCAAGTTGCTGCACTGTCTTCTGTGTGGCACTTCTGGGGGCATAGCTGAGTTGCACAAGGAATTCTTTTGCAGTGCATTGTGGAAAAACTTGCCTATCCTCTGTGGAAACACTGGGGTATTGTGGGAAGGCATTGGAGGACTAGCGGCACTGGAATGGAGTTGATGAGTTGTGCAGTAGTCTATAGGGCCCAGTAAGTCAGCCAACTTGAGTTAAAAGCTCCACCACGCTCACGTTAAGGGGTTCTGAGTGTTGATGGGAGTCAAGGTAGGGACAATACTCAAGTTATAACTTGAGTTACTTTTGCAGTAAAGACAAGCCTTTAGGGTATGTCTACACTTAAATCTCTACAGTGGCACAGCTGCAGCACTTCATTGTAGACGCTACCTATGCCAACAGGAGGGGTTTCCCCATCAGCATAGGTAATCCATCTTCCCAAGAGATGGTAGCTACGTCAATGGAAAAATTCTTCTGTCAACCTACTGCTATCTACACTGCAACTTAGGTCAGCATAGCTCTGTCTCTCAGGGGTGTGGATTTTTCATACCCCTCAGTGATGTAGCTATGTTGATATAAGTTCCCAGTGTAGACCAGCCATATGCTCACCAAAATTGGCACAGACTAATGGGTGAGTCCTGGCCGGGTTACCTTTATGACTGGCAGGGCCACATGCAGAGGTGTGTGAACCTTTCCTTCCAAAACCAGATTTGACATGAATGTTGCCTGGCTCTGGATTCACAAGCAAACTTTGAACCAGTAGGTTCTTGGTTTCATTTTATTTTGATGACCTTGTGTTGCCAGTAACTGAGTACAATTCATCATTGTCACAAATAAATTAGTAACTATGGTTTGGGTGTATGTACGTAGGCCTTCAGAGTTGGCAAGGACATTCAGAAATAATGAGTCAGGCCCCAAAAGCTTGAGACTGACTTAAAAGAAATGATTTTTTTTATCCTGCATTTTGGATTCTTTTTATTTGCCTTCTGGCTTCTGAGGTTTCTAAGCTGAACTTGCTTCTGTTTTCAAGTTTCCCCCCCCCCCCCCCCCTTACAACCATAAGGGCGTTAAACTTTTTTTAAAAGGAAAGCTGAGATTTTCATGTAATCTCCTGATTCTGAGAGCTGGGGCTCTAAGGAATACACCAAAAATCACAAGACTTATGATAAAATCATGAAAGTTGGCAGCATTGCAAGGGGATGGTAAGATCCCTTTAGCAGTCTGCAGCAGGGGTTTGGGTGGGAGGGTCGTGGGACTGTCCCACGCATCTCTGTTAATTAAGAGTTGTTCTATCTTTATCTGCCTTTACTGGTCATCAACCCAAACGATGAACAAGAGTAGTAGCAATGGAGAGACTCATAGGCCAGAAGGGACCATTGCGATAATCTAATCTGACCTCCTGTATAACACAGGCCATTGGACTTCCCTGTACTGATTCCTGTTTGAATGAAAGGATTATTATTATTATTATTATTTATTATTTTTTAAAGAAAAACCTCTAATTTTGATTTCAAGACTTCCAGTGAGAGAAAGTGGTCTGCCCAAATGAGCTCTTTGGGCCCCCCGTGGATACCAGAGGACGGTCCTAACATGTGTAACACCAACATAGCCTTGTCCTCCCAACTTTTTAATTTAGTTTGCTAGTGACAGGGGAATGAAGCACAGAAACTGTTCTCTTGAACACAGAGGGAAAGGGTCAGTCAAGGGTCCCCTTTTGAGTCCAGAGAATGTGGTGGAGTCTCTTATCCAATCAGTGGTGTAGAGGATGTTAGTGTAACTGGGAAGTTGTTGTCCATTGGTAGGTGACACTACATGCCTTTCTGCAGCTAAGAATAGCAAGCCAGGTCCTGAGGATTCCTCTGGTGGAAGAGTAGTTCCTGCACTGCCTCCCATCCTGGCCTCCAGCATAGCGGGCATGGCCAAGGAAAAGGAATGTGGCTGGGAAACCAGTACATCCAGCCAATCCCCAGCTGCTATGACTGCCACTAAGGACTGCTACTAGCTGGTGCAACGTAAAGCAGCCCCGGGGACTATTTAGGGGCTAGTGGACTAAGGACCAGGGTAGTAAAGTTGTCTTGCAAACATTTTTTGTTCTGTTTTATTAGACGTCTGGAAAAGTTTTACCATATTGTTGCCATCCTTTATTTTATTTGTATTTAAATAGTGACAGGGTTCTTTCTTCTGCACAAGATACAGAAGAAGACCCAAGCCAAGGGATTCACAATCTATTTGCTGTCTTTTCATTGACAAGTTGACAGGATTTCAACTTTGCATTCAGATGTTAGGGGGCTCTTGGTGATATTCAGATTTTCACACAGCCTTTCTCCTCTAAATTTGAATTCTGCTTCAGGAATTCAACTCTGCCTTGCCAATAGGAAACATGTCTATTCTGGCCCAGCTGAAGCGAAGCCCCTTCTATCACATCGATGTCCCAGCAAGACATGACAATGTGTTGACATTTGTAGGTTCATACAGGTGCAGCCGAATCCTGTCCCCCAGCTTGGATTTGCTCCCTCCAAGAAGCGAGTCCCTGTGGTTGTTTTCAAAGCTCCAGTCTCAATTACAAAGATCTATTTGACTAAACTAGTCTCTTACAAAAACTGCAAATCAAACTTCACAAGTTGCCTCTAGGGACTAACTCCTCTGAAAGGGTGAGTCCAAGATAAATGCAGCATTTCTGTGGAAGATGCAGCTTGATTGCATTTTTAAAGTGATGGGACTCTACATACGATATAGTATGTAATATATACTAGAAAGAAAATGAAGCTATAATCTGCCTATACACCTGCTAATGGATTTTAATAACATCGTGGTAATGACTGATGCTCTAATGGTTTTGTGATATCAATAGAAGCCTGAGCTACTGGAGGCGTGAATCTTTATTCATAGCTTTTTCTGATGTACTAAATACTTTCTAAATACTTGAAAGACACCATACTTTTAGGGAGTGGTAAAATCTTATATGATTTAAATAAGTAAATACCCTCTGCCACCCTATGTTTTTCCCCCCTTATGGAAAAGTCTTACAAAATCTAACAAACAAAACCAAAAAGTTGCTTTTATTATTTATTAGAGTCGTGCCTGGAGGGCCTAATTGGAGATCATGGCTCTAGTGTGCTAAGAACTGTAAACACAAACAGAGTGTATGTTTGAACTTGTGGCAGGGACTTCTTTTTTAATCTGAAACATGAGCAATAAGAAAATACAAATAAAAGTAATGACAACACAACATATGTAACATGTCTGAAGTACAGACTCTGTTCATTCCACAGAAATTACTCTAAAATCTAGAGAATGTAATAGATCAGTTTGTTTTTACATAGACGTGTGTGGTTTTTTTTTTTTTAACTACCAATAGAGTTCTAAAGTGGGGATCTGATTCTCCATTAAATTCTATAGAAAAATTATAATTTTTTTGGGTCCGATTCTGTAGGACATTTCCATAGGGGAAGGTGGTGTGTGACTGTGATAACAACTAGAAAGTCCAATCGGATCCTGGTTTTGAAGGGGAACTGTGCTTTGGCAGGCTGTGTTCAGGAGACCTCCATCACAGCATTAGGATGTCTAAAGAGCTCCAGGACAGGGGTGTTTAAAGATCTGCAATGAGGTGCGCTGGCAGAGCTACAGCTAGGTGGGGAACTGATGGAGAGTCTATCAGCACAATACTAGGTTGCAACCGGCGCTTAGTACTTCACCACCATCATCTCATCAGATCTGCTCAAAAATTTACTACAAACCAGGCCAAATCAACAATCGCAATTTAAAAAAAAAATCCTCTGCAAAATGTTATTTTTCAATCTTGGCTTGCACTTCATAAATCCCTGTCTGCAGCTTCTGCTTTGTCTCCATATTCATATCCGAGTGCTGTCATATTTGCTGGTTTTCTTAAGAATTGTGCTGCTAGTGTTCAGACAATTCACTGCTGCCATGATGGTGGCATCGCTGCAGGGCGGTTGTGCTGTGTTTGCAGTCACAGAGCCTGATGTTCAAAGCTTGGCTTCATCCAGTTGCTTTAATGGGATAGCAAGTGAATGCCTGCCTGCAAGCTACAGCAGCCGTGATGCCAAATCTGCTAAGGAAGCCTGCATTTCAGAGGTGAGAGCTCCCTTCCCTGTCTCATTAGGTGGTAGGATTTGCTACTTTGGCTTCACTTCAACTGTGTTGCAGTCCAGTCTTGCCCACACCTTTTCTGGTTTTACCTGAATCATTGGCATTCTTCCTCTCTGTATTTGAGACTCCAATTAGGATACTGGATTGAAAAGGAGCCTAGAAGATACAGCAGGCACACCACAGTCTAAATCAACCCTGATTAGAGATGAACAATTTCTTTCTCCTTCTTTATTGAGGCATTGTCTGTCTGTGAACATTAGCATTTTATCCGCTTATAAGATGCCAGCCACAATTGAATATTCTTTTGAAATTGGGGTTTTATTGTTAAAAACCACTTGTATTTTTAGATTTCTGAATGTTTATTTTCTTTTCTTTTCCTCTCTTTTTACTTGATGCAATTGATCTTAGCTTCTTGTTTCTGATTTCTAGCATCTGTGTCAGGGAGCAGAGCGAGCGACAGAAATAGAATGTCAGATCTTTGCTCAGTTGGTAGGGAATTTGTTCTTTGCTGTGGTGAAGAAGGTGACAGCTACAGAAATGGTGGTGAGAATGAGTGAGGGGAAAACCCAACCAGGCTGTCATTCCAAGACACTGCTGTGGCAGAAACCGGGTGCGCTACAGCACTATAAAGCGTTAGAAAGTGGATAAAAATTTTCACACATTTCCCCCCAAATAAAATCCTATTCATGCACACACAAATATTAATCTGATCTCAGTTTCCTTGAGTCTCTAGCTGTCCTGAGCTAGCTAGCTTGCTTCCGCCCTGCTGCTGCTCTCCCCCTCTTCTCACAGGCAAACCAGGAGTTAGCTACCTATTAAACCTCCCTCCTTTTGAGCTCCTATTGACTAATTACCGGTAAGTCTTACTGCCTGACTATTCACAGCTACATAACTGGATGGCTCCATCTATTTTTGAACCAGGGAGCATTTGCTGGGGATGGGTGATTGGTTGCTGGGTCAGTGTGGGCTCATTCCACTCTAACAAATCCTTCCTGTACCTAGGCACAGAGGGCCAAATGAAAGATGTAACTGCTTTTTCCTTTGTACGTGGAATTTTTATTTTATATGGGACTTCTGGGGTGATTTTCTTTCTTTTAAGAAAGGGTGCATTTGAAAAATCAGCTGTAGTGCTACAGACCCGTGAGGTCAGGGACCTTTCTTCAAAAGAGTTCAGTCTCTAAGCCCTAGTGCTGCAAAGACATACACACCATGCTTAACTGCAAGCTTTGGAGTAGTCACACTGCCTTCAGAAGGACTATTCATGTGAGTGAAGTTACTCACATGTTTAAAAGGGTTTGTAGGATTGAGGCTTAAGGACTTGATCTACCACTGATGAGCTACAGGAGGCAGGGGTGCTAGAATTGGGGGTCGGGGGGGACAGCAGGCCATGGCCCCATCACTTTTTACCGTTTGCAAGGGCGAGCAACAGGAGGGAGGGGACAGAGAGGAGCGAGCTGGGGCGGGGCCTTGAGAGAATGGGCAGGATGAGGGTGGGGCTTCGGGGGAATGGGCAGAGCCAGGGCAGGGTCTCAGGGAGAAGTGTGTGTGTGTGTGTGTGTGTGTGTGTGTGTGTGTGTGTGTGTGTGTGTGTGTGTGAAACCATGGTTCGGGCACTGGTGGCCTCCCCTCTTTTAGGAAGCTTTTGCCGCTCCTGGGCCTTGCAAGCCCCTTGTTAACAAAGCTTTTTCTTTATTTAAAGAAGGGTTTTGGTCCTTGTGCTTAGAAAGATTGCCTTGGAAATGTCAACTGATTGTAGGGGTGAAAGGAACCAGCAGTTGGTCAGCACATCTGCAGCAGGAGGCTGGGTGGAACCTTATGGTCACTTATGCAAAATGACTTTAAGTTTGGGGTGTACCCCAAAGAACATCATGCTGACACTCCACAAAATTCTTAGTCTGGCCCCATACATAGTCGCACAGGAATGATAGACAGGACTTCAATGGTTACTTTTTTGCAGTGGGTATCTTTATGGGCTTTATCACCAGAGTATCTGAGCATCGCATCATCTCTACAGTGTCCTTAATCTTAAAACAGACTGAGATAGGGAAGCACCATTATCCTCATTTCTCAAATGCGGGACTGAGACACTGCCTGCCCGGTCCCAGGTAGAGTGTGACAGAACAGGGAACTGAGCCCAGCTCTTCTGAGTACCAGGCCTGAACCGCTAGACCGTCAAGAAGTACTAAGCCTGGCTTTGCTGGTTAAAATGCTCAGCCTTACAATGAGCCACCTGTACCATACTCAGGCCAGCAGGAGAGGAGCAGGGATGTGGCTAGGGGAGGACAACAGAGTTTGAATGGTTTGGTTTTTGGGGGAATGGTTAGAGGGCAGCATCCTTGGAGGGGAGGAGGGCAGCATGGCTTGTGGGGAAACATGGCTTGAGAGTAGAGGGATTAATGTTGGTGGATGGGGTTGTTGGAGGAAAAGCCTGTTCATCTCTCTTGCTGCATGGTCCCAGATTTCATTTGGGAAACTTATTCACTCTACTTTTGTGTCCACCACTAGTGCATATAGGAGTGCATGTGGGATGAACTGTCCTCAGCTTCCTCCTGCAGCAGCATACTAGGGAGAGATGGTGAGGAAATGGCTAAGGTGCTGCTGCATTTGACTGGGAATCCTGCAGCTACAGAAACCTAACTCTCTCCTCCCCAGTGCCTGCCCACCCAGACCCAGTATGGAGTTTGGAGAACCTGGGCATATAAAAAACTGCTCTACTTAGGGGGTGGCAAAAGAATGCTTTACCTAGGGAGTGTCCTAAGTATTGCTGACAGAGGCAGAAGCTCCTCCAAGGAACACCACATTAAAATTTTGGCAGCACATTGCTGGATCCTGCAAGGCAAGCAGCTCCTGCCAGGTACAGAGCACCCTTGGAGCATTTCCTCCAGTAGACAATATAAAGAGTAGAGCTTAGTGAACAAGGAATAATTATTCTGCAAACATAGTCTGTCTCTGCTTACAGGAAAAACTATAAGCAGATCACGATTTCTTCAAATGCATTCTTTATTCATATTTATTTAATTTTTATTGCATTGATTGATCATGAATGCTCCAAACTGGAGCTGTATTATTTAGTTGACAGGTTGGATAAAATCTTCTGATGTGAAAATGTGAATGTCTGAATTGAGAATTCACTTTCTGTGAACACTTGTGTATGTGACTTTGAAATTTTTGCCCAGAAAACTCAAAGGCTTGAATGTTTGCAGAAGGCAAACACAAGGATCGTGACTATGGTGGTAGCAAGTTCAATTAAAAATTCTGACTAGTAGCAATTTTGTTTTTCTTTACATTTTCCCAGTTCTAATACTGGCAAAGCAGTGGGGTAGAGATTCAACACAAGGCTATTTTCTCGCCTATTTTAAAAACTTATTTTAACATAAGCGGGGGGGGGGGGGGGAATTTTAACTCTTTCTTATATCCACCCCTTCTTTACCATCCCTCTTTGGATTCTTTTCTTCTCTATGCCTTCTTGACCCAGCATAACTATTCCACCATAGCCCTCTTTGTAGCTCTCATCTTGACTTCTTCAACGCTTAATTGTCATCAGGTCCTTTCCTCTCTCTTACCACACTTTTTACCACTCTCTTAACCATGTGCTGTTACATCCCCAAGTGCAAAATGAGAAAATATTTCTGAATAGCTGACCTGTCATTTTGTATTAAACTTCTGAGTCAGCTCCTGAAATCCTATTTACTTGGCCTCTATCTCCATAGTATCTAGGTGCCTCCTAAATATTTAAAAGTAGAAGGAATCTCTCTCTCTCTCTTTTCTCCTCAGTCTGCAGGAGAAGTTGTTTAATTAGTTTATACACCTCTACCCCGATATAACACGACCCGATATAACACGAATTCGGATATAACGCGGTAAAGCAGCGCTCCGGGGGGGCGGGGCTGCGCACTCTGGTGGATCAGAGCAAGTTCGATATAACACGGTTTCACCTATAACGCGTAAGATTTTTTTTTTGGCTCCTGAGGTCCGCATTATATCGGGGTAGAGGTGTAGTTCATATTGCTTTTTTGTTTTTCAGTGGGTGAGTGGGCTGTGTACAAAGGACTTCCTGAGGAAGAGCCAAGTCAAAGAGGTGAGGTGTGTTTTTTTGTTTGTTTTTGTTTGTTTGGTTTTTTTAAAATATATTTGTGTTTAGTTGCGAGAGAGAGTTCCACTGTCTACGTCCGGCTCTTGGGACAGAAAACGCAGTTTCTGCAAAATCAAAATCTTCTGCAGGCAAACGTTGTATGTTTTGCTCAAAAATTTCACGCGGGAAGCAGCTTGACCTGCTTGAGACAAACCAGTGTGAATGCAGACTTTCAGTTCAGTTATAACCATGTAATTATAGTGACCAGTTCTGTCAAACTTTGTGGACAAGGCCTTAGATTGTGAGCCTTTTGAGGCAGGGACTCTCTCTTGCAGTATGTGCATACACGCATACAATGACTAGCACAGTGGGGTCTCGTTGCCTGTCTGAGGAGCTCTCCCAATATAAATAAGATCACTACTACTTGTACTGGTAGCTTTGAGGGAAACTGCTTTTAAAGGCTTGGCTACCTAAACATGCTCAGGCTTGTCTCATGAAAAGCTTTGGAACAAAGGCCCATCTTAGCTGTTGCTAAGGGAGACAAACATGGGTGAGGCACGGGCTAAGGCACACGGAGAAGCAGCCGAAAAGGGATGGTACAGCTTAGTTTCTGCTGAGAAAGAGGAGTGCAAGGATTGTGTCAGGTATAGGAATTGGGAGTACTTCTTCAAATCGTTTAGGAGCCATATAGCAGGCCCTCCAGTCCTCTGGAAAATAGAGGTTTGCAATGGAAAAACTGGCAGAGTTGGTTACATCAGCATTAACAGGCACACAGGATAATTGAGAAAACTGGCACTCACCGAAAGCTGAACTGCAAACTTTCTCCTTGATCAAGGAGAGTTTAATACATCTCTGCTTCAGGTACTTTCTCTTCAATGACAGAAATCCATCCTGATTCTAAACTGTGTAACATATGTCACTACTTTCCCGTCCCACTCCCTATACCTACACACTGATGAGGACACATTCATTCAAATCACCAGTGAGGGTAGCTCTACTGTACTCCACGGCATGGCCATGCATGCATGAGCAATGTCCAAACAAGTTTACAAAGCCCTGTTTCCCTGGTCAAGCTGTGTAATACCCTCTGAAAGTCCCTAAGTCAAGGAAGAAAGGAGGAGGGAAGGTGGGAGGGTTACTCATGTTTCACAAGTCCGCAAACCGCAGCCAGACTCAAAACTGCTTAAGCCTGGGCTGACTACAAAAGGAATTCAATATTCCATTCTCCAGAGTGAATGACTCTGATCAAAGCAACCACTTCTGAAAAGACACATTTTCTCCTTCCCGTTCCCCAGTTGCAAACTTGTCTTTAGACAGCATCATCCAATGATCTTTCAAACTGCAAATCTTCATTTCCTTGAACCAGAACATCCCTCGGCCTTGCCCCTGACACCCTCCTGAATTAATAATGATTTTTATTAAGGGGCAAATCCTACCTTAATCTTACTGCAGACATCCCCTGGCAGCTATGGAACAAAGTATGGTTCCATTGTGCAGGGAAGGAAGAGGTCTGGAATCTCACAGCCCTGGGCAAGTGGTCTCTACCCCTGGTGCTTTACAGAGCTCTGCTGTTCACAGTGAGCGTGTGGGGAGCTGGTGGATCTATCACTGCATGGATCTTCTGGGAATTTCCTCCTGTCCCTGTAGAACACAGTTTAGGAGCCACAACTGCTGCTGCAGCTTAGAGATTGCATTAGTGGTTGTGGCTCAGTTCAGCAGCTATTCTGTGGTCCCTGTGGAGGATTCCTGCCTGTCTCACGAGTGTCCACAGCACGGCTGATTACTTGGGATGTGTCCTGGGAATTGGGTGTGGCCCTCAATGTGTGTCATCCCTCCCGGAAAGGTTTTACATGCAAAACACTAACAGCTAAAACAATAAAAGCATAAAACTGCATCAGATCAAATAGCCAAAATTATAGCTAACGTCTGAGACAAAACCACTTTTCATTTAGCTCTCTGGGGACACTATACTTTTTGTTTGAGGCCTATTATTGACAAAGTACAAGTTCTAAAATTATAATAATTAAAATGGTGATTATAAGTGTCAAGGATTGTACTTTTTTTTTAATAGCTGGGAACAATCTGTTCATTATTAAAGCCAAAACTTGGCTTGAAATTCACATCAGTAAAAAAGAAAAGAGGATTAATCGGAGTGCAGAGCACATGCCTGTCCATTGAGCCTCTCTCTATAATAGACGTGACCTTTCATAGTTTGTCACTAAAAAGGAGGATAGCCTTGTGGTAAAGGGAGAAGCTTGAAAATAAGCTGGAGGTATAGAGCTACTCAGTTTTTGTGGACATTCTGGTGAACTTTAGCATTAATCTAGCATGTTACAAACACCAACTGGTTGGTCACTGCAGCTCCTCAGAGATGGGCATGGGAGTTGCATATTATGCCCATTTTACAGATGGGGAAATGGAGGAAGAGTTCAAAGAAGTCTACAGAGGGCATTGGTGATAAGGCAGGAATCCTTTGGTCTCAATTCTATCCTTAGTTCACTACACCAGATCACGCATCTCACCGTGGAGCTGTTTTTCCCCTCACCCAGCACTCATGGAAAGAGGTCACATCTGCTGCTAGGCAGAGAAGCTGGTTCAGCTGCAGACAGCTGGCTGGGATAAAACTCCTAGTGGAGTGGTGGCCCTAATGGCAGCGGCAGCCGCAGCCTAGGTGGTGCTGTGAATTGGTCTGTTATCACAAAGGGTTGAGGGACCAGTGGCTGCAAGTTTTCACAGGACCCAAGGGCCGGACTTGGATAACAGGGGGCGAGGGGGAGGAATCAAGACTAACCCGAGCAGAGGTGATGGTGGTGGGCAGAGGAAAGTATTTGGGGAGTCTAGGAGTACTCTTGGCATCCTTGCTGATGATGAGTATCGTGTTGCAACGGCTATGGGTAATGCTTTCTACCATCTCCAGTTGGATAGGAGGCTCTGTCCCATCCTGGTGAACAAAGACCTGGCCTCAGTTATTTATGCCTTTGTAACCTCTTGGCTGAACTACAGCAATGTGACGCACCTGGGCATGAAATCTTCAGCGCTTAGGAAACTCAAACTAATACAAAATGCTGCAGTATGTCTCCTCAGCAACACAGGCTCCAGTGAGCACGTCACGTCTGTCCTCTGCTCTTTACTCTGGCTTCCCACAGAGTTTCAAATCACGTTCAAAGTCTCCACTCTTATCTTCAAACAGCTCCATGGTCTTGGCCCAAGATACCTAATAGACAATTTAAAGCTCCAGAACAAAGACCATGATCAACAACTTCCCTCTTCTAGCATGATGAAACTCTCAACAATGAGAGTAAAGCTTATCTGGGCAGGCGAGACAGCATCTTCTCCGAGGGTGGTTTGAGACTGTGGCATGTACTCCCTCCAGGACTATCCCAAACCTCACCACTTTCCATACAAGTGCAAGGTGCATTTCTTTGACTAGGCCTTCTCTAAAGAAACCACATAGCAACAGGTATATTGAACAAATCCCCATCAAAACAGGACATTCCACTCTAGATGCCTCTCTCTCTGGGGTGAGGCTGAGAGAACAGACACGTGACATGTGCAGTCACATTGCTTAATGCACTACAGGAAGGTGCTCGGATATTATGGTGATGAGTGTGGTATAAAAATCTATAATCTTCATGGGGAAAAAATCAGTGGCGCAAACATCCAAACCTTGATTGGCTTTATGTTTTCAAGGCAATCCTTGTAATAAAAAAGGGTTATAAACGTACTCTGCTTGTTCTGTTTTACAGGGTAAATGAAAGTTGATTTCAGCTCTAGCTTTGGACACCTGTCCAAAACTGTGGAAGAGGGAGGAGGGAACTCACAGTGTAGGCTACCAGGGCCCCATCTGTCTGGTCTGGGAGTTGCTGTTTGTCCCTGCATTGATCATACCAATAGCTGAGAGGAAGCGGCTGGGGAGCAGCCGGGAAATGGAGAAAGAAGGGGAGGGGGAAGGAAAGGGAATTGGAGAAATGTTGATAAATTCTATTTAGTGAATAGCACAATACGTGTAGCAGCACAATGGCCTTTTCTGCAGGCAGATTATCCCTGCCAGAGTCTTTGCTATATTAAAAAGAGGGGGGAAAAATAGAGCGCCAAAGAAAAGGAAAGGCGGGCTGTACAGCAGCAATCAATGCTGCCCTTTGTGCTGCCTGACATTTGAGGGACTTGTTATCAATGATTGCTGGCTGCTTTATCTAAATGTATCTCCCCAGCTGCCAGGCACAGCACTGATAGGCAGCAGAACGTGCTGATGGCCCCAGCCGATAGCGTGTCCGCCCAATTCACCCGCCTGCCTTCCTGTCAGGTGCTTGATGACTTCTGTCATTCCGCTGCTGACATGCGTTTGCCTAGCTCAATAAAGGGGGGGGGGGGAACATTTCCCACTCCTGTTCCTCCTCTTCCACTTCGGTCACGTCTTTGTCTTTTTTTTTTTTTTAAAGGAAAAAAGACAAAAGGCCAAACTTAACAAACAAACAGGAAGCTGAGGGGGAATGAGTTGGAGAAAGAGGGAAAATTCACTTTATTTTTTGTTTGTCAGGCAACAGCTTTGTCATCTGCTGCTCTGGCAGAAATTGCTTTGCTCTCTTTCCCTCTCTCTCCCCCTGGTTACTGCAGAAGAGTGATAAGACTAATCTACTGCTTGGCTGTTAGCTTGTCTTTATTGTGGAAAATGCCTCTCTTTAATATTGTATATATAATATATACTCTGTATAAATACACACCCAATTCTGGGGGTATAGGGGTAGAGGGTAGTGAGTGCATGTAGAATAGGAGTTAGTTGCTGCAGTTTCCTAAATTGTGGTGCATGGGGGGGGGGAACCCTCAAACAGTCTTTGCTGGAAAGTAGTTGCTTTTAAGAGTGCAAGCTGGGTCAAAGGAGCTAAGCATTTGCTAAGAAAGTAGCCAATTACTGACAGCTCTTAAAGCACAGAGGCCCTTGGTTGTCTATGGCCTCTTATTTGAAGAGACAGCTTAAATTATTACTTTTGCTGCTAAAAAGGTTTTGAGGTTTGCATGGAAATGTCCGCTAATAGGCTTGCATGGATATTTACTCTTGCTTAGTGACAACAAATCCATTTAAAAAATACAATATGGGCAAAGTTTTAACACTTCTCTAACAATAAGCTTTCTGCTGTTGTCTTCTTCAGGGAATCGTGCCATCTTTAAATTGAGTATTGAAAAAACGCAACATATAAAGTAACCAGAGGCTAATTCAGCAATCGCTATTAACTGGTTGGCTTTTAATGATTCTTCATCAAATCTGAAGTTAATTACATAGAGCTCTCATAATATGGAATGTCAAGAGGTCAGGTTATGGTCTCACCTGTCTCAGATGTTAAATATTTTCTGTTTAATTTACACACTTACTTACAAACCAGGGACCTGATTCTGCAAACTTGCATGTGTTTGCTCATGTTGAACTCCACAGGGCTAGTCACATGAATAAATGTTGCTGGATTATGGTCTATGTCTAATAACATAAAACTATGATGAGCCAAAGGTATATAATTAAAATAAAGGTACATAAAAAGGTTTCTTGCAGTAGTCTTCTCTTTGCTTTTTGTTCTGGGTTGTGATGTGTCTACTTGGAATGTAAGGTCTTCAAAGTATGGACTCTTTTTCGGCTTATGGTACTTGTACAGTAGTGGGTAAACTGATGCGTTGGATCAAATTCTGAAATCCTTCATCAGTGTTTCCTCAGTACTTCCTCAAGCAGGGTTGTTGCCTGAGTGAGGACTGAGTAACTAAGTATGGATTTCAGGATTTAGCCCTACATAAATAAACACTAATGATAATCAAAAGAGCCAGTTCTCAGAAAAGCAGACGTGTAGAAGAGCTATTCCAGTCAGTGAAGGAACTAGAGCTAAAGGTCAGAAATCAGTGTGTGTTGAATGTAGTAAAAATAAAGGTATTAATAAAATGTAAAATTGGTCTTTTAAAAATGGGACAATGCTATAAAACTTCAAGCGTCAAAGTCAAGGACATCTGTGAATTAGGGGGCATAATGTCTCAAAGGATATCTTGATGAGATTCTGAATAAAAAGACACAGCATTTTAAAAAAATAGACAGCCAAGACTTTAAAATATAACACCACCATTTGCTTATTAATTCTAGCTTTTATCTAAGGCAAGGGATCAGCTGAAGGCAAGAGGAAGAAATTTCATTGCTAATGGAAAACTAGGAAGAGCTAACATAAGTTATGGAGAGTGAAATAAAATGGGAGAGGGGGTGTCCTGTCTAATTTCATAAGAAGACCAAATTGAGAGAGAGGCAGTTTTAACTACTACTATTAGTTGCCACTGAATCCATTTGGGTTGTCCTTTGATCAGACGCAACGAATATAGTGTGTTCTTCTACACCCTTCCCGTTTCCGTACACCCACGCCTGCACAGATAGTTCCAGCCAGAGCCTACGCTCAGACATGCACACGGCATAACCTTCTAGAGAATTTGTTTCTGTGGAGCCAATGAGCATTAGGAAGCCAATTCCTCCCAAGAGCACGTTTATATCCATCTAAAATTCATTTCAGCTGAAATATTTATGATTTTTTTTGTGGTGGGGGGGGGGGGTGAAGGGATGGACTGAGTTGAGCTTGGTCAGATCAAGTTAGCTGCTGCAGGCAGTGCTGATAGAAGCAGTAAACTCTATCTGTCCCTCCCCCCTCAGACTTAAATGAGCATTTATTCCAATCCCTTTCTTAATGTTGTAACATAATTCATTAGGACAGTCATAATGAGCTGATAATTAGTCTGGTGGGAGGGGGTGAGTAGAGGAAACAGAAATGCCAGACAGAGAGAAAGTCAAGCAGGCTGGGGCATCTTAAAGAGCCCTGAGAGAGCTTTTTGTCAACAAAATGGATCAGGCTTGCAGGCAGTAAAACTTTCAAATGACCTTCATGTCAAAATATTAGGCTGCTATTTTTTGCTAGATGGTAGTTTCATAAACATAAAAAGCACACACATCATTCAGCGAGCCATAAAATTTGTCTCAAAGATGTGGTATACTTCCCCCCCCCTTTAAAAAAAAAAAAAAAAAAAAAAGCTAATACAGCCTCCAAATATGGGGGGGGGGGGGGGGAGATGACATCTAATATCACAGCCTTCCACTTAGCCTGAAAATGATATTTACAGCAGGCTTGCCTTTGTTCTCTGGGTTGTGTGTGTGATTTTTTTTTTTTTTAAGGAAGCAGTAAATTATAGACATTGCTATATAAATAGATAGATCCAGGAGGTAGATATAAACCCATGGAGAAATTTCACATATTCCATTCAGGAAAATTACCCATTGAGGTTTACAGTTTATGGTGAAAGCTAGAAAATGACAACCATGTTGATATTCTGTAATTTAGAAGATAGATATGATATGATTATCATAAAGAAGGAGGTCTTCCCTGAATGAGTGAAACATCAAAACAATCTGCAGTAGGTGTTCTCCCTCAGAAGTCCTCTCTTCCCAAGGAGAAACTTCAATACAGGAGGACAGAGGGTTGAATTTACACTGTCTAAAATTACAGGAAATAGAAATGTGTTACTGAAAACTTTAACTGCTTTGGTATTGCACTTGTCTTTAGGCTCCCTCCCTGTCTGTCCTTATCTAACAAGTCCCAGAGCTGTGGGACTCATGTAACTTGAACTAGCAAAGGACTGATAAGACATCACTGAAGTTGAACCATAAAAACATGTGTAAGCAGCAGCAAATACAAGGATGACTAGCCAATTTAATGAAAGTAGAACTAAGTAGGTAGCCAGGAGACAGAAAAGTTGGCTTACTGATAAATTGTGTTTAATTACTTGTTTTTCCACTATGACATAAGGAATTATTAAACTGTTCTCTCTCTCTCCACCTCCAGCCTCCCTGCCTGTCTTTTTCATTTGAATACCTAATCTCTTTACCACTAGAAGTCAATGCACTGATGCTCACAGCAACACTCTTAGGTGATTTTTGGCAGCAAGGCAGTAAACCTTTAGACCATGTTTACACTTGAAATAGCCCTGATTTCAGCCACAGGTGAGCAGCAGTGTGTGTCCGTGCAGCAGTGCTGACCACTAATTCCAGGCAAAGGCAAGCCAGGGAGTGCAATGATTGAACTAATCTATGTTTAGCCCTCCTTGCTAGCCACCAGTGGCTGAATCAGGGCTATTCCTGAGCGTAGACCTGGCATGAACTGTATAAAATGTTTTACAACACAACCAAAATACCAAACTCCTTTGGTTTCAGAACGTCTTTCTAGTCCAGTACCTAATCAGACCAAATTTTCACTAGGGCTTGCAAGCCTTTTGAGTTAGGCTGTCCTAGGGTTGCTAGCCCTGGGGAAATACCCAGCCACTGGCCGCCCTGGCCCCCTCACCTAAGCCCTAGAGACAGCCCCCTACCATTCTCTCCCCAGCACCCCTGCCTCCTTCTCCCTGCTGGCAAGCCTGGGGTCCAGCCTGCTCTGGCTCCCCAGCACCAAGAGGAGGCGTGAGGGCCTAGCATGCAAAGTGGGAGCTAGATGTCAGATGCACTCCCAGCCATGTGATGGGTGTGGTAGTTACAAGATCACTGTGTGGCCATGCAGCATACAAGGAATGTTGGTCCAAAGTGTGTGTGGGAAATATGTCAATCTTTTCACTGGCAAGCAGAACAAAAACCAGCCAGGCTATCCCCAGTTTCGAATGAACCTGAGTTAGTTTACATTTTCACTTCCAAACTTATGAGGATGTTCACAGTAATGGCAAAAAGTGCTTGCTTCCTGGGTGTTTTGCAATGTTTTGGAGTGAAAAAACTAACTGCAATGGAACTCAGCAGTTTTGACTGAATTTTGCTTTAAGGTTTGAGGGTTGTTCCCCCCAAATATTAAATTCAAAACTTAGGCTAGGATAAAGTGAGGCATGGCACCCCATCTGGACCCAAACAGGAGAAGAGGTTTACATGAATCTCTGGGAGGTTTAGACCCTCTTTTTCCCACAGTTCTAATTACGGGTGATTTGGAAAATTAAACAATGTAGCTGGCACAATTTTTCCAGGAAAGTGTCTGTTTTTAAGTACTGTCACAGTTGAGTTCTGCCAAAAAAGCTGAATATGGATCTCAATGACCTCTAATGAACATGCAGTTTAGTACACATTTTTTAAAATGGGGAACCACCATGAAGTTATAGCATACAGACTCACTTAGACTCTAGATTTGATCAATTTAGAAAGAGGCAAAACTCTGACATTGCATTCAAGTGACATTGGATCATGCTGGCTGGCTAGATCAAGACTATTGATAAAACTCTCCTTTTATTTTTCTAGTCCTTCATTGAGAGACAGCCATTTGTCTCCATCTCCCAAAAAGGTAACAGTTAAGAACCTCTAGAAACCAAACCCACCCCTGATGCCATAATACTAATTAAATACTTAATAAAGGGCATGTAACTGATCGCTAGAATGCAGGGCACATGCCTGCATTTTAACATCTTGTGCCACATTCTTAAAATTTATTAAAAATGTTAAAAAAATTTTTTAATTACATTGAATTGTTGTAGTGTAGTTAGAGTTGGGAGTTTCCATTGTGTGAATGACCATTTGCTTCTCTCTTTGTGCAATTGTCCGAGTTGTATGTGTGGATTGAAGGTGGAATATAATTATAGGAAAGGCTGGTAGCAGTGCCTATTAAGGTTGCCTGACACGTCTCATGATAAGATCCTGTTTTCAGTTGCTTATAACATGGCCAAACCTTAATCATTTGAGCTGAAATTTTCCATGCTGGCTGTCTGCCTGAGACCAAATTTTACTTCTGTAGTTTCAGCCAAAACGGTTCAGCTGTTTGATAATGAGGCTAGGGGGGAAATGACATTGTTTTGCCCATGTTGAAACATTCTGATGATCTTTTCTTTGAGATGCTCTAGTCTCCCCCCTCTGCCCCCCACCATATGCTTTGGAGCAGGGGCTAGAAATTTGGTAGGGGAGTGATCTTTGTGTCAGGGAAAAGCCTTTTGCTATCCCTGTGGAAAATCTGCCCAAATTTGGCCAAGTTATACGTCTTTGGGAAAAAAACACAGTTTATACACGCCCAGAAGAGACCTGTAAGACTGTAGGTAAATATCTTGAAAATTCCATCTGCACAGAACATGCTCCATCCTGGGGCTACGTGGTTGTGAGCAGGGCTTGACCTGCAATTGCAGCTCTGGGTTGCTGCAGGCTGGGCACCAGAACTGAAAGCAGGGAGTCTCTCCTGGGCTGTTGATGACCCCTGCTGGGCCCAGGAAATATGAAGGAGGTAGCTGCCTGATTTGAATGCAGAGGGGACAAGACCTGGAATGGGGAAGTGGGTGGAGGGAGTAGATTGGGGGAAAAGAGCCTGGGGGTGTGGGATATTGGGACTAGAGACTGTGAAGGGAAAGAAGGAAACTAGGACTGGAAGTTGGGGTGGGTGTGGAAACTGGGACTAGGGTTGGGGAGAGGAAGAGAGAAAGAGAGTGGACAAGGAACTGGGAGGAGAGGAACTGAACTGGCTGGGCAAGGAGACTGGGAATGTGATGGGGACTATGGAGGGGCAAAAAGACTGGGTCTGGGATGAGAAGCCTGAAGGATGGAAGTTGTAACTGCACAGGCAAGGAGAATAGGACGGGGATGAGGAGCCAAGGGTGGGGAAGAGAGAGGACAGATAGAGGGTCAAGTTTTGAGGCAATGGGCAAAAGTATCTGCCTACTAGAGCATGTTCCCCTCCAGTGCCTGGAATGGAACCCAGGATTCCCAAGTCTCACCATTCTGCTGCTGTCAGCAAATATGTGTGAAACACATTGGCACAGTGTTCCATCCCCATCTAGCCCTGGTCCACGTAGAGGATGAGAACCCATTACTGCTATCCGTTACTCCATTAGCTTAAATGGCAGAGGTTTGTGTGGTGAATCTAAAGGTTCCAGCCCTGATGATGACCAATGTGGGTGTCAGTGATATTCCATGATGGATTTTTTTGGGAGGTGGGAGTTGTTAGTTTACTTTATCTCTCTCTCTCTCTCTCGTGCGCAAAAGAACACCAATGCTTGACTTTGCACCTTAATAAAAAGTTAGGAAGTCCCAGAATTAAAGTTGCCTTAAGGGATGATCTGATGGTTAAGACAGCTGAATCCTACCTTGGAGAACTGGTTTCTATCCCTGCCTCTGCCACAGAGTTTCTATGATGTTAGGTGTCACTTAAACCAAAATTTTCATATGTGGTCACTAATTGTATGTTCCTTGTTTCCTGTGTGCTAAACTTGAGACACTTGGGTTCTGATTTGCAGAAGAGCTAAGCAATCACAGCTGCAAGTGAAGTCAATGGGAGCTGTGCACAGTGCACTGAACATATAGTGCTATAAATATGCTAAGGACTCTGAAAAAACAGGTCTTAGATGTCTCAAAGTGGACATGCAAACCTATTAAACGCTTAACAATTTTGGCTTTAATATCTTTGTGTCTCAGTTCTCCATCTGTAAAGTGGGGATAATACCACTCTTTCACCTCACAGGGGTGTTGTGAAATTAAATTCATTAATTTTTGTGAAGCACTTGGATATTCTGAGAGCATAGTTGAAATGTCCATGAGAAAATTAATAATTTTGTATTCAGGGCAGGATTTGGATGGTATGTTAAATAAGACCTGGGGCTACATACTGAATGACATGGTCACATGTCTTTGGATACCATTCAACTGAATGAAGCAGGGATCCAGCAGGAAAAAAATACTTCATGGTCGTGTGTAATTAAAGACTATAGCATGATGCATTCTAACAAGGGAATAAAGTTAAGATTATGTGGGCGGCCTTATCTTTGTCATTTTCAGACCAAGAAAAACAACTTTGCTTCTGCAGGGTGGTATATAGCTACTTACTGCACGGCTCTAAGTGTCAGCATGTGAAAAGTGCAATTATAAATATATTATGCTTACCCCCGCCCCAAACAACAACACCCCTGCATTATTAAGGTTACAGAGTTGAGCACTCAAGTTATGCAATGCCAGAATTAAGGTTGCCTGTGTAGCCTTAATTCAGCACCCTTGAGCATATACATTACCATAGCACTAATAGGCTGTCATCCTTTATATGGATGAGTCATTATAGCGGGATGTGAGCCATATTCTGCCAGTGGGCTTCATAGCTATTTATTAGACAGCAGAGAAAAGGTGTTACTCAAGACTCCTGGGTTCTATTCTAGGTTCTCATGGGAGTGTTCTTGAGGGGTTACAGATTCTTCCTTCCTGTCTGCTGTAGCCTGTTCCCCTTGCTCCTCTCTTCCTGTCCTGCCTAGCATGTCCTTATTTCCTGTTTGTTCCTGTTGTCCTATCGTGCCTCTCTCCATCCAGCCTGTCCCTACATCTGCTTCTTACCCCTCTACATTCTAGTCAGGATGTTCCCTCCTTTTTCCTCCACTCTTCGCGTGCATGAGCAGCTCGGCACTGAGAGCACAGCAATGAGATTCTCCCTCCTCTGTTTTGTTGTCATGCTTCACAGTAGCCCCTAGCACAAAGGAGGAGCCATTTCAGGGAAAGGCCCTGGGCTGGAACATGTTCAGTGCAGGCTGCATTTAGCTGACATTTTCAGCCGTTTGTACTCCACCAAATTTGTATAGATGTTCACAGTAATGTCAAAAAGCGCCTCCTGCCAGGGTGACACTTACCCCCCAACCCAGCCAAACTTCAAGTCCCTGCTCTAAAACATGGAGGTACTAAAGCTTCTCAATTAATTAAATACCTGTAAGATTTTTTTTTTTTAAGATTGGCAAAACACAGTTTTCCCTAACCCCATCCTTAAACAGCTGAGCAACTTTTGCTGAAACTTTCTATAAAACTTCAATCTGAGGCAGAGAGACAGCACAGAAAACTTCAGCCAAACAATTAGTCTGGAAAAGTTAGAAGCAACTGAAAATAGGGTCTTATAATGGAAAACATCAGACAACCTTAACTACAGGTATCACTATGATACATTCAAATAATGTGTTCAAACTCATGAAGGTTAAGAAATGCTAAATTAAGGCTAATGTTCTGTTCTCGGCTCACGTTGATGTGGAAAAAAAATATCTCTTAGCTACATTCAGCCTGGGGAAAATGTTTATGGTGGAGTTATAAACCCCTGCAGGTAGGTTGTTTTTAATGGAGTCACTGTTAGACCTTAATTACAACAGTACAAGTGGCTTTCATAAACAGCATTTAAAATGTGAGCACAATGGAATAGGATCACAAGACATAAGTTAGTAGCTTTGATAGTATTAGCAGTAGCCAGATAACAGTGAGCATTGTAAGGGATGTGTGTGCATTACATACATGAAATAATAAATATGATTTATTTTCTTGAAACACTGAGAGGCAAACCTGAATTAATCTCATGGTTTTATCTGTAGTCTACACCTTACCCTCAGTGCAGGCAGATGCTTACTGTTGAATAAGACAAAATGTCTCACTGTAACATTGAAATGAAGTGCCAATTGTTTTTATTTCATAGGGACAGAGACAGTAGATACTTGACTAACATCCAATAATAAAGCATTGCAAATTGTGATGGCTTCAGTAGGGGGTTGGGTAAAGAGGGTTGTCTAATTTCAAATTTGCAGTGGGTTGGGGCAGAAAGGGGACTACAAGGATGAGTGGAAATGGATGTATCAGTGATCAGGTGCAACCCTGGGAAAATTAGAAATCAATATGGGGGGTGGGGAGGGGAGAAAGCAAAAGAAAGTCAAGGACACAACACAAGACATTGGGGTTGAAAAATCTTAAAACAAAAGCTAAGAACACTTGCTCCTAGGAAGAGCGATGTGTGCTGGGAAAACGACTACCCTTAATTCTCTGATCATCTTGTCTGCTGTAGGTGGATATTTCTATGTGACATCTGAGGTGCTGCTGCTGGATGTGCATTTTTAGTTGCAGCAGAGGGCAGGTAGAATTTAAGTAAATTTTGCTGCTTAGCTCTGGTGTTGCAGAAGAAAGTAGGGAGAGGTTGCTGGCGGGAAGAGTCTGTGGGAACAGGTCATCTTGTACTGGTAGTATTTTAGCTTCTGCTCAAATGTGAATGCCCACTGCTACCACTGTCTACAACCCTTGTTAAAGAGTGATTAATTAACTGGCATTGCGGCTTATCATAATGGTGAAGGTGGACCAGTTGTTCCACTGCCCAGGAGAAAGTGGTGGGTTAGATTCTGCCCTGGATATTTGCCCATAAGTCACAATGGTATCAACAGGAGTTGAACATGCCTGTTGGCAAGCACCAGTTGGAAGAATGGGAAAAGTCTTTTAGGGAAAGGAGCAACTTAACAAACTCCTCTATCCTCACAAGCCAAATCCTGCTCCCCTTTCACAAGTAGCCCCATTGAAGATTATTTGCACCAGGAAGGTGAGCAGGATTTGGCCCATGGTGACCTTCATAGAGCTTGGTGTAGAAGAGGAATTGTGTAACTCCAACCAATGAATGGACAAGGGAGACTCGCAGCCTCCAGTTTCTTTTACTTTGGCAGGGGACATGATCTCCTCCACACAAATGCTTGGAGCAGGAGGTGGACATGGGAGCTGTGGCATGTTGATTTGATAATTTTATATAACCTTGCTATGTTTCTACCCTGTCTGTCAATCATATATATTTGTATATGGAGGAAGTTCTGGCCAGTACGATACCTTTCAACACGGAGTTGGTGTTGAGTTAATCTAAAGCAAGATAAGAGGAGGAGTTACTAACTACAGTAACTCATCACTTAATGTCCTCCTGTTTAACATTGTTTCAAAATTACGTCGCTGCTCAATTAGGGAACATACTTGTTTAAAGTTGTGCAATGCTTCCTTATAACGTTGTTTGGCTGCCTGCTCTGTCCACTGCCAGTAAGTTTCAGTGGAAGAGCAGCGACTTTACAAGGGAGCATTGCACAAGTTCCTCTTCTCCACCTCCTCCCCCCCCTCCCAGCGCTTCTCCCACCAGCAAACAGCTGTTCAGCGGTGCTTAGGACTTTTTTGGGGGGGCGGGGAAGGAGTGGGGATGCACCGTGCTCCGGAGAGGAGGTGGAGTGAGGGTGGGAAGAGGTGGGCCTGGAGTGGAGTGGGGACAGGAAGAGGCGGGCCTGGAGCATCCCCCGGCAAAGTCCGAGCCTGTTCTTCTCCGGGGAAGCTGCCACTGTTGCTGCGAAGGTGCTTCCTAGCGTCCTTGCCTGCAGCAGGCTGTGCCTGTGTGGGGTAAGCCAGGGATACTTCCCAACCACAGTACAGTACAGTACTGTACAGTATATAATGCCTTTTGTCTGGCCAATAAAATTTCCTTGGAACCTAACCCCCCCGCATTTACATTAAATCTTATGGGAAAATTGGATTCGTTTAACATTGTTTCACTTAAAGTTGCATTTTTCAGGAACATAACTACAACGTTAAGTGAGGAGTTACTGTAGGGAAAACAGAGATTTGGGAGTACATCAGTATAAATGACCCCTTTACTTTGTGTTGACAAATCAAAATAAATGCCAGTTGGAATTGCTATATGTTCCCCAATAACAATAAAAGCCACAGAAGCACGTTAATGCATACGATGTCTTCCTTTAGAACAACATACACATGCTTTAGTTTAGAGGGCTTCTCGTCTCTCTCCTCTGCATTCCACTTCTTCACAGCAATAGCATCTTACCATAGACTGTTTTCCTTCCTTCCTCCTGTAAAGGAACAGTAAATTGAGCTTGTGTCTTTTTATGATTTATAAAGGAAGTTTGAAAGGGTTATATTTTTAAAAAGTTAGTTTTTCTTGTTTGTTTTTGTGTGTTAGAAATTTAAGTCCCATCTAGGCCGAAGGACTCTGATTGCTGGGAAAATAGTGGTGAAGCAAGAAAGTAAAAGTAGAGGTATTAAGAGGGGAAGGGATTATTTTAGTCAGACTGTGTACAATTTTTATTAACTTCCACTGAATGGAATGGGAGCAGGATGGGGTGCCTATGGCTATTCTCACTTGGTACAGTACCAGTACATAGCTTCCATGAATATCAGTGAGAGCTATGTGCACACTCAGAGAAGAAAAGATTCTTTAGTCCCTCTGCTATGTTTCCACCCTGTCAATCATATGTATTTGTAGACATACAATTCTGATCTTTTTGAAATAGCTGTTTCAGACCTGGAATCCAGAGGGTTAAGTCTTCTCAGTAGGTTTAAAAATGGGGCAATAAAACAAAAAACCAAAAGAGAACCCCACACCAAAAAACATTAATAATAATAATAAAAAAGACATTTTGGCCATTTGGTCATAAATAGTACTGTTCAATAGCACAAGAAATCATGCAGACTGTGCAGGGAGACATAAAACCACTGAATTATGTATTAATGTGTCATATAAAAGGGAAAAAGCACTAAAGAAATATTGTAGAAAATAAATAAATAAAACCACCATTAAAAGTCAACGTGCCCCATTTGGTCAATTATGCTAAACATAAAACAACAAAAAGCATGATTTGGAAGTTAATGAGTTAAACACTTAATGGAAAATCCAGTATCAAAATTATAAACCATAGAAAGGTGTGGCTAGGCCATAGGTTCAAGAATTGATTTTATGTCTGCACTCATCTAAATCAGCTTTTGGGTGTTTTTGTTTTTTAAGAACTTGGAAACCTAGAGATGTATGAGCTGGCTGACATTAAACTGGAGCTGACACCAGCTCAAAGAGGGTATTTTGGATGAAAAGAGCCTAAGTTGAAATCTCCTGGCAATAGCAGTGAGACTGGTGCTTTTCTGCCATAAGGTTTGTGGTGGTGCTGGGTATGCACATGTGAAAAAATTACATCTTGTGTGCAGAAGCACAGACTGTTCTAAAGAGAGGAGAAAATGTGAAACAGTACAGGGGGGAGATGGCCCAGCCCACTTCAGATTGCAGGCTTGATTTCACTCGTTTCCCCAGTGGCTTTTAACATAAAATGGCAGTTGCCAGTGCCTGACTGACTTAGTGGAGTTTGCTGTCACAAGGCATGTAGGATGTAGAGAAGGGTTGCCGGTAAGCCGGTACCGTCCTGTATGCAGTTATATGCCCTGGCAGCGTTTTAATGTCGCTGCCCCTTTTGGGCCCCCCAGGCCACAGACCAGGGGTGGGGACAAAAGGGGCAGCTGCCCCGGGGCCGACGATTTAAAAGGGTCCGGGGCTCCCGGCTGCTGCTACTTTTTAAATCGCTGCCGGAGCCCTGGGCGGCACAGGGCAGGCAGCGTGGATGGGCTGGCTGGAGGAGGCTGACCCCCCCCCCCCAGCCCTGCCCCTTCTGCCTGAGGCCCCACCCCTTCTGGGGGCCTGGAGTCGGGCCCCTGTACTGGTAAGAGTTTAATATTACTTTCATCCCTGCCTACATTTTGCTCAACTGGGTCCACTGTGACAATTTCCAGGACCCCTCTTTTGCCATGCCCACCTAATTGGCGTAATGCTGAAAAGATTGTAGCTGCCCTCCTCTTCAACATGGAAGTGCTGCTGATGGAGATTGCAGGATGTGTGCTGCTCAGTCTTGGCTAATCAAATCTAGATGGTGCATTGGGACCTTTAACCACTGTGGGACAAAGCTCCGTTTTGAGGGCTGTGTCAGCAGAACATAGCATAGAACTCTGTGGTTCCATTTAGCCCACAAGGCCTCACTTCAACCCACTCCCCCAGTTTAGAAACCGTGAATTTCTGCCTCAAACACAAACCTCTGGAAGACTTGTACATTATTTTGATAGGCCTGTCAGGAAGCACAAATAACATGAAAACCACTATATGACTGCTTCGTTCTACATTGCTACAATGCATTCTATAGTCTTCATTCTACATTCTAGAGCTGTATTTCACAAGTAATTCCAGCACATTTTGGAAAAGCAAATTTCCCTTTGGTCATCTCTAGCATGTTTTGTCTGCATCTTAGTCCAGCCCCAGTGGTGCCAGTAACATCTTCATTGCAAGGTGAAAAGCATTCAGCTGTTGTTGTGACAGCTGTGGCTAATTCAGGTGCTCAGACACCTGTACGTGTGCTGCTCCCATCTGCTGTTGCTTGTTCTTATTCCCCAGCTATGGTGTAGAGAATCTATACCGTTTCCACTCTGAGAGTCCATAGATCAACACCAGATGAAGACAGTGAGGCCTATCTCCCTCCTAAGATAAATGGAGATGCCTAAAATACTTGTAAAATATATTGCAGTCCAATATCTCTTGTCACCTGTAGAAAAGAAGAGCCTAAAAATTTACCCTGGTTTTGACACCAGCTTGTGGATTAGATTAGGAGGGACCTGAGCCTCAATGTTTTTTCTTTTCAACAGAAGCTGATCTCCAGAACTAAAAAGATGCTAGATTTTATATTGTTCCACTTGAGTATAAAATGAGTGAAACAGTGTTAAAGGAAATTAAAAAATCAAAATAATTTACTACATACTTGTCATCTATCTGAAGACCAATTGTATGTCTACATTGCCATAAAAAACTCATGGCATTGAGTCTCAAAGCCCAGGTCAATTGACTCAGGCTCACAGGGCTCAGGCTGTGGCAGTAAAAACTGCAGTGTAGCTGTTCAGGCTTTGGGGCAGTTGCCCAAGCTCAACCATCTACACTGCAGATTTTAGCCACGCAGCCTGAAACCTGTGAGCATGTGTCATCTGACCCAGGCCAGCCATGGGTCTTTTATTACAGCGTAGATGATGCCCCAGTGATCTGTATTGCTTACTACTATTTACCATAGGCTCTAGCACTTGTGTGATACTCCCCTGCTCACATTTTGTAGGGTTATGTAGCGTGTGTGCAGATCTTGGCAAATCTGTATTTTTAGTTATATTAACTTTATGTAGAAGCTAACATTTAGCTATCTTGTAGTGAGTAATGTCGTAGCATATGTTAGTGTTGATACTGCATTGGAAACTGATCTCTTGACTAGGAATGGAATTTTATAATCTAGTAGCTTCATTATTTTGCAAAGTTTAGAGGCCAAATTCATTGGGACAGGTTAAATGAAGCAAGTTGCTTGTTAGAAGAAATACTGCACCATGTGTCTCTGTGTCTGTGATTGCATGAGTCTGTCCTGGGTGATCAAGAGGATCAGCCCAAAGCAGAGGCGGTTCGTTTCTGAGAGAGTAAAAATGTAGATGAGGTGGGGATGCTTTGCATATTTTCTCTGATTCAGCTGGGAAAATGTGTGTGTTTTGGCAGAGATGCCTATAGCTTTTTCTTGGTCCTCTCTGTGGGTATTACTCTCTGCAATTCCTTTTAGAATTATCATTTTTAAAAAAATTTAATTTGGACATAACTGAAGTGTGTTTAACTTTTTACAGTGGGAAATATATTTGTTTCACTGAGTTCTCTAGTGCCATCAGATGTGTATTATTGCTAGCCAGAGGTCTGGAGAGTGTTTGCTCTAATTTTCCACAGTTAATGGGAAGTGTTTTAATAACACTATTCAAAAGAATGCTTGTGTTCCAAATACTGGATCTGATTTTGAACCTCTTCGCCTTGCCGGGGTTTGGGACTGATGGATCAGTTTCAGCATGTTCTAGACGCCTTGGTTGTAAAACTCAGATCTCAGACCTTCTCTAAGTTTTGGAGTCTTTTGGATTTGGGGCTGACGCTGTACCTATGTCTAATCATTTAACTTCTGGTCAAACCAGCAGATAACTTCTTTGTTTCCCTAATTGTGGAATTCTCTTGCATCATCAAGCTAAGACCTAGAATGCATGAGTCCTGGAGGCTGGGAGAGCGAGATCTCGTCCACACTGAAGGTTTGCCTGAATGGTGGCCTGCCATTGGAGTAATCCCAATTACCAGCCCCTACTTAGTGTAGTGAAGGTTCAATTTTGCACTAGTGGAGCTTGCCCCAGTTTCAAGCAAGGAGTAAGCTTAGGAAATGCAAGTAATGGCTGTGCTCATTTACATGAAGGGTTTTCACTGGTGGCTGGTCACCAACAGCTGTAATTGGGCCAAACCCCCGGCACAGAGAAGATCTCGGAGTTTTTAAGTGCATAGCACATTTTACCCGCTGCAGTTCCTGTTACCAGCTCAGCTCAGATGTACCTTAACTCCCCTCCCCTTCTCTTTTTTTGTCTGCTGTAGTTAGGTTTGGCTGATCCTGGATATGTAAAAGCCATCTGTGTGGGAGGAAGAAAGGGAGTGTCAGTTTTTTCCATTTGGTTCCCTTTCTCATTACGTACATTTTATATCGTACGTGTATGTTCTGTCTCTGAAGTTCACTCTATTCTCTGAAATATCTGTTTTCTTTATTTGATGAAAGTCTTATGGGATTTCTGTGTGCAGCACACAGCTCACATTCAGTAATAGCTTTGGCTACAAGTAAATAACTATGGGTTCCTATGACCTCGTGTGATGTCTCAGGCAATATGTCTGACTTCACAATGAACAGTGAAAGAGGGTGTTGTGTGACTAGGGGCTGTTTCATTCATGCAAGCGTGAACATTCTGGCTTGTGATTCTCATGCAAACCCAACCAGAAAAGTTATGGATTTACTTTCAAACCAGAAACAAGCTCATACAGTTCTGTGTGACAAGTACTGTAAATGTTTTTAGTTGTATTTTGTCCAGTTTTGTTTTGAGTACACCTCTACCTCGATATAACGCTGTCCTCGGGAGCCAAAAAATCTTACCACGTTATAGGTGAAACCGCGTTATGTTGAACTTGCTTTGATCCACCGGAGTGCGCAACCTCCCCCCCCCCCCGAGCACTGCTTTACCGCGTTGTGTCCAAATCTGTGTTATATCAGTTCGCATTATATCGAGGTAGAGGTGTACAATGCGGATACATTTTAACTGTGCTCTCCAGGCTGAAAATAGAGGAAACTATTGTGAAGTGAATCCTGAAATTACTGCTTTCAGGAACAGAAAGAAAATCAGGGCTGAAATATGCTTTTAATCTTGACTTGAAGATATTTACAGAACTGATGTTTCCTGAATCTCTGGTAGCGACATGTCCCAGAGCTGAGGGACATTATAGGAAAAGGCTCTGACACCTAATGATTTATCGCTGAATGGTATTTCTGTACTAGCCAGAGCCCAATGTCTGCTGAGCACAGAACATGAGTGACCGGGGTGACTGGGAACCAAAACCTCATTTAGTTACAGGGGATCCTAAATTGAGCAGTGCTTTAAAAATCAACAGAATCTTAAAATGAATCCCATATCCAGCTTAGTAGCAAGTGAAAACACACGGGGGAGGTCTCTTTGACTAGCTTTGGATTGTATTGAGTCTGGGACAGCTGGACTCTATACATCTCCCAGTCTTCTGAAACCTGCGAAAAATGACAACTCAGTGATCTGGAAAATGCTCCTGCTTCCGTTTTCAAGCCATTTTGTCATCTTGAATATTTCCTCAAACACTTTTACTTTGGTTTTCTGGACACTCTTATTCTAGCCCCATCCCCCCGCCCTTTAGTACTTTCAAATCTAAAGCTCACCAGCCTCAGAAATCTAGCTTCCAAGGCGTTTGCAAAGAGAGGCGATTTTTAAAACTAGAAAATGCTGATTTGAGGCTATATGAAATAAACTCATCTAGGAAGTGCTACCGCTTGGCGTAACTTCCTACTTTTTAATTTTTTTTTTTAATTAACAGTTTGGGAACCCTGAGGACATAACTTTCAATGGACTGACGTGATGGGAAAATTAACATGAAATGTATGTATCGAGATATATGTATATGCATTTTTGTGTGGCATGCCACTAGGAAAGGTTCAAAAGTAATGGTAGTTCTCAACACACTGGTATTCAGAATTATGCAGGTGCTTTGGAAGGAGGGACAGTGCAAAACTCATTTTCTGATGCACACTACAAGGTACAATAGTGGGTGGGTGGGTGGTTGTGCATGCTTGAGAGAGAGCAAATTATCCAGAATTAATATTTTTTGAGTTGAGTGCTGAGTAAAAGGACCAGAGGTCTACTGCTGCAATCCTCCACAGGGTTCAATTGCACCACCAACTATAATGTACCTGGTCCTCTGAGGCAGTAATTGTTAATGATATTACTCCCTATCTGCACCAGGGTAACTCAGAGACCTGTGTATTTAATAAATCACGTTTGGAAATGAACTTGCAGGTTATAAGATCTTACAATTTGCTTCAATACTATTTCTAAACCAATTTTAAATAGGCTTTACCTCACTGTATATAACTGAGTGCTTAAAAAGAACCAAACTGATCCATATGCATGGAAACAAAATGAATGCTGGCCAGTCCAGCTTACTGGATATTTAGTTGTTCCCCCCCCCTCCGCTCCAAAATCCAGCTTTCTATGGAACAAAATACATTTGAATTTGAACACTGGAACAATCAGTAAAACCATTACACTGGATTGACAAAGATAGGAAAAAGCTGTCTTTAGCCAGGGAGAACTGAAGTTGACAAAGTGATAGTGGCATCTATGTTTCCTCTTGTTTCTCACTACTTTTCTCCGTGACTAGACTCGGAGGGAAAATCTTCAAGTCTTTAAATAAGCAGAATGAAATACTCCCTCTGATGTGCATTGTGGAAAGTCCCTATTACTTATTCTGTGCCTGGAGCTTCCAATGACATCAGTAGTTGTTCCACCTGCACAGATAATAAGCAGTGTGGAAAAGGACTCTTGTATAGTGCTGGCTGGAAAGAAGAATTGTGTCCTTTTAATAGAAATTCATTGGTTTGGGCAAAATACAGCTTTTATTTCCAGAAAAGCTTGAAAGCACGACCGGCCTAGGGAAGGAATGAGTCTTCCAGATATTTCTTCCCTTTGAGCGGGGAAAAATTGAGGGTCAATTATACCCTATTTTCTTTGGACGTCCATGCCAGACATTGGATACTGGTTGTTTTCAAGGAATGAGTTTGTGCCTGTACAATGTCAGATTATATCAACCCACCTCAAATGTTCATTCTTATCTTTCTAGGTTTTTGTGCTATGCCCATTGCCATGAAATCTGAGTGTCTAATTGGTCAGACTGGTATTTCTTGCAAAATGTAGAATGTGCAACCATTCTTAAATTCCTAATGCAAACTGCTACTGCATTAGGAACATATTGGCTTGCTTGGTTCTTTTGCACAAATGTTCCATTTGAACAAGGAAACAATTACATCACTATTGCGTCTGCCAACTGAGGATCTCAAAGCACTTCACAAACCCTGTTATGTTTAATCTTGTAACACCTGTGATAGGTAGCTATTGTTCTAGTTTTTGCAAGAGCTGAATGAATAAATCTTAGTGAATAATTAATTCCTCAGATTTGGCCTCTTTCCCATTTGTGAATTGTCCAAAGGCACCTTTTGATTTTTTTAAACGTATTGCTTGTTCAGAATTACCCCTGAATAATTTCAATAAGCAATTTTTGCTCTTTGTGTTGCCTGTAGGAAGTTTATTGTGCATATTTAATTAACTGAACTTTGATTCATTTTGACCAAATTTCTATGTAGATCAGACACATGGGTGACATGGTATGTTTCTATGTCAAATCAGTTTTCTGCTGCAAATATTCACATTTCTGAAATCACAAATCATGCTTCACTAAAGTATGCTGCTTTAATAAACATTCCTGTGAATAAATTCATTTGTTAGAATGTTGATGAAAAGGGACCACAAAACAGATGTGAAGCAAATACATTTTAAAAAATTGGGTGAATATTTGTTGAGAATTTTTAGAGGGGGAAAACCAAGGCATAGATACAAAGTGAATATTCTGAGGACATACAGCAACTTTGTGGCAGAGTGAGCCAGTACTAGAACCTAATAATACCTAGTTCTTACATAGCACTTTACATCCATAGATCTTGAAGCACTTTACAAAGGAGGTCAGTATCATCTCTGTTTTACAGATGGAGAAACTGGGTCACAGAGGTGTAGTAACTTGCTTGAAGTCAGTGGCAGAACTGGAAATAGAACCCAGATCTCATGAGTCCTGGCCTAGTATTCTATCCACTAGGCAAGCCTAGGTCTCCTGACTCTCAGTCTTGAGTTTTAATCACAAGACAATGCTTTCTCTTTTGGGAGAGACAGGTAGGACACAAACATGAGAGAAAACAAAAGTTCTCAAATCAGTTCAGTGCTTGTATCAACATCTTTATTCTGTTTTCATACAGCGCTAACAGTGTGGTAGACATATTAAACGTAGTTTCTTGATCCCTCTCTGCTCCATGCCAGAACTGAATCCCTGAGTTTCAGTACTGAATGAATTCCTTCACTTGATTTCTCTTCTCATTCAACTAAGGAGAAGCATGGTCAGTGCACGTTGTTAAAATCTACTGTGCCACATATACAAAACTTTAAAGAAAGACATGCCAGGAAGGAACAATTCCTCACTACAAATGGCCATACCTTAATACATGTTAATAGTTCGATGGTTTACAATGCATTTCACAATAATGTTCCCAACTTTTGCTGAGGGTAAACATGTGGCCTCCCCTCCCTGGTGTCTGCTTGTGGCCTCCCCCATTTGGTTCTCTTCTCATTACGTACATTTTACATCGTACATGTATGTTCTGTCTCTGAAGTTCACTCTATTCTCTCAAATATCTGTTTTATTTATTTGATGGAAGTCTTATGAGTCCCCAGTAACTCCATGGAATCTTGGTCCTTTAGTCCATCAACAGTTTATCAACAAACATATCTCCAGAGCTGGAAAGCTGGACCAGTCATCAGATAAGGTGCTCCACTGCTCCGCTACATTCATCCCTATCTGGCCCTTGGCTCTAGCTCTCCAGCTTAGAGCCAGCAGGCATCTCCCTCTGCTGCTGGTTCTTCTGTCTTCAGCCCTGTGGCCCTGGTTTTCTAGCTAGGCGATGCCAGTCAGCAAACCCCTCTTGCTGCTCTCCTGCCTTTAGCCTTCTCCCAGGAACCACTTTCTCTCTGTCAGCGAAGTTTTCCTGACTCTGTTCTCTGTCAGTGGATGTCACCAGACCTTTTTTAGCTCCCCAAGTGATGCCCGTCCCTCTTATTTGGGAGCAGCTGGACTGGAACAGGAATGCTGAGCTCAGTTTCACTTAATGGGCCAGCCAGTTACAGCTTAGAAGGTACTGAACGTTTAACCTTCTGAATGAAGTTATGTATGTAAGGGTGGAAAGAAGTAGTCGATGGGCTAAACTTGCTACTGGCATAAGTGATGCAACTCATTGAAGAAGACCCTTATGGCAGTAGTGAATATGTCCCACCGTCTCTGACCCGATGTGACCTGTTTCTTCTTTCTCTTACATCTTTGTTTACTTTTTCCTATGATCCTATGTTTGAATTCATTTTTATATTAACACAATCAAAACACCAATTGTTACTCTTATCAGTTCAAGATACTCAACGTGACATGTTTTGTATTTTTTGACTATGCATTTTGATTATTATATACATTATCAGATATCTATTGTTCATTCTATAAAGAGCCACTGGTATTTTTGGGTTCTGGATAAATAAGATGGTGTGATGTGCTATTAATTAGTGTTTGGTAAAGCTGGTTAAATTTTGTGACTGATTTTCCTACCAAAAGGTGAGGTTTTGTTGGGAACAACATTTTTAACAGGAACATTTTGTTTTGAGATTTAGCTAGGGGAAATGGGAATTGTTTAATTTTGAATTGCATTTTTTGTTTCTGAAAATAAAGAAAATTTTGTATCGAAATGAAAAATTTAAATCAAAATTTAAAAAAATATGCTTTCTTTTCATTTCAAAATCCCCTGCAAAAACAACTTGGAATGAAAATTTTTAATGGGACTGGAGGTGAGGGGGCGGAAAAAACCCAAAACATTTTTTTGACCAGCTCCAGTGTTTGGATTGAGAACTTACTGGAGAAAGGGGATGCAGCTGCTACTGGTGCTTGTCTAAGTAGTAGGGTGGAGAATTTAAATAAATAAATAAAAGGAAAAGGTCTAACAATGATAAATGTTCTAATAAAAGGTCTGAGCTTGCTAAGTGCTGAGCATCTCTTGGGAAGGTACAACATAGACTGTTCTGTTATTATGCCCAAAACATCAAATATTGTAAGGTGTGACAAGGTAACTTTTGTTGTTGACACATAAATAATTGTTTGAAATTGTGTGATTTTTTTTTTCAATCAAGGTGTTTAAAGAAATTGTGCTATCCTGTCACAATAAATAAAAACACTTCACAGCATATAATATGTTGTTATTAATGAGATGTTACATTCTGCCTCTAAAATATGGATCAGAGCCATTACCAAAATGGTTAACATCCATGATTAATCAAATAGTTCAGAACACAATCCTGTCTAAAGTTGATAAGCAAAATTGGACATTAAATCTCAAAGTTATCTCTTCTCTTGTGGTTTTAGGGGGGAAATCAGTGAATGTCTACACGCTGCCCTTCTGAAGTGGGAAATTTTATATTTTCTTTCAGTCCTCGCATTTTTCTAAGACTGGAAATACCTTGAAGTATTACTGAGGCTGAATCATGGGTGCATTATAAAGTTATTGCCAATGCTGCTTAATATGTACTTCATTTAGCCGTAAGTCTCATTGTCTGGAAGATTTAAGAAAAAAACTTTTTAAATGAGTCCCAACTACGCATTTAATTTAGATTTATAAGACAGTCATTTGTTCTAGTAATTAAAAAAAGACACTTTGTATTAAAAACACATTAATTGGGGATTTTACACAGATGTAAAAGATTTAGAAATCATTAATGAAGGTATTCTAAAGAATCAATTGGCATTTACGAGAACTGATTATTGTAAACATATTTGAGGTTTAACAGCATTAATGTAATCGCTGATTTTGAATTCTGGATGAACAAAGACTTGTCTGATTCAGATCAGGGTACTTTGGTTCTATCATTTTTCTGATGCAATTCAGCTGATATCTAGTTTGGGACCACTTCCTTTGAGCCTTTTTATACTTCATTTCAGTTTTTTTTAAAATTTATTCCTGTGAATGATGCCATCAGAAACATTGAGACACTTTTATAGTCTATGGAAGGAAATTGCCTTCAGAACACAGAGTTCTGCCATTTTCACTACAATTTAGGTGTGCACTGCTGGTTGCCAAAGAGTCAGATTTATATTGTTGCGGTGAAGAGGCACTGCCCTGTTCCAACAGGACCTTCTGTTGCTGGGTGGGGAGGGGATTCACCCAAGAGAGGGCTGTCCAGTGTTAATATCCATGTACTCCCTTGGGGTGTCTGCTGGGGAAGGATTGGGGAAGTCTACCTTTGTGGCTACTGTTGGGATATATATCTCTATGCTGTGTAGCTGGCAGCGAGCCTCCCTGCTCTGATTAGACATGCTTCTGCTAGCAGGGCTCAAGCCAGTGTGCTAAAAATAACAGTGTGAATGTTGCAGCTCAAGTTCTCCAGCCCACCTGACCCCCTGGGCCTGAGCTCGGGTGGCTAGCCCAAGCCTCTGCTGCAGCCGCAGGTCCACACTACTATTTTTAGCATGCTAGCTCGAGCCCGACTAATGCATGTCTGTCTACCTGGCTCACTCCCACGTACCCTTGAGGGGGGGTGCTGAATTGATGTGTCCCCGGCCTCTGTGCTCCACCCAACCCAACTGGACCCATGGAGATCAAGTGGAAAAGTAACACATTCTGTAGTTTATATTCCTTTTCATTGCCCCCCCCTCTCCACTTTGACAGGGGAGAAGGTTAGGGGAAGCCTGGGAGCCATGCTGCCAGGCTCCAAGGTGGGTAGGGGAGGGGATGTCAGCATCTAAGGTATGGCCTCCATGTAAATGACGGTGGCTTCTTGCAGGACCAAAAGGCTTGGGGGTCACACTCATGCCATGCTCTACAGGTAGAGCCCTGCAAATCCACAGATATCCGCAGACCAGTTTTGCAGATCGCAGCACGGATACAGATAAAAATTTTGTATCCGCACAGGGCTCTGCAGCACACACTTACCCGAACAGATCGACTGTCACCCAGCCTGAAGGCTCCAGCTCGGCTCTCTGAATCACGCAGCAACATGCTGGGTATTCTGGGAGGAGTTGTCCCCAACTTGCTCGTTGGGAGGAGGTAAATGACAACTCCCCAAAGGGAGTGAGCCAAGCGCCGTTTTGAAGGTGGGGTTGTTCTTTAAACAAGCAGGCAGCAATGGCTGCGTGCATTAGAGCCGCCACAACTGCATAGGGGTGTCCGAGCCCCCCACGGAGAGGGCAGCGCTGCATAGAAGGTCCCAGAATTGTAGCCTCCCTGCTGCAGTGGGGAAGGAGGTACAGCAGGGGCAGAGGGGGCGGCAGTCAGGAGGGCTCTGGGGAGAAGTGGGGCTGGGGGGCGGTTGGAGGCTTGACACAGCCCTGTGTCACTGCTGAGCAGAGACCTGTGGAGCTGTTTAGAGCCATGCAAATCCGTGGATATCTGCAAACAATGTTTGCAGATCGCGGATCAGATGCGGATACACCTTTTTGTATCTGTGCAGGGCTCTATCTGCAGGGGCTTGTAGGGGTGGAGGGAGAAGACAAATCCCTACCTTCCCCGGAAAATACGTGGAAGGAAACACTGTGACAGAAACTGGCCTATGTTTTTAACCCAGTCCTTACTCAGGCAAATCTTCAATTGTATTCAGTGGGAGTTTTGCCCAAGAAAGAACTGAGAACTTGGCCTACTAATTGAGGGGGCTTATTTTAGGATGGGGAGGGGGAAGTGAATGCAAACACTTTTTGCAAGCACAATAGTCTTTTGCATTTATTTTACAGGGTACTTTTTCAGAGCACCTGGAAGAGGGGGAAATAAGAGGCTAGGGAACTGGGCCAGGCTGTGGCTTCGGTCAAGATTGTTCTCCTCTTTTCAGCTTGTGCCGAAGCAGCCGCTGCCAGGGATGACTACCCCATTGTTTCTGTAGATCAGTTACTGCCTCAGCAATTTCCTGTCCTTTCATTCAACTTTCAGTCCTGCCCAACAAGTTATAAGTCAGCTTCAGGAAAGCATTGACTTTGATTTGACGTCAGCATTCCCTTGTGCACTGCGAGACAGTGGACAAGCATTACACATGATCTTGCCTTCAGGGTTGCAATTCAGCCCTGTAGTAGTGTCTGGCAGGGCTGTATTATAAGTCCTTATCATGTTTATTTCACTTTTCATTCGCATTCCCTCCAGTCGTTTGATTTTTAGCCTCAGGGCAGATTCAGCTATATATCCAAAGATGCAACTTTACATTGAATTAATGTGTATTTATTTGCTATTTAAGAAGTTAACAAAAAAGGAGTAGGTGTCACTATTTTGCTTATGGTGGGAATTTGACAACACACTCAACCAAGTACAACATGCACCTAGAATCTTAACTAGTTTCATTGCACCATCGACACGGTTATTTCGACAGCCCTGCTCTCCAGCATCTGGCATAATTGGAAGCAGCAGCCAGCAGGTATCAAATGTCAGTATGAATTGTCTCCTGCTGCGTAAGTACTGACTATGAAATTGATTTGCTGTCTTTTTTTACGCAGTTTTGTAATGAAAACAATGCAAAGTCCATAATGGACATATTTACTATTCACTCTGGTGCAGTTTAAAAAAATATTTTTTAAAATTAGGAAGAAAAATCCCACCAACAAAATAGAATGGTCCCAGCAAGGCCTGCCTCTCCAGAGGTGGTGGTAGCATTTCTCCAAGTGCTTCTGAAGCTGAGCTGAACAAATATCTCAAAACTGGTTCTCGCATTCCAGGATGTAATCTAGATCAGTGAGGGGTTGTCACCACCTGCCCTGCAACCTTGGGTGCCTCACAATATTTGGTGCTATAGATCTCACCTGGGCTGCTCACAAACAGCCAAATGACATACAGTGGGGGGGGGGGGGGGAGTTCAGAACATCTGGAGCCTGCTTCCAAGGTTTAATTGTGTTTCTGCTCTGACAAACAGTTGCATAGCAATAGGGGAGTGTATGATGAGACATTTTGTATATGGGAGAGGTGTGGCCTAGCGTACTGAGCCTCTGACTGGGAGGCAGGAACTCTGGCATTCTAATCCTGGTTCTGACATGGGGTCACTCTGTGATCTTAAGGCAAGTTACTTAAAGTTCTTGACTCCATTTCCTCACTTATAAATGGCAACAGGGGACCAATCTGTGACTACCTTGGGGTTCATGGTTGTCATTACCCTGAACATCATGGCCACTCAGAGCTTGATGGCAATAGCAAGGGTATAACTCAGATCCGCCTGTTTCAGAAGACACAGACCTTTACCAAGTTAGCTAGAGAAGTGTTTCCTTTAGTCGATAGGCCCTATACTGCTATGACACAGGTAAATGGTTCTGAATCCATCCAGAAGAGGGTGCAGTATACATACACCCTATTCAGACCACTATGGTACTTACCTGCTTCACTGTAATGTTATGAGGATTTGATGAGCCTGAGCCTCCTTAAGCCAGATGAATCATCAAAGGCAATTACACTGGTCTACAGTTTTTGAGAAGTCGTCTGCTTCAGAGATAAAATGTGCTATTTATTATGTATTTTGATGTGCTGAATTCAAATATGACAATTAAAACAACCGATTGGCTACTGTTTCTAAGATATTTAAGTTTTTACATTTTATGTCTATGTATATTGTGTAGATAGTAGAGTTTTAATCATAAATTGTAAACCTAGGTCTTTTCATGTGTTTATGGTTGCTTTACATGATAATATTTCACCTGTCCTGTTTATGGAACACTTTAAAAATCAGCAAAAGGGTTATATAAATAAAATTTATTATGAAACAAAAGGCAAAAAACTATTATGTACATAGTTTAGTCCTATTCAGTGTCTACTCGGCGCTTCTTGGCTTGTCTCTTGTATTCATTAAATGGAGCATCTCTTGTCACTGTCCAGCAATAGTCTGCAAGCATTGATGGGCTCCATTTGCCCTGATAGCGTTTCTCCATTGTTGCAATGTCCTGGTGAAATCGCTCGCCATGCTTGTCGCTCACTGCTCCGCAGTTCGGTGGAAAAAAATCTAGATGAGAGTGCAAAAAATGTATCTTTAGTGACATGTTGCAACCAAGGCTTTTGTATGCCTTGAGGAGGTTTTCCACCAACAACCTGTAGTTGTCTGCCTTGTTGTTTCCGAGAAAATTTATTGCCACTAACTGGAAGGCTTTCCAGGCCGTCTTTTCCTTGCCACGCAGTGCATGGTCAAATGCATCATCTCGAAGAAGTTCACGAATCTGAGGACCAATAAAGACACCTTCCTTTATCTTAGCTTCACTTAACCTTGGAAATTTTCCACGGAGGTACTTGAAAGCTGCTTGTGTTTTGTCAATGGCCTTGACAAAGTTCTTCATCAGACCCAGCTTGACGTGTAAGGGTGGTAACAAAATCTTCCTTGATTCAACAAGTGGTGGATGCTGAACACTTTTCCTCCCAGGCTCCAATGACTGTCGGAGTGGCCAATCTTTCTTGATGTAGTGGGAATCTCTTGCACGACTATCCCATTCGCAGAGAAAACAGCAGTACTTTGTGTATCCAGTCTGCAGACCAAGCAAGAGAGCAACAACCTTCAAATCGCCACAAAGCTGCCACTGATGTTGGTCATAGTTTATGCACCTCAAAAGTTGTTTCATGTTGTCATAGGTTTCCTTCATATGGACTGCATGACCAACTGGAATTGATGGCAAAACATTGCCATTATGCAGTAAAACAGCTTTAAGACTCGTCTTCGATGAATCAATGAACAGTCTCCACTCATCTGGATCGTGAACGATGTTGAGGGCTGCCATCACCCCATCGATGTTGTTGCAGGCTACAAGATCACCTTCCATGAAGAAGAATGGGACAAGATCCTTTTGATGGTCACGGAACATGGAAACCCTAACATCACCTGCCAGGAGATTCCACTGCTGTAGTCTGGAGCCCAACAGCTCTGCCTTACTCTTGGGTAGTTCCAAATCCCTGACAAGGTCATTCAGTTCACCTTGTGTTATGAGGTGTGGTTCAGAGGAGGAGGATGGGAGAAAATGTGGGTCCTGTGACATTGATGGTTCAGGACCAGAAGTTTCATCCTCTTCCTCTTCCTCGTCTGACTCAAGTGAGAACGATTCTGGTGCATCAGGAACCGGCAGTCCTTCTCCGTGGGGTACTGGGCGTATAGCTGATGGAATGTTTGGATAATGCACAGTCCACTTTTTCTTCTTTGACACACCTTTCCCAACTGGAGGCACCATGCAGAAGTAACAATTGCTGGTATGATCTGTTGGCTCTCTCCAAATCATTGGCACTGCAAAAGGCATAGATTTCCTTTTCCTGTTCAACCACTGGCGAAGATTTGTTGCACAAGTGTTGCAGCATATGTGTGGGGTCCACCTCTTGTCCTGATCTCCAATTTTGCAGCCAAAATCAAGGTGATAGGCTTTCTTAACCATAGTGGTTATACTGCGCTTTTGTGATGCAAAAGTCACTTCACCACAAACATAGCAGAAGTGATCTGCACTGTTCACACAAGTACGAGGCATCTCTGCTCACTTTGGCTAAACAGAAATGTGTCCCTTTGCAAAATCAAACACTGACAAATAAGAGAGCACGACACTGTATGATTTCTAGAGCTGATATAGGGCAATTTGTTCAGCAGAGTGATGTAAGCTTCGTTATGATTGCATCATCCATGACTTCTAGGAATAACATGATGCAATTCATATCATGTATGATGCAATACCAGCTTCAGATTGCATCTTTCATTGTTTTGCCTAAAAAGCAAGTACTGTCCAAACCCAGTCATAGATTTATTCATAGATCCAGTCAAAGATGTATTTTAGTCATTTCTGGTTTAAATTGAGATCCCTTCCCTTTATAACTCACTTATCCTCCGCCATTCCCAAGTCAAGGGTCGTATATACTGACCCAATAGCATATCTTGAAAACTAGAGCCAATCAACAATTTTAAGCATCATTTTCGTTCTCAGTGACCCAGAATTAGTAAAGTTTGACTACATTTATTTCAGAAGCATTTTGGCTGTAGAGCAGTGTTACCTGCAGGTCTTGCGATAGGCCCCATACCATTCAATGAGGGTTCAGCCAATCCACAGGCGAGGATTCATCCAGGTGAGCCCAAGGCAAGTATATAAGTTCCCAAAAGAAGCGGTCTCTCCAGCCTGTTAAATGTCATTACCTGCCAGGAGCACTTCCATGGTCTAATAGTTCTGACAGTGCCTGTGCTCCTGCTCCTCCTTCCTGCTGCTTTAGTCTCTGGCTCTTTTCACACTAGCCACCCTCTGCTTCAGCCTGCCTCTGCTGGTCACTCAGTGATTCTGATAGAGGAGTAATCCTTCGATGTTATAAAGTGCTTTGAAGTACTCTGTTAGTGTAACCCTGCTCAAAGGTGGAGCTCTGGGTTGTTCAGCCAGGAAATGCTCCTCTTCTCTTCTAGGGGGGATCATATTTTCCTGCTGAGCTCCTTGTTCTCTCTGGAAGTACCCTGAGGATGTTCAGACTTCAAATAGCAAGGGGTGTCAGAAGAAAGAAAGAGAATGTCCCCGTCTGTGGCTCACTTAACTGTTGCAGGGAGAAAGGGTATTTGCTGCATTGGTGAAACAATTGCCTGCTGTGCTAGCTGCCTCTGAAATCAAAGGGAAAAGAACAGGGAAGTGATCCAACCCTCTTTTCTGCTGAGTGTTAAGGAAAAAGGGAACCCACCTCCTTCACTAGAAGATTATAGTGTCAATAAAGGCAAAGAAATGTTATATGTTGGTGCACATTAAGGAGTAGAAGAAAGAAGATTCATATAAGAATGAAACGAAACAAAGCTATAATGATGAGTTAAATATCAACTGTCCTCCAACAGCAAAACATAAGCTGGAAGCCAAATATATTTTTACCCACCCAACAAACTTCAGCAATCTCCTTTCAGGTCTATCTGCCCCTTCGCTGTCTTTCAGTGGGTTCATTTATCTATCAAGCATGTGTTGTGTTGCGAACATCAAGTAGAGTAATATTGAATATTGCTGTCTCCATAACCCTATTCCCACTTTTTCTAAAATGCACCACAATCATTTTAACATGACGGTTCTGGCTTTTACCTTTCCTTGCTCCATCAAAAGCCTCTTGGGAATTCTATAACCTACATTTCTCAAAATAAATGGGAGCAGATTTAATATCTAAATCCAGTATGGCAGGTACAATAACTTCCAAAGATGGCCCAGGAGGATCCTAATGTGTCTTTCTCCAATTCTCCAGGTGAGCGTTCAATTGTTGTTTCTCTCTCCCTTGAGTGATTTATCTCTCTTAAAGAAGAATAGACCAGCTTAGCTTGTTCAGCCTTCTGCTCTTAGATCCTTTACAGAGAAATTTTCAGTGGGATCAATCTTAATGCAACCTGCACAGTTAAACTCATGTCTCTGCATCTTGCTGAAAACTTACCTGCTAGCTATTGTTTCAGTAGCTCTGGAACTTTTTGCAAGTGTGAGAATTTTTTGAACCTTTTGCTGTTTCTTTTATAGCAAATTTTGCAGCACGAACTTTTCATATTGCTCTTATGAGCATTTGATTTTAGTGATGTGAATATGACATAAATGAACTTGAGGAACAGGCTGTCAACTCAGGCTCTCGGTGCCCTGTTTATTGCTGTGACCTGATTGCATAGTACAAAGAGTTTCCTGCTGAACTTCATGCAGCTGCCTAGCTGAAAAGCATGTGAGAGAGCTTTATTTGTCAGGCACAAAGTCTGAGATCTTCTTGGAACTGGCTCCCAGAATCCCTAGCTAGGCGGCTGTCTATGATATCACCACACAGGCTTTCCAAAGATCCTGGCCTGCCTGGAATCTGCAGTTATGGAATTGGACTGTATTACAGCATGCATTCAGCATATTGCTCCAAATAAAGTGACCCAATGAGGATTAGTCAGCTATGGACGATCAGAGCAGCTTTGTCAGTTTTAGTTGAGAAAATGAATGTAAAGAAAGTGAGCATGGGTTTTGTTTCCACTGATGTATAGTCTTATGAATATATTTCTTTTAAAAGTCCATATAGGCCCTCTGTCTGTATACTGCTAACACCAGCAAGTAAACTTTTCAGGGATCTTACCTCATCTATGTCTGTAAAGTGTTTAATAATAATTCTTGATCCAATCGCTTCATGAGACTGTTTGTTTGCCAGCCCAAATCACAGCAAATTTTGCAGTCAAAATGAGTAGGAAATATTTTCAAATAATCCAATGAGCTGATGTTCTGGGTCATTGGCAGGCAAGGATATGGTTATCCATATCAGTGGAATATGTTATCATCTTCCCTTTCCTTGTCTAGATGCCCAGCATAGGGCTCAAATGCCAAAAGGCAGACGAGGACATTTTTTCTGGTGGTGCCATCAGTTTCTTAGCTTGCTTATGAGGTGGCTGTGGAGTATTTTTGAGTTCTCTTTGAGCCTTCATGTGGTTTCAACACTGGTCTCTTCAGATAGCTTTGCCCTTTGGATGCTATTTTCTCCTGCCTATTTTAAGTCTGACAAGTTTTCTTCATCTTATTTATTTTGAGCTGTTATCTTGGTCCTACTGAAGACAAGGGGAACAAGTTTGGGCCCTTGAGGCTATAAGAGCAGACTCTTCAACTCTGCTGTTTCCCTTGCGCAAGACCTTAGCATTTCTCTGTCATGTTCTTTTAAAACAAAGTAAAGTTATAGTAACAAGCCCACATTCTATTATTTGTTATTTGTATAGAGCCATAGGCATGCGCGTCACTTTACAAATCAGTAAATTAAATGGTTCTTAAAATTTTAAATGATCATTACATGTTAATGATCTTGATTGCATATGAGAGAATTTTGTGTGTATGTTAAACTTTTTTATTTTAAAAAATGGGAGGACTATGTAGAGAATCCTTGCCCAGCACAAATTTGTACAAAGTCTAAACCAAATTTTCGTAAACAAATTCTCCTGGACACTTCTCTTATCATTCCTGGTATGTGGACCGTCCTCTCTCCCATTTTCCAATTCCCTACCGTCTCTTTTGCATCAATGGCAATTGCTTATATGGAAAAATAATATTAGGAAAGTATTTAGTGTATTTTTAGATGTCTTTAATACGATGTAACAGCTTGAAATGAGGAGGCGAGCCAGCAGCTTGTGACCAGCCAGCTGTTCATGGACCACATTTTGGGAGCCATTGATTCAAGAGGTTGGCAATGAGTTACGGAAACTTTCCCATTTACATCACTGGTTCATATCAGCACAAGGTAATAGTGACTGAAAGCTGTTCCTATTTGAAAACCGCTCAGTGGCTATTGAAAAATGTTAGATGTTTTTGTCCAGTTACTGGTGGTCAGTTGTCTGCTTAAAAGAAAAAAAATCATGCTCACAATTGACACTAATTGGGACTTTTGTCAGTTTCAGTAGAGACATAAGAACTTCATACTGGGTCAGGCCAATGATCCATCTAGCCCGGTATCCTGTCTCCAACAGTGGCCAGTGCCAGAGCTTCTGGGGCTGTATACAGAACAGGATATATACAGTTGAAATGATCCATCCCTGTCTTTCCCTCCCAGCTTCTGGCAGGCAGAGATTTAGGGTTGCCTGAGCATGGGTTGCATCCATGACTGTCTTGGCTAATAGCCAATGTTGGACCTATCCTCCATGAATGTATCTTTCTTTTTTTAAACCAGTTATACTTTTGGCCCTCACAACACCCCACAGGAAGGAGTTCCACAGGTTAACTGTGCATAGTGTGAAAAAGTAATTCCTCTAGTTTGTACTAAACTTGCTGCCTATTTATTTCATTGGGTGACCCCTGGTTTTTGTATTGTGGGAAAGGGTAAATAACACTTCTCAATTTACTTTTTCATGATTTTATAGACCTCTATCTCATCCCTCCCCATTGGTCATCTCCTTTTTTCCCTAAGCTGAACAGCCCTAATCTTTTTAGTTTCTCCTCATATGGAAGCCATTCCATACCCTCTATCATCTTTATTGCCCTTCTCTGAACCCTTTCCAGTTCCACTGTAACCTCTTTGGGATGGGGCGATTAGAGCTGAACACAGCATTCGAGGTGTGGGTGCACCATGGAGTTATATATATATATATATGTATAGTGGCATGATATTTTGTCTTGTCTGTCTATTCCTTTCCTAATAGTTCCTAACATTCTGTTAGCCTTTTTGACTGCTGTTGCCAGAGGTGCTGGAACAATTTTTACTGTGGGGGTGCTGAGAGCCTTTGAACCAAACTTCCACCTTGGTTGAATTGGCCTCATTAGCACTGACCCCTCCCCCCCACTTGGTAAGGCAACTCCCATCTTTTCATGTGCAGTAATACTGCTTACTGTATTTTTCACTCCATGCATCTGATGAAGTGGGTTTTAGCCCACGAACGCTTATGCCCAAATCAATTTGTTAGTCTCTAAGGTGCCACAAGGACTCCTTGTTGTTTTTATTGAACCAAATTGTAAACCCTGGATATAATGGAAATCACTTCAAGCCAGGGGGTACAGCAGGACCCCTAGTTCCAGCACCTATGGCTGCTGCATGTTCAGCTGAAGTTTTCATGGAACCATCCATGATGATGCTAAGATCTTTCCTAAGTAGTAACTGCTAATTTATATTCCATCATGATATATGTGTGTAGTTGGGATAATTTTTGCTAAGGTGCATTTCTTTGCACTTATCAATGTTGAATTTTTGTCTGTCATTTTGGTGCTTAGTCACCCAGTCTTGTGAGATTCCTTGTAACTCTTTGGACGTAACTATCTTGAATAATTTTGTATCATCTGCAAACTTTGCCACTTCCCTGCTCACTCCCTTTTCCAGATCATTAATGAATATGTTGAACAGCACTGGTCCCAGTACTGGTCCTTGGGGGACACCACTATTTACCTCTCTCCATTCTGAAAACTGACCTTTTATTCCTACCCTTCATTTCCTTTATTTTAACCAGCTACGGATCCATGAGAGGACCTTCCCTCCTGTCCCATGACTACTTAATTTCCTTAAGAGACTTTGGTGAGGGACCTTGTCAAAGGCTTTCTATATCAGCTAGTTCACCCTTATCCACATGTTTGTTGATACCCTCAAAAAATTTTAATAGATAGGAAGGCATGATTTCCCTTTACAAAAGCAATGTTGACTCTTCCCCAAAATATCATATTCATCTATGTGTCTGTTTTTTTACTATAGTTTCTGCCAATTTGCCTGATACTGAAGTTAGGTTCACTACCCTGTAATTGCCAGGATTGTCTCTGAAGCCCTTTTAAAAAAAAATCGGCATTACATTAGCTACCTTCTAGTCGTCTGGTACAGAGGCTCGTTTCAGCGACAGGTCACATAGTACAGATAGTAGTTCTGCAATTTCATTATTTCAGAACTCTTGGGTGAATACCATATTGTCCTGGTGATTTATTGCTGTTTAATTTATCAATTTGTTCTAAAACCTCCTCTACTGGCACATCAGTGTGGGACAGTATTTCAGATTTGTCACCCAAAAAGAACAGCTCTGATATGGGGATCTCTCCCATATCCTCTGCAGTGAAGACTTATGCAAAGAATTCATTTAGCTTTTCTGCAATGGCCTTTCAGAGAAAACCAAGGACTTGCCTGGGCATGGAGACTGAGGCATACTCTTCTTCTGTGAGGTAGTCTTTTTCAGAATAGGGGTTGGGGGAATTGCAGTGTGGGGAATAATGCACATAGCAGAAGCTTTTCTGTGGCTAGAGCACATTAGCCCCAACAGCTGTCACTCCTGCACCTTCCTTCAACTCCCTTTAAAGTAAAATGGTAAAACCACATCAAATGACAATAAGTGAAATAGGGATTATGAATAATGTAGTGTGCAGCTGTACATAAAGGAGAAATACCTCGTTAGTGCATACACCTCTTACAGAGTGAAGACATGTAATAAATGAATTTAATATGAAAGCACTGAAGCCTAACCCATTTACAAATAACAGTGACTAAAATCAAACTTCTGAACCAAATCCTACAGCTTTTACTGCCATTGGTTTCACTGGTAACTTAACCTGAGGATGAGGTTCAGAGTCCTTGCGTGCTGTGTAAAGGGGCTATATAAATCCCCAGATATTACCCGGGGACAAATCCCCCTAGCGCAGGAATGGAGGCAGAAAGCAGTAGGCTGTCTTCTGAAGACTCCATTGCAAGCCCTGGTGTAGGGCGAGCACCCGGGGTTGGGCTGAGTGGCATCCCAGCACTAAGTGCTATGGAGATTCTGGATGGCCACTGCTGCGCCACGGGTGGGCAGCAACAAGCTTCTGTAACTGAGGCAGCACCTACGGCTGTCTAAATTACCCTGGGGTGGGGGCCTCTGTCCCCCCCAAAACAGCCCAAAATTTGGAGGGTACAAAGTTATCTGAAAGCCCCCTTATCTCTCTGTCCCCTGGGCTGTGAGGTTCTGTGCTGAATCTCTTATAGACATAGCCTAGACTTTCTCCTTGAGTATGTACTTCAAGTTTTCATCCTATGTGAGTACTGGAGGCCGTGCTTCAAAGTGTTTGGCTTATAAATAGTGGCTAGCACAGAAATTTCCATATCATGCAAGAAATCCCAATGATCAAAATCATTTTAGGGGAGTCTTTCCAATTAAGTAGCAGATAGTACAAACCAGAGACCAGCTCCTCAGCAATGATGTCAATGGAGCTATGCTGATTTACACCAACTGAGGAGCTGGTCTGCTTTTTAAGGAATTAGGATTAAATAAAAGCAATGGGAATTGACCTAGAATCCCCAAAGTCTGTCTGTGTGAAACTCCTGCATATTTTCAGTGTGCAGTATTCATAAACCGTTGCTTGATGAATATGACCTGAAGTGATGCAGGCGATTTATTGTAATTTTTTTTTTTTTTTTTTTTTGATGTGCTTTGTTCGGATTCATTTCGTAATCAGTCAGGTTGGACATTCTGTAAATTAAGACTTAGCACACACATTTTGAATCCATAGACTAGTACTTGAGGTGAAAATTTCCAGAAATAACCGCAATAACAAATGGCTAGTTTCCCCAGTCAGACACAGGGAGCAGGAACTCACAGGCTCAATGTAAGAACACTTCCCTTCTGTCTAATGAGAATTACATTGATGTGAACTGAACCAAGGTGAGTTTGTTCCTGTAACTTGTCTGGTCTCCTTTTAAAACAGTCCACCTTAGGAAGAAATATAACTACATAGTCGTTTAAAAAGTGATTTTGAGGGGTATGTTTGTTTGGCTATAGAGTTATACAATAGACATATTCAAACTGAGAAGCATTCAAACATCTGCATTTTAATTTTATTTTAAGGAAATCGTATTGATTATTCTTTTAATTTTATTATTGTCTTTGAGCAAATATGTTATTTTTAGTCACCCTCTCCCCCTACCCTCCATGATACTCGCACCCCACTGTAAACTAGTTGTGTAGTGTACAAGTCACTTGTTTCACTCTGAGTTTTTTGGGGGATCTCAGCTCAGATTGGCAGGGTTGGGTGGATATGGAGAGGCCTGTTCCACTTCTGAAGAATTCACCTTAAGAAGATTCCACTGTGTGTTTCTTTAAAGACTTCACCTCATGGGACATTCCCCTTTGAGTCTGTGGCTTTCCTCTCTTCTCAGGACCTTTTGAATTCCTGACTTGCATCATATGTTAACTGTAAGAGACTTCCCTCTTTAAAGACTTAATGTCTTTTGCACTCTGTTTTTAAAGGGAAAAGGCTTGTGAGGAATTAATGAAATACTACAGAAGCATCCAAGGATGCTGTGACAGATATGGCAGTTTCCTGCAATATCCTTGGGAGATCTTATTAAATTAAGTTTAAGTATTTTGGGGGGTCCATTGTATTAAATGAATGGTTTATGTATTGTGGGCGGGGATTGTATGTAACCTCTTGAGGGGGAGAGGTGACAGTTGTTTGACCTGGGGGTTCAAAGGACCATATTGAACAAAATGAACAAGAATGGCCTTTTGGAACAAAATGTGTGAAGTGGCTTGCCTGGAAAAATCTCTAGGGGGAAGTGAATGCAAATTCCCCACCTCCAGTTATGCAAAATCCCAGCCCTTTGAAGCTAGGCCCTGAGGAGTGAGTCATTGTCTGCTGATCACCTGTTACATAAGTCCCAGTTCAAAGGTCCAACGTGTATAAAGGAAAGACTGAATTATTCATGGTTGCTCTGGTTCTGAATGTGAGACAGTTATGAACATGTTACCCAGTTGTGGGTTTTGAAGGACTGACACCAACCAGAGCCCGAGACTGGTGCTGGGGTGATCTCTGGTATGCTTTTTAGCATGCATGTAGGTTCTCTTAATTTTAATGCTTCTACCATAAGAATACATGTGCTTGCTTATAAAGCTCTCTAAGTGCAGGCAATTACACTGTTCATAGCCTCTGGAGAGAAAATGAAGTGCAGATGCTGGCCTTTTAGACAGTCTGGCTTGCAGGGGAACTCAGGATAGACAGGGAACTGTGCAGTCTGGAAAAAACTCAATCAGGAAGGAGAGAGATGTGGGTCTGCCCAAGATAGGTGAAGGCTGAGGAGCCAGAAGTTTAGAATAGGTGCCCTCGAGAGACCACAGAGTGGGAATACAGGTGCAGTTGCCCTGAAGTTTGACAGATGTGCCTATGCTGGCAAAGCTTTTACCTCTAGTTTAGCAGCCCCACCAGTACCAGCAATGGTGGAGGCTGTAGTGTGGCTAGATCGGAGTTAGACATTTTTATCATGTCTTCTACCTTGCCAAGCCAATACCTTGTCATCCTCCAAGTCCCGCTTTAAAACTCACCTTTTCTGCAATTCATAAAATACTGAGTGATAAAGGCGAGTCAGCTGCAGAGCTGTGATCACTACTACTGGCTGGCTAAGAATTGTTTATATCCTATTATGTTTGTTTGTTATCGTGACCCGCTTTAACAGGTGGATGAGATACTCTCTAAAAGACAAGATGTCTAAGCTCTTCGGGACAGGGATTGTCACTTACTATATGTTAAGTTTAATAATGATCTTTAATAATAGGTGTAACCTTGCTCAGAACAAATTTGGGGGTTTTCACTTCTATGGCTCCAAGTTCTAGCAGCTTGTCTCCACTGAGAGTTAGTGCAGTGTGAGCCAGAGTGTGGATCTACAGCAGACTAGCCTTGCCGCGCACTAAGTGGCTGTGTGGACTCTGCTACCGTGCACTAGAAGTTCTGTAGTGTGCTTTTAATGTACTTGAAATGGCAGTAGGTCAAAGTGCACTGTGGAACTTTCAGTGCACGGCAGCAGGGCCCACATGGCCAGTTGGTGTGTGGCAAGCAACACCACAGTCTGGCTTGCCACACACTAGCTCTCTCTGTAGAGAAGCTCTGACACCAAAAATTTCAAACATGTGATAGCCTGCTTGGTGGCTCTGTGGAACAAGTTGGTGGTTATAACTGAATGTACCCATGTATTCACACCCTACCTGCTGTTGTAATAATCTTTGTGCAAAATATGCCTTGTGAGGTATCATTGGAAAACGAATAACTCACTGGTCAATATCATGATGAAATATATGTAGAAAAGTTACAGAGATAAGCTGAAATTAGGTCTGAAATGTGTTTATCAGACAAATCTGGGTAAACCAGTTTCTCAAAGACAAAAGACAAGCTAATGATCATCTAGTGTGACCTCCTGCACATCGCAGGCCACAGAACCTCATCCACCCACTCCTGTAATAGACCCCTAACCTCTGGCTGAGTCACTGAAGTCCTCAAATAATGATTTAAAGACTTCAAGTTACAGGGAATCCACTGTTTACTCTAGTTTTAACAGCCAGGGACTAGTGCCCCATGCTGCAGAGGAAGGTGAAAAATCCTCGGGGTTTCTGCCAATCTGAGCTGGGTGAAAATTCCTTTCTGACCCCAAATATGGCAATCCGATGAACCCTGAGCATATTGGCAAGATCCCCAGCCAAACACCCGGGAAAGAACTCTCTGTAATAACTCAGAGTCCTCCGCATCTCTGACCACTGGAGAGTTTTGCTACTAGCAGCCACAGATTGGCTACATGCCATTGTAGGCAGTCTCATCATATCATCCCCTTCATGAATTTATCAAACTAGGTCTTGAAGCCAGTTCGGTTTTTTGCCCCCACTGCTCCCCAGGGAAGGCTGTTACAGAATTTCACTCCTCTGATGGTTAGAAACCTAACCTAAACCTTGTGGATGGCAGAAGGTTAAATTAGATAATCACAATGGTCCCTTCTGGCTTTGGAATCTATGACCAAAGAATGAATGAGGCTGGAGAATGAATTTTTTTATCCTCTATATGGGTAGAATTTCCAAGTCAGCTGCTGCTTGTGTTGAAACTGCTCCTTAGCTAAAGAAACTCATTCTCCAGGGCTGTCAGTCTGGCAGCTGCTAATTTCTGGGTTGTATAGTCCCTCCCTCATCCCTCTTGTTGCTTTGGTGGGCTCTGCCCACCAATCCCAGTTATCAAATAAGATGGTATTTTCATTAGTATGGAATTTCAATATTTGTTTTTAAAGAGGAGGGGAAAGGGGGATGGAGGCAAAATTTATTATGGATTTGTGAATTTTTGAGCCTCCTTTGTTTCCCTAGAGGGATTAAGAATATTCATATGTACTGAAGAGAAACTAGCAAACTGGATTGGTCTCTGGTTATGTTTGGTTACATTGGAATCTTCAGCCATCAAGGAATCCCAAGAAAGAAAAGCAAAACTAATATGTAACCCATCCTTCCATTGCCACACAAAGAACAGAGCTGATAGGCAGAAGAGAGTGGTACTGATTAGATCTGCAGCAGTGATTCACAGCCTGGGATTATAGTTTCTGCAATTTGCTTGAGTTTGTACAACCCAAATATCAGATAACATTAAGGTTTACATTTTCCATGGAACGGTGTCTCAAGAATGTATTGATTCCTGCAGCATCAGATTACTCCAGAGCTTGAGAAGACCAAAAGGAGAATTATACATTTTTTCCTGCTGACCTTCGAAAAACAAGATTGTATAACCACATATATAGCTCTGTGTGACCTTGAAGGGCATGAATCTGAAAGTTGCTCACGATTTACCACAGCTTTTCTTTAAACAATTAAAATGTAGTAAGGGTATCTTTTAAGAGAAACATTTGTTTACTTGTAGTTGGGTTGGTGTTGGAGAAGTGTGACGTACAGAAGGGGTGAGATAAGTTACTGGAATTCTGTGCCCTTCATGTACAGCCCCTCTTTATGATAGGCTAGGCTCTGACATTGTTACTCTCACCTGGCAGTACCTGAAAGCCTGATCCAAAGCCCACCGAGAATCCTTCCATGAACTCCAGCTGGGCTTTGGGTGATCAGGCCTTTACTTCAGAAGTACTTCCATTGATTTCAATGAGTCTACTCACAGAAGAAGGTGCTATTCAACAGGAGTAAGGAATCTGGCCCTTTGTTTTTGCGATACCAGTTGACTGTGCATTTAAATTAAAATGTAACCTATTTTCTGAAAGAACTGATTTTAGGAAAATGAGATGAAATCTCAGACCAAATTTTCAAAGTCAGATATTAGGCACCATAGTCCATGTTTAGGCACCTAATTAAAAGTGGCCTGATTTTCAGAGGTGCTGAGCACCTACATTTCCTACTGGGTTCGTGTTTGAAACAGGGAAGTCACTGGGAGCTGTGACTGCCCAGCACAACCTCAGAATCACACCACTTCTATTTATATGCCTAGCTGTAGGCACCCAAGTTTGGCCTAAGATCTCACTCTGTGGGTGGGTTTTTTAAACTTCTCAGCTGCTTTGCTTAGAAGCCATAGACTGCTCTTTGTAAAAATGCAGCTGTGACTAGTCTGTCATACAGTATTTTATTTTAAGAATGGACAAGAGCTAGAGCAACATAACTCCTATTGTTACTTGTCATCTTGCATTAGTGAAATTCAATGTGTGCAGTTGTTCATCAAGGAGATGTGGCATTGTAGCTGCATATGGAGATGAAGGCTCCCCAGATGGACTGCAGTGAAAATATAAGAGCAAAGATCACACGGCAGTTTTGCTCTTTGGAAATTGCATAACGGTATAAGATGCCACATTACAGGCCTGATAGTCTAAAAGGAAATAATAGCAATCGCTATCATTGGTCACATTACGATGGAATGGAATGCGACACCTTTAACATGCTGGGGCCGGGGTTATGCAATGTAAAATGTCAATTTGAAGCTAGTCCAAAATACTATAATAGTACTAAAAGTGAAATAATTGTAGAGGATGAATGCCAAGGTGCTTGAAATGCTTATGTATTTGAGGTGCACTGAAGTTCAGCAAAACATCTTTACGTGTCAGTAAAAACAGGTCCACTGGATCTGGTAGTAAACAATATGTTGCGAAATTCCATTTATAGTGAAGCAGAATGAAATTCCCAGATGCACTACAATAGGCCCACTGCTCTTTTCATTAGAGCTAAAATTGGACTGAATCCTGTGCCTCTGGCCAAGTGGGAGGCATTTCACTGGGCTAGGAATGGACATTTTTCCCACTTCACCTCTGTTGAAGTTGTGGGTGGAGTTCCTGTCTCCCTTCTCAACAAAGGACAGTGGTCAGTGAATTCTTGTAATGGCAGAATCCCTGTCTCTGCTTCTGTTCCTTTACTGGCTGCTGTTCAGAACCCCTTTGCAGGGACAATACACTGACCCTGTGTAGGGAAAGGTGTTACAACAAGCAGGGAGTGTATGTCCCTACCTAAGATTCCAAACTTTGGCCCCTCCACCACCAGGGGACTGCATCAGTTTTGTTGTCTACGACCTTTCATGGCTACAGAGAAGGGAGCAAAATTTGCCACATAATGAAGTTGCTCTGTGGAAAAAAAGATGATTTTGCTATAGCCTTTTGATGGAATCTCTCTCTGTAGATGGTTATATTGATAGCCCTCACCTAGTACCAGTATCCAAGTGCCCTTTCCTTGGTAGTTTGGAGATGTATTGTAGCTATTGGTTGGTTTCCCCACACTCCCAATACAGGGTAGCCCCTGTTTCTCCCACATCTGATTCCTTGTTAGCAGCAATCCCAGTGTGGCCTGTCCTATTGAGCTCAGCAATTACATTGGCCTTTTCCATAGCAGACTTCAGATGTTCAGGGGAAAACGCATGCAATTACTAAACTGATCAGGATAGTGACTGTGGTGAATGGTGATAGTTGGTAGGAAACTGAAACCAATCAAGTCAGTTCATGCCTTTGCTGTATTAATATGTGAAATAGTCTGGTGCTGTATATAGTAGGGGGAATACACAGCTACTCCCCGACCTAATTCCCTGGCTAGAGCCCCAGCACGCAGAGATAGTAAGCCAGACTAGGCTCTGGTGACATCCTTTGCATAAAGCCACCCCCCAACACACACAATGTGCTGGTATGTATATGATGAGAAAAACTGCCGTGAAGTCTTCTAAACAGTCAAGAAATCTGGCCTGTATTTTTCTCTGTATATCAGTTATAAAGGAACCCAGCTGTACTGAAATTTGGTCTGCAGGTATGTAGCCAAATATTGAGCCTCTTTGTATGTAAAGGAGGATCGGATGAGATATAAAATGTCCTGAAACTCCCTAGTCCTGCTTATCTCTTGCTATCTCTTTCTTTCCCTAATGGGCTCCTCTGAGAGAACCAAAGCCCCAGGGTTTGTTTTTGGTTTTTTTGGTCAGGCACTTCTCCTATTCCTAAGGCATAGGTCATCCAGTCGGGAAGCAGAAATAACACCGTGTGACTTATCAAACAGCAAATGGCAAAACACTCAGACTGGACAAACGATCCACGTGCTAATATTTGTTTGCACAAATAATGAATGAAGCAACTAGGAATACTGAAACCAATTCACAGCAATAGCTAAATGGATTGGAAAAAAATTGTTATGAATTATTTGCTCATTTTAATTTTTAGGGTGTCTCCCACCTCCTCCCTTGGATTTTTTCTAAGCCTGAGTATATGAATCACAGGGGATATAACACTGGGATTTACAAGAAAAAAAATATAATTAACATTATTCTCCTCTATTTTTAACAGATTTTTTGTCAATTCTGTTGTGCCTCACTCCCACCCCAAGTTGTTACAGAAAAGTTGTATAAAACGCAGACAAGGTGCTGTGTGTTTGAAATAAAATGTTGTCATTTTGTTATTGGCTTTTGAAGCTGTTACTCGGCTATTCCTTTTTTAAAATAAAGTATCTGCTTAATCTTTTGAGAATTATGTCCAATATTGTACAACTTTGTAAGACTATATGAAACAGCAAGGTATGTTATGAAATGTGTTGGTTTTTTTTAACCAAGGTCTCACATGAATTTTTTTTTTTTAATTTATAGTGTGCTGTTTTTCTTCTTTGTCAAAGTATTTTATTTTTTTCTACAAGAGGCTGACAGTAACTAGGACTGCAGTTGTATTTTTATATATCTACTAACTGCTTTTCTTTGTAATGATGTGCTGTGTATGCTATGCATGGGTCTGAAAATACAACAATATAATAAATTAGAGAATGTTGATGATTGATTTGAAGAGACCTATTATTTTTACCCCAGTTCTGCTAGAGGAATACCAGGACTGATGTTTTTAACCAGACAATCCACTGCTATCAATATCTCTTAGATATGCTTTAAATAAACCATTGGAAAAACACGCTGTACATCTCTTAGGAAGATAACCGCAATTAAATTGTGATTCTTTGGGGAGAAACCCTCAGCAAACCACTGATGCAAATTTATTTGCGAGATATCTTTAGTAAGATGTATAGATATAATGTAGAAAACATAAGTGGCTGAGCATCCAGAAGACAAATCCTTTTCTTGTTGGATTGCAGCTGGAGTCTAGCCACAGCAGGTGTCCTGGATTTGCGGTGGCATGCACAGGCTCCTGTGCCTATCACCTGACTACAATCACAAGCCCTATCCCCAGATTCTTGCCCTCATCTCATTCCATCTTTCTGACAGCTGCTGCACTTAGCTGCCCTGCTGTTTCCCAAGCCACCATGTAGCCCCTGTGGTAACTGACACCAGGATCCAGGGTGGGAGGTCAGCAGAAAAAGAAAAATAAATAAATAAAAGAGTTTCAGACTTAACTGGATGCAATGCCGCTAATTCCACAGGTTTATCATGATCACCATATTTGGGAAATACTTTCAGGGGCATCATCTCTGAGGATAAAATAATCCGTGTGTGTGTGTGTGTGTGTGTGCAGTGGGGAGAGGGGGATGTTCCCTCTTCTCTCAGGCAATGACAAATAGCTGAAAATCTCCCTAATTTTCAGAACATATGGTCCTCTCTTAGACTGAAAGAATAATACTTGTTTGTATAATTCATTCCCTCAAGGGTTTCAAATCACATTGCAAGTGACTAATAAAATCTCCAGCCATTCTTGTGACATACATAAGTAGTAGTATATCCATTTTACAGCAGGCTAAGATAAGGCACAAGGGGCTTAACTGATTTGCTGAGTAAGTGACAGACCTGGGAATGGATCCTGGGGGTCTGCCTGACTCCTGGTCCCTTTCTTTTTCAGAGTTAGACACCAGTCCCTCTGTAAAAACTCTAAAAATAAATCCATGGCTAGAGCTCCCAGGCTCTAGGATAATACAAAAACAAATAATAAATGTATAAAAACTTATTCTGGATAGAATGCAGATTTCCAGCTTGATGTGACTTGCAGTTGTTGAGGCAGAGCACCATGAAAATAGGGTTTATAACTTGGAATAGCCACAGTTGAAATGGTGTCCTCCAATAGACATAGCAGGCTAAATCACTATTTATTTTGTATTCATTCTTTATTCAGGCAAACTCTCATTGACTTCATGGTAGTATCCCCAGTGTTCAGAGGATCACCCTTTCATTCCCTCCACAGGAGAATAAAATCAAATCAAGCACTACTCAAAGTGACGGCTGTCTGAGCAGTGCTATACAGTGGTAAATATATTCTGCCTTACACCATGTACAGTAGGTAGTGAGTCAGTGTAGCCAGAGCAAAGAATAGCAGCAGCCTGCTTTCAGGTATCTGATGTTAGAGTTCTGCATTCTGAAAGGAACTTACTGCTTGCAGGCAGGACTGTTTTATTGCGGGAGCAGTAAAAAAAAAAGAATGCTGTATTGTGTTTAAAGCAATCAAGATTCGTTGGTATCAGTTACTAATGAGTCTGTGGCCAAGAAAGTGATGAGTAACTGTTAAAACCAAACTGCAGTGACAATGCTCAGTGGGTGACAGGAAATCAACATGAGCTTTGCTTGAGCTGGAAGGAGTAAAATTTTCAATAAGAACCTCAGCATTCCAGCCAGCTGGAGGGTTGCATGCCCCATGCCCAGCCAGAAGCTTACTTCCTGCCACCAACAGAGTATTGTTAAAACAAAACTGCATTAACAGTTACTCATCATTTTCTTGACTGCTTCTTCTGCAGTAGAACAATTCAGTCTATCACCAATCAGTTCCCTTCAGAATAATGTTCAGATATCATTTGAAAGAAGATTGTAAGGAGGCTCTTCTGTAGTAAAGAAGAATAATTCCTATCGTTTCAGAAATTTCTCAGATGAAATTCTGTGGCCTGTGTTATACAGGAGGTCAAACTACATGATCAAAGCCATTCCTTCTGGCCTTAAAAATCAATGAATCTGTTGTTCTTTGCACTAGCTAAGATGGCTTACCCTCTACCTGTTGTAATGCATTGCATGCTTTTCACTGAAATACCAGCATTCTGCTCTCCGTAACTTAGAGCCCTGTTTGATTTTCTTTTAGGCCATTGGGAAGGGTTGATTTTATACATCCTCTTTGTGCAGTGAGGGTACCCTCATCTTTTTGTGATTTAATGCCTCACCCGCCCCCAACCCTTGTTGTGACAAATTTCTCTGCATGAGGTGTTTTGTTCAGCATTCCTTTTTGCCTCAGTTTCCAATCTTCTGCTTCTCTTGCCTTTTGTCTGTCTTGTCTAGTTAGGTCCAGATTGTGGCCTGCCCTGCATGTTCATGTAGGGGAGTAAGGGAAGTAACATATCCCCTTATTTCCCTTCCCCAGCTACGCATACTGTGGGAAACAGCGCAGAAGGGAAAGTGGCTTCCATGGGGTTATTACATTCCCCACCCCTGCACATGTGGGTAGGGAGAGGGCAAGAAAGGGTGGGAAGAGGGCAGATTTTTGACTCCTCCCCCCTCCCTCCCCACACAGGCTGGGCTATGTATACTGTACTAGGTATAGGGCTTGGCTCAGGATGCATCCCCTATCACCTCACTCTGGTGCAAGGGGAAACCAGGAAGCAGATTGTGACACTGAATCACAACTTATTTGGGGGGAGGGGGAGGCTGCTCTCTGGGCAACACAGCTCTTTGTTGCCCCATAAATGCAGATTGTGGAAAAGCCACAATGTAGCTCATTGATGGAAACTCTTTAGGGGTTCCACAGCTGTTTCGGAGTACCTGTTTGTTTATACAGTGTCTAACACGATGAGGCCCTGATGTTGGTTGGGTGTTGTAATCCAAATAATAATAAGGAAGTTGGAGACTGGGTTTGTTTTCAGGGTTCCATTTTGGGCCCATCTCTATTTGACTCAAACATTTTCTTGTTTAACATCAATCACTGACTTGCCTTTGTTTATTTCCCTTGCTATTAAACCGTGATTACTAAAATTCCTCCCAGTAGATCCTTTTATAATTCTCAGCTTCCCTAATATCTTTAATTTTCTGTCCCAATTTCCTTCCTCACTGCTAATACCTGCGATCTTTAACTGAAAAATGTTACAGTGGAACCCTATTGAGTAATGTAGCTATGGCGAGCTGAAATGTCCTAATCAAATCTCACACCTAATATGGAGCTTGGATATCAAGGTAATTTGAAAGTGGGTAATGCACTTGTTATTCAAATGATGAAAAGTCATTCATTATTCACTATCCTACACGTCAGGAAACGTGCAGACGAACAGTGGGCGTTTGAGTTAGGTTGCAGGTCGGGGTTCACTGTGGTGTATAAGTATCCTAAAGGAGAAGGAGTTATTGGGAAAAGGAAAGGAGCTGATCTGTAGTTGCGCAATGACATGTTTCATTAAAAAATTTTTTTTGAAGAATTTGGGTATCTGAACCTTCAGGAATCACCTCATTTCTCACTGAACTCGAGGGGATTATAAGCCTTATATTTACCACACAGGTAAGATGTTCCTTAATGCTGTCTTAAATGTATGAGGCCCAAAATGTGCTGTTCCGGAACATCAGGCCTCCATGACTTCAATTTTCTTTAATAAGCAGTGTCAGGTTTTACTTGCAGTAGGAATCATATCTCTACATTGTGACTTGGATTCTATCTAGACAGCTCTGGCCTAGTTCTAATCTTCCTTACATGAGTTTAAATCAAATGTAAGCTGGCAGACATTAGTGGAGATATAGTGCTTTAAAAACCGGTCTGGGCCCTGATGGGCCAGATTCTGCTGTGTGTAAATATATAGTAAGTCAGTTGACTTCACTGGAGTTACTACTGATTTACTCTAGTGTAAGTGAGAGGAGAATCAGACTTTCCTTTCAAGAGTTCTCCTTGACCCCTCAACTTTCCAGTCCCATAGGATGCCTGGTAATGTTTGCACTTTTCTAATCCTGCTGGTTTTGCGGGAGGAAATTCAGGTTAATTATCCCACTGGGGCTAGTGATCAGATCCAGAATGTGCCTTTATCTCACTTGCTTGGAATGGGGAAGGTAAGAACAGATTCTTCCCCTAGATAATCCAGTGATGGGGATGCAAGAATCTGAATAGGATAGAATAGCCCACAAACAGGAGAGGAGGTTGTCATGCTCACAACTGTGAGTGCCTACCACAGGGCAGACTGTCAAAAACAGGGCAGACACTCAGAACACACCACAAGTTTGATCATTAGATTTCATCAACCTGGTAACAAATGTGATTACTTCTGGATCCCTATGACAGTTTTACCCTGGAGTCACAGACAGTCCCCTTGAACTCTCCACTCTATCTTGCCACCCAGACAAACTGTACTTAACAATAAATGGTCACTTACACACATGCACACGCACACAAAAAATCATACCACATTCAGGTTGCTTCCAGTCCCAGATCAACTGGAACCCTAAATCTTACACCAAAGACAACACCTGTAGCCAATCCTGTAATAAACCATCCAAAGGTTTATTAACAAGGAAAAAGGAATCAGAATTATTTACAGGTTTAAGCAAGCAAACATATACACACGTGTTACCATCCAAATCCTAAGAGTGACAGAGTTATAGCGATCTGTCTAGTCAAAGTGTCTTTCAGGGCAGCCCCAGGAGGCAGCCCTGGGGATCTCTGGCTTCAATTTACAGTCTCTGGCCCTTCAGAGTTCAAACAGCGAAAAAGATGCAGTTTCGTCTTGTCAGGGATTTTTATTCCCAGAGTCCAAGATGATGTGGCAAATTCATGCGCACATCTCCTCTTCAAGATATGTGTGTGGGGGAAGCAATCAACAAAGTCTTTTGTCCTCTGATGTTCCACAATGGCTTGCCTGGTGTCTGTGGGCCTTCTTTTGTTGGGCAGGAGATAATGCCTGTGGCAGACTAGCATTTCACACTAGGTAATGTTTATCTCCTGACTGTGGGGTTTACAGTTACAGCGCAAATGCTTAAATATTACCTTATAATGTGGGGGTATAGATATTATGAGGTTAATGTATGCAGCAACATTCATAGAGTCTAAACACTAAATACATTCTTGGAAGACTAATACCTCTTTTGAGGAAAACTAACATACAGGTAACCTGGTCTGGTCTGGTCTCCAGTTATGAGGCTGTCAGTTCTTAGCTAATGCCTACAGCCTGCTAGTGCCACAGACATGATGGCAGCTGGCAGTCAGAGCCTGGCTGGTTTGGAATGGGCAATCTCAAGAAACAATTGAATGGAACGTGATATTCAAATAGCCATGCTACCCATTTCCTATTAATCCAGGCATTTCATAGCCCAGCCACCAGTATGTGTGCTAGTACTGGCAATTCTGATTCTTATAGGTGGTACTCTAATGACTTGATTCTCCTCTCAGTCACACTGGGGCACATAGGGGTAACTGCCCCTGACATCAATGGAGTCACATGGTGATAAACTTGTGGGAGATCAGGATCAGACGTCAAGCATAAGTCCAGCCCTGTCTTTAGGCAAAACCTGCCGTTGGCGATGGGACCCTAAATCAGTAAGCACAAAAGCCATGCATTTTTAGGCTAAATTTCCATATCCATTTATAGTATTCCAGTAGCAGCTAGGGGAGTTTCAGTTACAGATTCCAGCCTCTTTGGGCTAGGTACCTCACAGGTAACAATGAAGCAAGGCCCTGCTCCAGAGAGCGTACAATACAGTTATCAAATGACACACAATAAGGCAGGTGACCTTCAGGCAAATGGGAATGGAGGGTGGGTTGAGAGTGTGAGGTAATCAATAAAGTGAATGGAGTATGGCCTCAAAAGAGAAGCTCTGTGGGAGTGATTTGAAGGCATTATGCCAGAGGTAGGTTTTTAAGGCGGGATTTAAGAGGATAAGATGGCAGCTTTATGGAATATGGTGATGAATTTTTTCACATGTGTAAGGGGTGGCATGGGAGCAGTTGTGAGTACAGGGGGTGATGGAGGCTGATATCATTGGTAGAGTAAAGGTGAGAGTCGATGGCTCGGCAAGCTAAAAGATCTGATAGGTAGGGCAGAGCTATATGGTTAAGGGCCGGGGAGGCAAAGACTAGAACAAGTGTGGTGTGGTAGAGGAGAGGGAGGGATCTGGTTGGAGGCATGAGTCAGGAAGATGATAATAGCAACATCTGGAATGGATTTGAGGGGATGGGGCATGTGGCTGGCAGCAAGGCAAGAGAAGCAATAACCTAGCCTTCCTCAGCACTAACATCGGTGCACAAAAGTAGAGAGCATACAAAGTATAAATGGGTATGAGTTGGTCCATTTACATGCAGGACATGATTCTGACCTGACACCAGTTTATTCGAATGTAGCTCCATTGGCTTCAGTGGAATTACTCCAGAATTACACCCATATACATGAAAGGTAGAGTAAGACCTGTAGATTCCCTATGAGCACTTTTATGCTCAAAAATTGCATGTGGGACTGAAGGCCTTTGAAAATTTGTCTCTGTGTCCCAGGGTTAGACTACTGTGCAGAATATACACCTATCAAGCTACTTAGAAGATCCTCTGCTGAATGTAGAATATGCATCAATAGGTAGAAAAACCTTAGAGCTTCAATGCAAATGATGAATTACTCCATGTGTTTGAGAGTGGGATGGGTAATCATATATATATATATATTTAATGACAAACCACCGCAGATCAACGGCTTTTTTTTTAATCAACGGGATCAGGTAATAATTGTGCTTAGCTACTTTGCACACATGGGTTTTATTCATATAAGAGATGTACTAATCTATGAGGACACTTCTGCTCAAACAGAAATGAATGTGTGCAAAATGGCAAACTGTATGCAAAACAGTAACATTCAGTCCCATCCGCAACCAATATATCAGGCATTTGCTTATGTGTGCCTCCCTGGATAACTATGGATTAGTGGGGGATTAAACTCCAGTATAAGAAGAATCTCCTACTAAATGTCCCTGTTTTTAAGGCTACCACTGAGAAGACAGATCTGTAACATTCCACCTGTGTATAAATCGATTCCAATTATCATTTAGAAGGTTTCAGGCTGCTTCAGCTGTAGGTTAGCACAGTACAGCAGAGAAAGTTTCCCCCCCCCTTCTCTATTGACAGGTTTGTTATGAAACATGGAGCGTTTACATTTAGGGTATTCAGCCCAGTGTCTCATACACATAGCTCTGTTATCTTGGCTTCAAGCCTATTGTAAAACTCTCATTACATGCAGCAGTGTCCCTATCACAAACAATGGGCCGCCAGCTCCTGTAGATAAGCCTTTTTTGGATATAAATGATATTCTAAAAAAAGATTGATGATTTCCTATTTCCTTTTAAGCTGTATCTGCATTAAGGAAATGTGCCAAGTTCCTCATTTCAGAGCTCTCCCACTTCTCCTCCCGGCCCTGCTCCCAAATCCTCGGATTCAGCTCTGGACAAGGTGAGAGGTCAGAGGCCTCCTTGTTAATGAGAGAGGCAGCCTCTGATTTTCACACTAATTGAAGCATTTACATTTTTTCCACAGAAGTAAAATGCAAAACTAAAACCTTCCTTGGAGATTTATAACCCCACAATGGGTTCTCTTACCCCCCACTCCCTTAATTATCCCAAATTATCCTAACTCTCACGAAGAAGAAAAATTAATATTAATATTCCATTTAGAATCTACTCTAAAATGTGGTAGAAAATGGAGGCAATAATAATGATAAAGAGGGTAGCTGAGATTATTTGGAATATATAATCTTCTCTTCATTGCAGCTTCTTTATACTAGAGTAAGCCAGGAATAGTTTGTCTTGCATTCATTTAGCAGAGCAGCAGAGCAATTTTTGTGCTGCATTGATTTTCAGTATATAAGTAAAAGCTTGGTAAAATATTGCCCTGTCCATTAGATACAACATTTTGGCTTCCAGCCTTGATCAGAAAGCATTTCAGGGTAAAAGAAGTCAAATAGCTTGTACAGAAGAGATGTGAGATAATGTGTTTGTGTTTGTATGCGGAGCAGGTCATGGGGTGAGGATCATTTCTGCATTGTAGATGAAAGAGAGCAAGAAGAAAAGAGCAGGTATAAAATGAAGATGAAATGAAGCAGAAATTATAATTTATGTTCAGCAGATGAAAGAAAGGAGAGATTTATAGCTATTGGAAGTGCAAATAGTGGGGTCAAATTAATCAGAAACTGCAAATGTTCAGTCCATACATAATGGACCTACACCAGAGTGGGGTGAGGTGTGTGACTGAGTGAGTGAGAGAGAGAGAGAGAGAGAGAGAGAAGCAGACAGGTAAAGGGAATAAGGCAAAGATGCGAAAGACAAAGAGGAGTGTCTCTACAATAAGCTCACCTGTTTGCCTGGGTAACTTCTTCATTTTAGACAGTGAAGGCTGAGCACTAGCTGTTGTTTAGCTTTGCATGATGCATTAAACACTTTTAACATGTCTTTAATAATCAGATGGTTCCATACTGGCACCCCAAATCCCAACTTTCCTTCCTCCAATTGTTGGGGGTCTTTGGTTTTAGTTCCAGGTCATATCCTTCAAGTGACCCTCTTTCCTGGGTTTGGTTTGAAAGTGGACCAAGATGTCAGAAACCCCGTGAGAGCAATTCACAGGATTTTGGCTCCATTGACTCTGAACCCAAACCTTAGTTCAGGTTTGACATTAGACCTGAGCTCAAATGTACATGTGGGTCTGATCATTACCTTCTAGTCCCCATCTCTGATTGTTATAGTAGCTTTCAGGGCTTGCTTCATTAGACTTCCATTGAAACCACAGCATTCTAAATAACACTTCTCCTGTGAGAGTCTTGGACCACACCCGCCCTGACATTATGCCCTCATATTTATTATCCTCTGTAAATTATAATGTCTCTTTATTTTTCATATGGTTTTGGTAAAGTTTAGTCCTGTGCATAGATTTAGATTTTTAAAGCCAGAAGAGACCATTAGATTACCTAGTCAGACCTTTCAGGAAGGCATCTAGTTGCACCTTTCTTCCTATTCTATATTCACCTCCATTCACTATCTTACAATGATAACTTTGACAGCGCATTACTTGGGTGGTTGAAGGCACTAGCCAAAGTGAAGCCTGTCTTGGTAGCTGCTACACACCATCACATATTGTGCTTAAGGACTTTGGGAGAAGCACCTGTTTGTATTTTAAAAGAAAACAAATCAATAGCATTAGTAAAAAACAGTGATAACAGACTCGAGACCTGCCTTGCAGTGAAAAAAGCAAATCTTTATTGCTCTTTAGGCTGAAAACAGTCTTTACTCCTTTTACAAGAATGCACATCCTCTTCATGTTTTCGTAGCTTGCGGGAATCCAGGGCCAGTTCATGAGAGGTGCTGAGAAGAAACACAACTCCCGTTAAAGTCTGTGGGAGTTGTGAACACCCAGCATCATGCAGGATCAGGAGTCTATAGTATAAGGAGCCACGTATTTATTATATTGCAGTTGTGACTGCTTGTGTGTGTTTAGATTTTTGTTTGCTGATATAGAGCTGCAGTTAAAGAACTCTGGAACATGAATTTAGTTTTGGCTTAGGCCATCTGTGAACTGAGTTCTGCATGCCTCAGCATTCTCTTGAAGGACAGATTAATTCTAGTGGTTGGTGATCCCTTATTGGAAGGCAAAGTTTTCAATCTCCTTATATTTAATCTGAATGTGGAAAAAAATGTATCAATGGTAACAATAAGCCTATCTAATTTACTTATGGGTGTTTTGAGAAGCTGCCAGAGAAAACTTGACCTTCAAGGATAAGGGTGGGCTGGGAGTGCAGAAATGAGATTTTCTTTGGTTTAGATTATAATAAAATGCCCAGTGCTTCACAGCCCTCTTGATTGCCTTTTGTGACACCCCCACCTGTCCCGGGCATTGTGACAAACTACCTGGAAAACACTAATCTAGTTAAAACATAGGTTTGGGAACCAAGAGATCTGGGTTTTATTCCTGGCCTTGCTATAGACTTACTGTGTGAGCTTGCCTCGGTTTCCCCATCTATAAAATGGGGATAATTATAGCACACCACCTGTCTGAGGTAGATATAGAATTATTACTAATGTTTACAAAGAACTTTGAGATTCTTGATGAACGCGCTGTAGAAGCGTGAGGTATTATTGGATTTCTACCTTGTTTCAGAAAATCACTAGCAAGAAAATTAGACAAAGAAAGTGGAAGTCTTCATATTTGAGTGTAGTATGAAATGGCTACCATATGCTATTATGTTGAAAGTCCGATGATGATAAGTTTAAATAGCATATTCAATATCTTGGTCAGTTGGTCACTAAAAATATGTGACCATAATGGCATCAGTCAGTAACTATTACCACAGTTAACTTTTACAGAAATAATAAAAAGTGCTGCATTTTAGATACCCTCTTCATTTTGGTTTCTCCATAAGGTGATAGGGAACTCAAGGCTAGCGTAACAGCATTTTATTATTAAAACAGGGGTTTAATTTCATAAACTCCATTTTGATTTGTTCTCTGGTAAAAAAAAAATTTTTTTTGGATTACCTTCTTAGTTTGAAGGATGGTTTGCTACTAAAAAAAAAAGGTGAACTATCACAAAAGGGAAGGATAACATTTACGAGAAGAGACGGAGGGGAATAATACAGTAACTGCCTAGGGATGATCTAGGTTGAATATAAATCCTTGTAGCTGTGTATTTCTTTAACCACACTTTTAAAAATTTTTTATTAATGCTATGGGAGAAAGCAATCCAAAGGAGTGGCTACTTAGCATTCATTTGAATAAGGTATTGGTGAATTCCAGATGCTGACCTCATGTTTTACTATTGTTTGGGGAAATAAAAAGGTGTATTTCCTTTATGCTCATATTTGATTTTCTTCAAGAGACTAGTTTTATCCTGCATCACAGGAGAAAACTGTGCATTGTGGCTCATTTACATGAAAACTACAGAGTCTGTGTGTCTGGCTGGCTGGCTTGACCTGACTGGGGAAGGCTTGCTTTTCTCTTCTTTGCTGGAGGCCCCAAAGACCACATTTGTCATACAGTCACTTTGCTATCAGTGTGTAATTAAATGTAAAGCACTTTGGGATGCTCAGATCTATAAAGAACTGCTATAGAAATGCAAATAGTATTTCTGCAGACAAACACAAAAGCAAAACGAAACAAACAAGAAGGCTTGTACGGGCTAAAAATGTGAACATTGGTAGATACGTAAAATATTACAAAGAGAAGAAAATATTTCTGAAAAACAAATCAATACAGGGGGAGGGGAGGAGGGAGATTTACATGGGAAAGGTGATTGATGCGAGAAATTTCTGGCTTGAGAACAGAGATAATTAAAAAGAGAAAACACAACCTACAAAATACAGTAAAAATTTTTGGTATTAAAATTTGTATTGCTAGAAAGTAGTTTGAGCCCCGATCATCCCCTATGTGGGATAAATCTGCACAGGGGACTAGAAACTGCGAAAGTCCCATTTCAGAATCCCCCTTGATGTTGCTCCACCGGGGATGGTGTTTGTCTTCCTGTGAAATGAGCATGGGGTACAGCCACCCCCCCAAAACTGTGAGTGCCATGGAATCCACCAGGAGGCCAGACCTTTTGTGAAGAGGCTCTGTGCCTCCATATTGCCTTTGGAGCTCTCCTTGTGCACCCTACTTACCTCCATCACTGCCCATATTTTCCAGAAAAACCCACCTACCAACCAAGCTTCCTACCTTGGAGGTTCCAGATGACATTTGGCTCATATTGAAAAAAGGCTTGCTTGCTTGCTCATGAAACCAACCAACTTTTTTTCCTTCTCTTTTACCCTAGTGTAGGTCTTTGCCTTTTTTTAAATCAAGGGATGATGATTACGATCTTTACCATGTATTAAGGTTTTGTGTGTTTGGGTTGCTGTCATAGTTAAGGTTCAAACACACAATAGGATTAGGAAATTTTCATTCACAGTTCTCATTCTCCTCTCCCTTTTTTCTTTTCTCTTTTAGTTGTTCATGACTAAGGCTATGTTTTAGTCACAGGTATTTTTAGTAAAAGTCATAGACAGGTCATGAACAGTAAACAAAAATTCACAGCCCGTGACCTGTCCGTGACTTTTACTATATACCAGGTGCAGGCGGTGTGTGTGTGTGTGTGTGTGTGTGTGTGTGTGTCTGGGACCCCTACTGGTGCTAAGGGGGAGAAGGGTGGCAGCACATGGCCCAGGACCCCTGCTGGTGCAGGGGGGGAGGGTTGGCAGGGCGGGTAGGCTCCCTACCCAGCTCTGACCGGTGTGTCCCTGCAGCTCCTAGGGGAGGGGTGGCCGGGAGGATCTGCGTGCTGTTCCCGCCACAAGTGCTGGCTCCGCAGCTCCTATTGGCCAGGAACCACAGCTAATGGGAGCTGTGGGGGTGGCGCCTGCAGGGGCGGGCAGTGCACGGAGCCCCCTGACCCCTACGCCTAAGAGTTGCAGGGACATGCTGGTGGGAGCCGGGGAAGTCCCCTCCTCCCCCCTGGTAAGCACTGCCCCACACCCAACCCCCTGTCTCAGCCCTGAGCCCCCTCCACACACCCAAACTGCTGCTGCTGCTGGCAGGGGCTGCCCAGCTCGGGCAGCCCCTGAGCCAGCACCAGCCACTGCAGAAGTCACAGAGGTCACGGAAAGTCATAGAATCTGTTACTTCCGTGATCTCTGTGATAGACACGCAGCCTTATTCATGACAAAACCTCAAATGTGTTACCATAATACTGGTTTAGTTTGTCTTGGAATTTCTAAATTAATTAATAATAAATCTTCACATCAGTTTACAAAACGCATAGTACAACACATTCCCTGCCCCAAAGGACTTATGAGAGTACATTTAGCCCGTTCCCTAATGCTTTGCCTATAGTTGCTCAAAACTGGGCCTAAGTGAATCCCATGCAATTCTGTGTTTAGTTTCATAGGCACAGCCATAGGAAAGCTGGAGCATTCACACGCATGAGAGTTTGAATAATGATGTGCACGGCCAATTTCTTACCACCTAAATTATAAATTCATTTGAATAAGGCTATGGTCAACTGCAAATGTTGACCTCATGCTTTCCCTTTTGTTTGAGGAAATAAAACTGTATTTTCCTTATGCTCTCACTGGATTTCCTTCAAAAGACTAGTTTTCTCCAGTGCATCGCATGTAGAATCTGCAGTGTGGCCCATTTACAAGAAGAATGCAGTGTGTGTCGGTTGTGTTCTCCAAATTGCTGTTTACTCCATAGACCATAATGTGGTTGAAGGTTGGCAAGCAGCATCATCTGACTTGGATTAAAAAAGGCTGCATCTACACTGTCAAAATTTAGACCCCCTAAGGGCAGCAATTGTGGGAGCTGTACTGTAGACAGGGTTCATTTTGTTTTGTTTAACCCAGGGGTCTCAAACTCAAATGACCATGAGGGCCACATGAGGATTAGTACATTGGCCCGAGGGCCGCATTACTGACACCTCCCCCCCCTCCCCCCGCTGCCCTCGGCCCCGCCCCCATACCACCCCTTCCATGAGGCCCCGCCCCTGCCCTGCCTTTTCCCACCCCTTCCCTGCCCCCATTCCAACCCCTTCCCCGAAATCCCCACCCCAACTCTGCCCCCTCCCTGCCCCCAGGGGGTGCAGGAGGGGTGTGGGGTGTGGTGGGGGCTCAGGGCAGGGAGTTGGGGTGTGGGGTGCAGGAGGGGTGAGGGGTACAGCAAGGGGTCAGGGTGGGGCAGGGGGCTCAGGGCAGGGGGTTGGGGTGCAAGAGGGGTCCACGGTGCAGCAGGGGGCTCAGGGCAGTGGGTTGGGGTGCAAGAGGAGTGTGGGGTGCGGCAGGGGGCTCAGGGCAGGGGGTTCGGCTGCAGGAGGGGTTCAGGGGGCAGGATCTGGCCCGGCGCGTACCGGGGGCAGGGCAGGCTCCCTGCCTGCCTGTCTGTCTGCCCTGCCCCCGCAAGAGGCTGGAATGTGGGGAAGGGGGGGCAGAGGGGCTGTGTGTTTCTGTTGCTTGAGGCACCGCCCCCAGCAGCTCCCATTGGCCGCGGTTCCCCGTTCCCGGCCAATTGAGGCTGCTGGGGGCGCTGCCTGAAGCAACAGCCACACACAGCCCCTCCGCCCCCCCTTCCCCATGTTCCAGCTTCTTCCCGGAGGTGCGCAGGGCAGGGCAGGCCAGGCAGGGAGCGTGCCCTGCTCCCGGTGCACCTCCGGCCGGAGCTGCTCTGGTAAACACTGGGGGGGCTGCGAGGGGCTCGCGGGCCGCAGAAAATCACCCCGCGGGCCGCGTGTTTGAGACTCCTGGTTTAACCCATGAGGGAAGATGAAAGTCACAGCCCTGTGTCTACACCGCAGCTTCCATTGTTATCATCAGAGGAGCTTCATTGGCTTTGAATTACTAACATGATTTTCTTTCCTACTGTAGATGAGGCTGTACCCCTGTACCCAAAATGGCTGTACCCCTGATTTGCTGAGGCTTGGAACAACAATCAAATGATTGATCCATTTTACTACACATCCATAGCCTCTTTCAAGCCACACATCCCTGAAGTCTCTGTATATAATGCTACAGTTGCAGCTGAATTTTGTGATGACAGGTAAACCAAATTAGATTTAGTCTTAATTTTAAAAAATTGAAAATCCATCAGCATCTCTGTCTTGCAAAGAGAATAGATTTTTCCAAATAGGAAAGAAAAAAATATCCTCATAAAAGCAAACTCCAGTGGACCCAACAAGCTATCTAAGTGGCTTTTGTTCGTTGCCAATCCATTTTCCTTTCTTTACCTTTTTTTAAAACATTGGACCCTAAAAGGTTTTAAACAAGGAGGGATGTTTTGAAAGTGGAATAATAGAAAGCACTAAATATTTTATTAGTGATTTATGAAAACATGCCTTTACTTTATTTCTTTAATAGAAAAAAACCCTGACAGTTAGTGAAATGATGAGGATTAATGTATGAAAATGTGTTTCATGGCAGCCTCTGAGTAATGGATTCATAAACAGTTCCCTTTTTTTCTTTTTCTTTTAAGTCAAAGTGGATTACAAGACGAGTGGCGAATTACTGTAGTCAGATCAAATAAAACAGGCAGGCCATGGTTTTTCCTGTAACCCTGTTGACCCCAGACTCAGGTCACCAAATCTTCCATTCTATCATGTACCATCTCCAATAGGACCTTTTCACAGCTATTATCTTAAAGGTTCACTTTGTGCCATGGGTTATAGCAATGAACAGGTCAGGTGAATATTTGAGCAGTTTAATTTACTGCAAACGTTGCTTGCTTTAAGCTACGTTTCATCCGAAAAATGATCTTTCATTCTCTATTTAGGCTTTTTTTGCAATTACCAGTAAGTTTATGGCTTTCTTTTCATAAAGGTGACAACTTAATTTTAAATATTAATAGATACCAAATCTCATGCTATACATCAATAGTCTGAGTTAAGTAATAATAAAGAGCTTTGGGAAATAAATAAATAAATAATGAGGGTTTTATATGAAGAGTAAGCAGCCTTTTTGAGACTTTCACTTCCAAGTTGACTGGATGCCATTGTGCGCTAAGGGTCTGATCCAAAGCCCATTGAAGTCAATAGAAAGTCTCCCAATGATTTCAATGGGCTTTGGGTCAAACCCTAATTCAGCCTATTTATTAAATGGTTTCTTTACTTCTGTGGAACCCAGCCTTGCTGCTGGGCAGGGATGGGGAGTGGAGGGGATTCTAGGAGGCAAAAGGAAAGCTGACCACACAAACATAACATTGGATACATTAGTCATGGTATACAAGGGGTTGTTCAGCCTCCACAAAGGACCAAACTTATTCCCATGGAAACCAATGTTTGGAGATGAATAAGTGGCCTGGCTCTCAACAGTTCCTCTTCCTTGTTCTCTTTTCATCTTTCTTGGGATGTTTTGTTGTTGTGTTTTTTCTTTTTGTTTGGTAGGTTTTTATTTTTCAGGGAAAAGAAAGAGGCTCTTCGCTTTCAAGCAGCTTGTAAAAAGACTGATGACATTCATTCCACTAATAAGCTGGCAATTAAGAAAAAGTCCCAGATTTCTCAAAGAGACGTATTTTTCAACAGGAGCTAGTCAAGATGTTGATGAGGTTTTGTTTTTTGTTTTTAAATGGGATGTTCTGTCTCTTAGCAGAAAAGGGGCTGCTAAACTGGCGTTGTAAGTCTGCCCTCACATGTCTGTGCACAATGAAAAATCTCTTAAGCCTTAGGAAGAGGGAAAAAATCAGCAAATTCAGTGGACTCACACCAGCCTTTCCCTGGTGTAACCAAGATAAGGATCTAATCTATATTTTTATTGAGGTTTAGGTACAGATGTGTACATTAATAATGAGCTACCTACACACAGGTTACACAAAGGCATGTGTCATCCATTTGATAAAGCAGTTAAAGGGCATTATTGTTACAGCACAAAGTACACAGTGAATACAAATACAAGCATTAAAAACATCTCATTGATAGTGTCGATGTTATACTGTGTTGTAGCTATTGACTCAAGTATAAAAAGAGACAAGGAAAAGAAGGATGAAACACAGGAAGAGTGGAAAATTAACAAATAAGTTACAGTAAGTAAGAAAAAAGAGAGAAATCACAATCTGACCAGTTTGGAAGACATTTCTCATGACAAATCAGCAAAATTTGAGGCTCTTATTCAGATCTGGTATGCGTAGGAAGGATCCTATGGAGACTTTCCTCCTGCAAGAAATTGGGTTAGAGTTAGGAAAAGGGGTTAATAGTAAAAAATGTGAATTCTTGGGCTAGAGTTGGAGGTGCAGAGTATGGTAAGGCGTTAACCAAAATACCTTGTGTGGCACTACGTGCTGCTTATACTAGAGTACAATTGGATCCATACTTTGAACTCTCCATTCTGGTTTCTTCCAGGTGCTGTCAGCAAATGCACAACTCCACAGCTGGAGTGTTGTTGAATGGTTATAGCAGTGAACTGAGCATAAGGATGTCCATGCCTCTTTGATCCTTTGCCTGGCTGCCAGCTACAGTCAGTTTAGATGGTGGTTTTTCTGTGATGTGAACACCCATCTACTAGGAAATTGGTTGAGACCACCAATCCATTTAACACACCCACTTAAATAGACTTCTGAAGGCTTCTGGCCGCTGCCAATATGACCTCCACTGGAACCAAGTTTATGAGGGACAGGTTTCATATCCTATTATCAGTGCTCTGAGTTATTGCTTTCCCTGTTTAAAATTTTTTAATGAACCTTTAAAAAACTTTTCCAAAAAGTTGCCCCTTACTTTGTTTTACCAGTTTCCAGGACTTAATTCCTTTCATATTAACTTTGAGAGATCCTGTGCACATACAACTCCCATTGCAATAAATAAAACACCCACTATCTCTCAGGATTTCCCTTTTTATCTGCAGTGAGCAGCTCATGCTATTTCCCTCCCTCCTCCACTTCCAGAACTGTGGTTAACAAATTGTGTTTATCTTTGCAGAAAACTGAAATGCTCAACTCGGTTTACCCCCCTTTCCGAAAAACAAAAAAACCTTCACAGAAGACTCTTCCTCCTTCAACACTTATGGTCAGTGACATTCCCCTTGCTGAGATATGCTCAACTCCCAACGTGTCTTTTAAGAAGTGGAATTTGCTTTATGTACTAAAAAAGCCATATGGCCAAAGCTCCTTGTGTTGAATTTTTTACGGTGTGAATACTGAGTGGAGGAATGGCATTGCAACTGCTTTCCAGGGCGAGTTTATCTTTAGCGTTTTGTTTTATCCTGAGGCACTGACCTTTCTATTATCAGTTTCTCTGAAGGCAAGCAGTACAACAATGTCTTGTCTGTATCAGCTTGTTTATGTTTTATATGTGGCTCAAAGTTCTGCCAGAACTTCGTGTCATTTTTCTGGTTACGTCTACGTTCTGCCTGCGATATGCTAATTATTGGAATGTGACAGAGCACTTATTCCTTATCATAAATCATAGTCTGTTATCCAAGAATTAAACTTGTTTTCAGTCCTCAAAGGATGTAACCATATGAAATAGTCTCTAAGGGACAGATCCTGATCCTATTGGAGTCAGTGGACATTTTACTATTGTCTTTATGATGGGATCAATGTTGAACCCAATATAATGAAACAGAATGGAATTACAGTGTCTGTTTTAGAAATTATTATTATTTTTCAAGGAAACATTTCCCTGGAGTACTGTGAGCACTAGAAAGTGAAACTGCAATGGCGATTTACAGCAGCTGAACATCTACTTTTAAGATATTATAAGTAAGGACATTAACAAATTAGAAAGCCACATCCTCAGTTGGGGTAAATCAGTGTAGCTCCACTAATTTCAGTGACGGTATGAAGGTTTATATTAACTGAGACTCTGGCCCAGAGTTTTAAATTGACATTGTCTCACTTTGAAAATCCAGACTGCACTGTTAACCCACTCACAGTAGGGAGGGTTTGAGAGGAAGGAAAGAAAAGGAAACATATTGGAGAATATGGAGATGTCCTTTATTACCTCACTAAGATGCTAGCAGCACATAGTTAGCTCACATGACTTAATTTACCAGGAAAATATTTCGTCTGCAGGAGAAAGGATAATGCAGTGTTTCTGCTTAACCATCATGAACCTTCACTAGAATATCAGGAGTACAGCTTTACAGTAAATTCAACCTAAAGCAAAGTAAAACTGACTGCAGCCTTCATCCCAGCCAACAATTCTTAAACACAGCTGTTGAGATGATTGACTATTGCATTTGCTTATACTTATTATCATAGCCTTCAGTCATTGTCATATCAGTGTTTTGTATTTTTATGGGCTGATGGCCATTTCCACCTTTTCCACCATGGGAGAGACAATAAAACTAAAGGACAAGCAAAAGAGTTACTGTAGTTAGTCCAACAGTAATAGATCGAAAAGCCTCCACTGCTCAGAATACGTGAAGTATATTATTGTGGACACTCCAGCTCTTATAACAAAATGGCTACAAGAACAAAACACAGCACCATAACACGTTCACTTGACAATTATAAAAGGGCCAGAAAGCAATGCAAACTGAATTCGTCTTCATTAAAACCAGGAATCTCCCTGTACAATCCCAAATTCCGCTCCCTTTTCTGCTGTTCCCCGCCCCCCAAAGGCAAAAAAGTTTTGAATGTCTTATTTTATTTTTAGCGTGGAGTTCTTTCCTTGAGCATTGTAAATGAAACCTCTAAAGGTTTGTGAGGAACTTTTGTGGTTCTGCTCTCCTATAAATCCCATAATTTATTAGCTTCTTGCACCTCTCATGCTCCACATTTCTTGCACAGTCGGAATACAGCCCTTTCGAGCAGTCATCCTCCCTCTATAACTGGAAAGAGAGAGAAAGTTACATGTGTCAATTAAGCCATCACTGCATCTTTGATCTTTTTTAGTTACTCTTTATTTAAATAATCATTTCCAACTGCTTTACCTGATGTGGCATAGCTTGAAAATGGAGCAACACGCTTTAATTTTTAATAAACACTGAGCCTGCTTCTCCTCTTGCACCCGTGTAAATTGGGAGTGACTCCACTAAGGTCAGTAGAGTACAGTGGAGTAAAATCAGTATAAACGACAGGAGTATCAGGCCCAATAGCTTCTTCAGAAATTAGGCCCCAGTTCAGGAAAGCACTGCAGCATGTGCTTAAAGTCAAGTGCTTCCTTAAATGGGGATGCTTCCCTGAAGCAGGACCCTAGTTAGTGTTCCAATAATAAAGGGACACTGTCATGATATCAAAATAGTATCTTAAAAAAAGCTCCTTCCCTAGGGATATGGTGGATTCTCCATCACCTGTAGTCTTTAAGTCAAGAGCTAAATGATAGGCTGTAGCTCAGACAGAAGTTATGGCCTGGGTGCAGGAATTAGTGGGTGAGGTTCTGTTCTGTAATCCAGGGGGCCAGACAAGATGATTTTCATGGTCCTTTCTGGCTATTAATCTATGAACTTTGATTATTAAAACTGAAATAATTTTAAAAATAGACCTTAATTGACACTAATAACGCTGTTTGTTTTCTTACTGAATGCCACTCATCTTAAATAATGAACATAGCCTGGTCAGTTTCCCTTTAGTTTCTGCTTCATCTCCCATTCTGATTCTCATGTACTAACAGAGCATGCTGTTGTGTTTGAGTTCACAAAACTGCAGGAGAATGTTAAAGTTTAAAAAAGAAACACATCTGAGCCATAAGACTTTAAAATAATTCCTGAAAACATTTCTATTCACATTATCTTGTATAAGGACTCCCCTTTCATTTTATTTACACAACCTAATTCTGGGGCTTAGGCTCTGCCAACTTACTCTATGTGAAGTGCCACCTGTTATAGGATCTGTTGTATGTATTTAGGCACATATTTTAAAACTTTTTCTGTTGCAAATATAGCTCTATAATGTTTGGTTTTCAGATCCTGCAGGAAGTCTTCACCCTTCCCCTCCCCATCCCCCAATCGGTTATGTGAACAAACATGATCTCCTCTAGCCTCAGTGCTGACTCATAGTGGCATCTGCTGGTGGCACTGAGGAAGACGCATTCCATTGTGGGGTCCTTAACCCACTAGAGCCACTTATAGTTCCACTGGTTTGAGTCCTTGTCATGTGTGCAGAAGGCTCAAAAGATACGTTTTAAAAAAACCCACCTCCATGAAATGAATGGTTATCTCCTTTCAGCTGCCATGATGGAATTTAGATAATTTCAAACTATTTTGTTCTGCTGCATTTCCCTTCACTTTGGCATCAGCATAGCAGGATAGAGGGTTGATCCTAGAGATCCTTTTGCAGTGGTGAATTTTCTCATCTTACCATGTTGTACTAATAGCTTAAAAATGTGGTAGGTGAAATCTTATGCTGGAAATTTCTTTTTATAAAAAACTTAAATCCAGGACCTGTGAATTTTCCTACTTTGTTTATTTAGGCCTGGATTCTGCAAACACTTACACACTTCAGATGTCTGGCTGACTTTAACAAGAGTGCTTGTGTGTGAAGTTACATGCATAAATGTGTGCAGGATTGGGGCTTTAGTGTGTAATTGATGACATTATTTTTCTTTGATTAGTTGGGATTTTTTGTTGTATTTTTGGGGAGTGATGGTAATTGCCTGCTTGTTAACATAAAGATTAAGGGAGACACTATGTTGTTTCTGTTCAGTGATATTTACTATGTCTTAATTTCAATGTTCTCCATTGATGGTTTCTTTTGTACTGAGGTACATTGGAATATGGTTACTGAGGTCTAGAACTATGAGCATGTTGCTGGAAGAGATGTTTCTTTAATTCTAACCCTAATTCTAATTCAGTATTTTGCTTAATGTAGACTGTCTGAGTCTGATTCTCTTCTGACTTTTACCAGTTTTACACTAATGTAACTCCGTACAATTAACCAGTTACTTCTGATCTACACCAATAGTCAAAGAGAGCCAGACTCTCTATTCTAAGGTCATGAGAATGGGCACCATTGTTGGTTACTGTGCTGGAGATGCCTAGTCTGATTTCCCTCAAACATCAGAGTGGATTTTGAACTTCCTTCACCAAAATGCATAGTTGGTCACAAGTTTTGTGATGCAACACATTTCCACTGGAAAATGCTGATTTGGATAAATTGAAACATTTCATCAAAACTTATGGAAGAAATTATCAAAATGTTTCACTTTTACTTTATCATTTTGACTTTTAGATTCTATTACAATATGTATAATTTAAATTATCATTTCAACTTTTATATTTTATTATAATATGTATAACATCAAAATCAAAATCCTTTTTATCAAAAGGAAACATTTTCAGAATATTTCACTTTTCAAAAAATTCAGAGACTTTGACTTTTTGTCCCAATTCAGGATGAAACCAAATGTCAGAATCTTAGAATTTCCCCACAGGATAGAAATTCCAAATTTTGCGTAGCTGCTCTACTAAAATCCCTATTGCCCTTCACTTTGTTATTGAAAAGTGAATAGAAATTCCTGGCTGTTTCTTGAGGGGAGGGTTTGTTGTTTTTGTTTTTTTGTGGTTGTGGTGGTAATGGTAGGAAACCCAAATTGGAATCTCAATCCCAGCTTCATCCATTAAGCTCTGTCCTAAGGATGATTTCCTTTCCCCCTTCTGTTGCAGCCCCTTTGCCCTTGAGGTCCTGTAGTACAGCCACCTTCCTGACAAGGACTTGATAAGAACATCTTTTTTTGGACCTTGTCAGTGTTAGGAAAATTGCTGTGGAGCATCATGTGGCACTCTCCCCCTCCCTGGGGCTTTAAAGTTGCTATTTACAATTAAAGTGTTTGTTTTAGATAAGATACTCAGGCTATAACAAGGTCAAGACTTGTTGACTGTTTAAAAATACATAGTTTGTAGAGGGCTATCAGATCTTGTACTGTGTTAAGGGATAAATATGGACAGACCAGGTATAGAAATGGTCAGGGGTATGATGCTTTTGAAGAGTATTTTACAATTACTCTGATGACATTGTTTAAATCAGGCTGTAGTGTTTGATTATGTTGGCGTTCCGTGTGATGCAATGTAACATGGAATAAGTGATGTAACAAGATATGCCCTCCAAAATCTAATGTGCTTCGTTTTTAGTCAGAATGTATTAATTCACTTGGTGAATAATTGACCCAAAGAAATTCTGTCAAACAGTACTAAATTATTCACTGGATTTCCAAACCAGCAGGCACTGGCCTTAAATATTTAAGAATCATGTCAAGTAATTTTCTGCACAAAAATATTCCTTTCTGTTGGTATAGGCTCTCTGGAATTTGTTTGCAGATAAGAGGGATGGGCTAATTAAACAAAAGCCAATCAGTCCTTCAGAGGTGCTAGCACATCTCCCAACTGCCTCACCCCCAAATGTCCTTCACACATACCAAGAAAGAGAAGGTAAACTTTAGTCTTGTTCAACTGCTCGACCCAGACTGATTTCATTTTCTATCAATTTTGCATTGCCTAGCCCCCATGTTTTCAAATGAGACTCACACCATCCAGTTTTTAATTTTGTGTTTTTTCATGTAAATTCCATATCAACAGTAAGTACCTCAAGACAGGATGCAGCATCCCATAATGCTCAGCTAAGGTTGTTAGGCACCTTGCTCTTCTATGCCCTCAGGCCTTATAGTACCTCTCTAGGTGTGCATTATGAGATAACAACCTTGCAGGATCAATTTTGGTGTAGAAAATAGGTTTCCTTAAAAGAGGGACACCACTGTAGCAGCATTCAAGTTCTACCAATTACGGTGCCTGACACCTTTCCCCTTGAAGGTTGCATGCCGAATGGGCATAGTGTATATTTTTGGCTTGTTTCAAAAGAATGAGAACAGACATCTGATAGCTTACATTAATTACTCCATTTCCTTCTCCCTGTATACATTTCCAGAATCTAATTGTGGTGCACCTGGCCCCCTGCAGTCTGCCAGGACCCAGGACCCAGAGATTACTATAAAGCCACAGGAGAACAGTTAATTCCCTTTACTGTTGCACAACATTGCAAATATATTCCAACGGTCTTTTGATGTTAACATTCATCACCGCTTTAGCGTCTGCAGTGTTACTTTACAAGCTCTACTTTACAGCTCCTGTTACTCCTATTAGTCCACTCAATTTTCCACCTGAAATACCACATTTGTCTAGTCGGGGCTTGACATCTATTTTCAGGGGGGGTTGCCTTTAATCACAAGTTTTATTTAATTGTATGTTCTTCTTCTCCTAAAGAATACGCTAGGCAATCTGTTCTGTATTGTCAATCAACCAAGATGCACTTGGCTGCACTTTTGTGTTTTATTATCTTGGCCCTGATAAGGAGGCATTTTTGTGTGTGTGTGTGTGTGTGTGTGTGTGTGTGCGCGCATCTCAGGGCATTGAAGTGTAATTGTTTATCTCTTCTTCTGCAGCTTTATTTAGAGTGGAACTCATTGCAATGCCCTCACAAGTGCAGGAATGTTGTACTGGGGTGTGGGCATGCATGCCTTCAGTGGAGAGTGAATTGCATTTCTCACTAAGATTGCTATTCAAAGCCACCAGTGCTGTCCCTTTGAGATTCTTTTTAAAACAACTAGTCTTAAAATATTAAGTATTATTTATTTGTAAAAGTAAATGAAGAATTCTCCTTTGTCTCCCCTCCCTTAAAGGCATTTAGAACTGGCTTTAGGCAACAGCAAAACCCAATATGACTCCGGTGCACCAGAATTTAATGAAGGAGCGGGGAATCCAAACTCAGAACAAACAGTTGTTCTAAATGTGAAACGGAGTTTTTTCCTTTCCAGAGGGCAAAGAATAACAACAATGAACATAAATGTTTTTACCCACAGCAAGGACAAAAACGCAGGACTTATCTAAGCCTGTATGGCTCAGTACAAATCTGCAGCGTTGTCACAGGTATTGGCACACTTTACAGAATGATGCACTCTGGAGCATCAACTGTGCACCGAGAATTGGCCAGTGACTGATTTGATTGGTCTATGTGTCTGTCTACTGCTTTTCTAGAGGACGCATCATTGTGGTATTAAAGCACTGCACTGATCAAGGTCCATAGTGGACTTCACGGAATCTTCTGGGTTCTTTTATAGGGAGCACTGCTTGGGAGTCATGCGCACACGCTGTATACAGTCAGTATTATAGGTGGAGCTGGGAGCAATGGCTATGGTTAAGATTGCCCAACACTTCACATTGAGACTCTGTTTTCAGTTGATGATAACTTTGCCAAATTGTAACCATCCAGGCTGGGTTTTTTTCCATGCCAGGTGTCGGCCTGAATTTTTTCTAGAGAATTTCATCGAAAATGGTTCAGCCATTTCCGAGAATGAGGTTAGGGAAAAACAGTTTTTTTCTCACTTCATGTGAAAAAATTCTTAAAATCATTTCTTTGAGAAGCAGCAGTTCTTCCATGTTGTGGAGCAGGAACTTGAAATTTGGTCTCCCTCATGACAGAGGTGTGCCTGTTGCTGGCCCTGTTAAAATCTGCCCAAAGTCTCAGTCCACATACGTTCATTATAGATTTGCTAGTTTGACAGCCCCATTTCTGAAGATTCCATCTACCCTGAGCATGCATGCAAACCTGTGTCTCTTTCTGTGGGCACTGTTATCCAGTGTACTGTATCGTACATGTCTGCGCCTAGGTCAGATTGCAGTCGAGGCTGGAGACCTTGCCCTTTATAGAATATTAGGGTTGGAAGAGACCTCAGGAGGTCATCTAGTACAATCCCCGGCTCAAAGCAGGACCAACACCAAGTAAATAATCCAAGCCAAGGCTTTGTCAAGCCGGGCCTTAAAAACCACTAAGGATGGAGATTCCACCACCTCCCTAGGTAACCCATTCCAGTACTTCACCACCCTCCTAGTGAAATAGTGTTTCCTAATATCCAACCTAAACCTCCCCCACTGCAACCTGAGACCATTGCTTCTTGTTTTGTCATTTGCCACCACTGAGAACAGCCGAGCTCCATCCTCTTTGGAACCCCCCTTTAGGTAGTTGAAGGCTGCTATCAAATCCCCCCTCACTCTTCTCTTCTGCAGACTGAATAACCCCAGTTCCCTCAGCCTCTCCTCATAAATCATGTGCCCCAGCCCCCTAATCATTTTTGTTGCCCTCCGCTGTACTCTTTTCAATTTGTACACATCCCTTCTGTGGTGGGGGGACCAAAACTGACACAATACTCCAGGTGTGGCCTCACCAGTGCCGAATAGAGGGGAATAATCACTTCCCTCGATCTGCTGGCAATGCTCCTACTAATACAGCCGAATATGCTGTTGGCCTTCTTGGCAACGAGGGCACACTGCTGACTCATATCCAGCTTCTCGTCCACTGTAATCCCCAGGTCCTTTTCTGCAGAACTGCTGCTTAGCAAGTTGGTCCCCAGCCTGTAGCGGTGCATGGGATTCTTCCTTCCTAAGTGCAGGACTCTGCACTTATCCTTGTTGAACCTCATCAGATTTATTTTGGCCCAATCCTCCAATTTGTCTAGGTCACTCTGGACCCTATCCCTACCCTCCAGTGTATCTACCTCTCCCCACAGCTTAGTGTCATCTGCGAACTTGCTGAGGGTGCAATTCATCCCATCATCCAGATCATTGATAAAGATGTTGAACAAAACCGGCACTAGGACCGACCCCTGGGGCACTCCACTTGATACTGGCTGCCAACTAGACATCGAGCCATTGATCACTACCCGTTGAGCCCGACAATCTAGCCAGCTTTCTATCCACCTTATAGTCCATTCATCCAATCCATACTTTTTTAACTTGCTGTCAAGAATACTGTGGGAGACCATATCAAAAGCTTTGCTAAAGTCAAGATATATCACATCCACCACTTTATCCATATACACAGAGCCAGTTATCTCATCATAGAAGGCAATCAGGTTGGTCAGGCATGACTTGCCTTTGGTGAATCCACTTTTACTGTTCCTGATCACCTTCCTGTCCTCCAAGTGCTTCAAAATGGATTCCTTGAGGACCTGCTCCATGATTTTGCCAGGGACTGAAGTGAGGCTGACCAGTCTGTAGTTCCCCGGGTTCTCTTTCTTCCCTTTTTAAAAGATGGGCACTATATTTGCCTTTTTCCAATCATCCAGGGCCTCCCCCGATTGCCACGAGTTTTCAAAGATAATGGCCAATGGCTCTGCAATCACATCAGCCAACTCCCTCAGCACCCTTGGATGCATTAGAACTGGACCCAGGGACTTGTGCATGTCCAGCTTTTCTAAATAGTCCTTAACCTGTTCTTTCACCACTGAGGGCTGCTCACCTCCTCCCCATACTGTGTTGCCCAGTGCAGCAGTCTGGGAGCTGACCTTGTCTGTGAAGACCGAGGCAAAAAAAGCACTGAGTACTTCAGCTTTTTCCACATCATCTGTCACTATGTTGCCTCCCTCATTCAGTAAGGGTCCCACACTTTCCCTGGCCGCCTTCTTGTTGCTAACATTCCTGTAGAAACCCTTTTGTTACCCTTCACATCCCTTGCTAGCTGCAACTCCAATTGTTAAGTTCATGTGTTTGTAGTAAAAATCCTTAATACTAGAGCTGGTCAGGAATTTTTTGACCAAACTTTTTTTGGTTAGAAATGGCTGATTTGTCAAAATCGACACCCTATTTTGTCAGCAAGGTTTTGCAGGTCCAGGTTTGAATTTCAAGACAGTGAAAGCTGTCCAGCCAGCTCAGGATAGCCAATAACTAGGCTTGGCAAAACTTAATTTTTATAGTTTCTGATGGATAATATCAATATTTATTTTTAATCTTTTTGTTTTATTTTTTATAAATTTTAAATTTTCACAGTTGTGTGAATTTATGGGTTTTAAACACTTTTAAAATTTGTATTGATTTAAATTTTCACAGCTGCAGGAAACGGGTGTGTGTGTCAGACAATAATGATTTCATGACGGTAAACACTGAGATTCAACAAGTTAAAGTTTTCTAATAGTTAAAACACAAATTGTATATTTTGACAGATGTTGACAAACTAAATAGCTTTAAATCAAACTCTTAAGTTCTCAAGCAGCATTTTTCTTACTTTGCCTACTGCAAATTTTGATTATTATTGATGGAAATATTTCTGTTGTTTTGTGTGTATGGTGAAATTGACATTTACCAATAAAAATCTAATCCTTCTGAGCCTATGAATAACCCAGGGGTTAGGAGATCCTGCTTTAAGTCCTTGCTCTATATCAGGTAGAGCAGGAATTTGAACCTGGGTCTCCTACATCCCAGATGAGGCGTCTAACCCACTAGACTATTGGCTAGTCTGGGAGCCTCTTTCTCTGCCCACTTTTTCATGAAAGGGCTTGCATCAGTGTGAACAGAAATGTTAACCTCAAATTTTTTGTGTGAAATGGAATCTTGTTTTCAGGCCAGCCCTGCTTAGTGCTAATGTAGCACCAGCCATCCAAGGCTTTCAAAGGGTGGTCTTGTGCTTAAAGTGCTGGGCTAGAGCTAGGAAGCCCCATCAGAGTCTTCCTGTGTGACCTTGGGCAAGTCACTGTCTATCTGTGCTTCAGTTCCTCAGCTGTAAAAATGAAGAGAGATAGTACTTTCTTTCTCCCACCCTGGGTCTGTCATGTCTGTTTAAGCTGTTCAAGCCAGGGACTATTTCTTATGGTGTGTTTACACCATACCAGGTTATTGAGGCCTCTAAGTGCTACTGTAATAATACTGATGATGAATACTTTGAGAGAAATTCTAACCTGTCCTCCATAGGCTTGGAGGGCCTGGCTTCAGCAGAGCCAGTTCAGTTCTGCTATGCCGAGGAAGGCAGTATTTGGGAAGCCTGCAGAAGAGGGGTGCACCCTCCAACCAAGTGCCTGCAAAGAACAGTTCTATACAGGCTGCCTTCTGTCAACTAGGGAAGTTGACAGAGCCTCACAGCTCTGCTTGAGATAGGTTTTGTAGGTGTTATTCCCAGTCTATCCATGGATACCGAAAGGTTAAATAACTTGTCTGAGGTCCAGACTAAGTGAGTGTCAGAACTGGGGTTAAAACCCAGTTTCTTTACTTCCCGTACCTTGCTCCATCCACAAGACTACACTCCCTTTCCTAGCATGATGCTGTCAAATGGCACATACATTTTGGTGTTCTGTCCGTCAGACTGGCTAGGTGTGAAGGTGTTTAATATAGACCATGTATTTCAAAACATGTTTTGCATCTGAGCTCAGGCCTTGTCTGCCACGAAGAGCCTGGAACAGAATTTTTATGGCTGAGTTACAGACCCTGAAAATGTTTTTCCATGAGAAAGGCTGACAAACCTTTAGAGAAACTACCCTGAAAACCTTCACTGTAGCAGTGCTAGCAGGCAGCTTAGTAACATGACTGGATTTACTGTATGCATGCTGGTGGGCTTACATGAGTGTGAAGTAAACATCTTTCGAATGACTTGACGCCAGAGGGGGCATCCTCAGACAGCCTCAGTGAGACATCTGACTGATTAGATATTTAGGTCAGGCACTGAGATACCAAGGTCATGCCACATCCTGTTTCTCTCATACAGCTGGGCCCTGATAAAATAGCAGTTGGTGAGACCACCAATCAGATAAGGTGGCAGTTTGCGACAGTCTCAAATTATTGTTAGAGCAAGGGAGGTCCAGATAAGATCAATCAGACACTGGAGTGATTTAGCTATTCCTGAGATTTTTTTCCCTCCTTCCTGAAGACACTTTACATAGCCGGTTTTTTGAATATGAATGCAAGGAGCACTCATGTAATCTTTTAACCATCCTCAGAGCAAAATACAAGGGTTGATTTATGGGCTGGATTACTGAGAAACAGTAATTCTTTGCTCTTTATGATGTTTTGTCAGAAGGTGCCGTACCCTGCAGTCAGAACAGCATGATTTCAAGTAGGATTTACAAAAGGGTCTATAGATTGGGATGGCGGCGAGTAGGACAGCTCCTATAACAGAGCAGTTAATAAGTCGCAAGCACATAAATCATGCGACAGGTATTGAGTTTAACAGGGCAAGGCAGTAGCTTTTAAAAACAGCAATTTAAGTTACTACCCTGTAGAAAGAGGCTGACTGAATGCCACAGATTTTTTTTTTTTTTTTTTTTTTGCCATAAGTTGCAATTAAGCTTTTTGTTTTTGCTGTCAAAAGATGTCATACATGTTTTGGGAACCCAAAGGAAATGGATGGGGAAGAAGAGCTCAGTGTGATGCCTAAAGCTGAGTCTGTACCTCTCACTTTGAGGGACATTGTTCATTTTAGTTCCAAAGCTACCTATGCTGCAAGCAAACTTATTTGGTATTGTCGAAAACTATTTACATCAGAAATGAATCATAAAATGGAGATTATAGAAAGCTATTTACACTAAAGGAACTGTTCCCATAACATTTTACTTTTCCTGCATGATTCATTGTTTTGTGTTCTTCATTTTGGGTCTTTGTCACACACTGGCTCACACATTTGTGCCTTGGCAGGATGAGAGGCATGGAGGAGGCCAAAACAGAACAGTACAAAGGATCCAGACCCCTGTCTCTTCTTCTGTCCCTAGGCAGAGTCAATAGATGATGTCTCGAGAGTGTTCTCATGAATGCAAAATTGGGGTTGCCTGTGTCCCATGTCCTGCTCTATCACCAGCTAGTGCTGGTCCAGATGTAGTTTATGGTCCTGTTTATTTTTCAACACAAACCAAATTTTCACTTTCGTAGAAATTTTTCTTAATTTTTTGGGGTTTCATCAAAACCTTGCAAATTTCAGATAAACTGAATTGCTTTGGTTGCTGCAAAACAATTTTTATTTTTTTTAACAAAATTAAAAAAAATTAAAACTGACGCTTCCCTATGAAACTTCTATTTTTGATGAAAAAACATTGTGAATTAAAATTTTAACCCGCTCTACTTTTACTTTTCATGGACATGGATCCTCTCCCCCACATCTGCACAGTGCAGGTTCAAGCACTGTATATAGCATCACCGAGTGCATTATGCAAGAATTTTTTTCTTTCAGTATCTCACACTGCTTTCTAACAAGTAGCAAATAGATTCGTTACATATTAATTGTTAGTTATGGGGATAAATCCATGTGCATTTCCCCAATACCATGTTATCAGGCCAAGTTTGTGGTGGTGACTTATTTTTACATCCAATCCTGACAATATCAGTAGAGGTAAATAGTTCTTCCAAGGAGATTCGTAGCATTTCAATACACGGCATCTCATCAGTAAAATCTTGTGAGATAATTTTCAGTGAGGGTATTTGGTCCCCATTATAATATATTAGGCTTTCTAACCAATGAAACAAGAGCCTGGACATTGCTATACTTGAATACACAAAAGGTCCATCCAGCTCAGTATACTGTCTCTGACAATGATCAATGTCTGGTGTTTCAGGGGAAGGCAACCGCTTCTCCCCCTTAAAATGCAGCTAACAGCAGTGCAGTGCAACTAGAGAAACTTACTCCAGATCCTAGGCTAATAATCAGCAAATGCCAAGAAGCAAAAGGTGAAGAGCACAATTATGTGAATCTGCAGCTGAGAATAATAAAACAGAACTGCACAATCAATGTTGTCTGTTTCTATAGTATGTCTGGAAGTGAAGCTTTCAGGCCAGTAGATTGGAGGAAGGGCTCCATCTTGTGAATACAGCCAAAGTTTTTGGAAATGGGTTGTATAGGCAGGATGTCAGACGTGTCTGTAAATTGCCAGCTTCTCTGTACGGGGGGATGCTAGCTGCAGGTTGAGAATGTTCTTCCTTTTATAGGATGTATGTGTTTATTGGGTCAGATCCTCACCTGGTGCAAATCAGCACAGCTCTGTCCTCAGTGAGGGAAATTGGCAAACTCCATCGAAGACAGAGGAATGACACCGATTTTCTCCAGCTGAGGATCTGACCCACTGTGTTTCAATTGTCGTTGCTGGTTGTATCTGGAGGGTTCTTTGTGGAACTTTTATGGACTCAAGAAGATGCTTACTAGCTCTGGAGCTGGTTGAGTACTATTAGTCACTCAATAAATGTCATGACGTTTTCCATATTAATTATTATTTTTAATATTCACTTAGCCATACAGCTGGGCTAATGCAAGAAAAAATGTATTTAGGAAATTTATTTGGCAAATTTTGTGGGTTTTTTTAAAATAAATTATTAGAATTTTATGTTGTTGTTCTGCCAGTTGTTGCCTCTCTGTAATTCCTCTTCACATCATATTCACAATCAAGCTGTCCACCAACCAACAAAGCTCTGACAGATATGCTAGTCTATTGCATTTGTATTTGCTTCTCAGTGAAAACCCTTTTTCTTAGTCCATTTCATCGCTTAGTTTCCACGATGGCTGACAGGACACAAATATATGCGTGAGGGGTGGCCTTCTCTGCCAGGCTCTGCTCCTGCAAACTTTTATGAGCGAGGCCATTGACACCCCACCATCAAGACTGTGTGGATAGTTGCTGTACCCACTTTTCTCCATTCTTTCTGTAGACAGGGAAATCCTGGCCCCATTGAAATCAGTGGCAAAACCTCCACTGACTTCAATGGGGCCTGGATTTCACCCGAGGACCAGAGGGATAATAAACATCAGAGGGTAAGGAGATTGAGGTGACCTGCTCCTTCTTTCTGAGACAGCAGGAATCCTTCATCATGACAGACGTCAGATACTCTTAGCACAGTGCCAGTGCTTAACAAATAACATAACTCATTCTCAATCACACCCCCGCTCCTTTATACTGCATAAGGCAAACCTAACTCAGTCTTTTCTCAGGACTCTTTTATTTTGAGTCTACGATGCAGTTAATACAAAAGTATTTCTTTTTTCCACATTCAGAGTTCGAATAATGGGATTGGGTTTTGTGTGTGTGGTTATTTGTTTATTTTTCAGAAGATGGAGGAACACAAATGCACAAAGTAGTGCTATAACTGAGAATATATTAATAGCTCTGCTAAGAGAATAACAAAGGTTCTGTTAACAAACCCAGATACGAATGAAGTACAAGGAAGTAAATTATACCAAACAAGAATCTGTGTCCTGTTTTCCCCCCCAGGTTCTTTAAAAGAGTCTGAAACTTTCTCCCAGTAGTTGCTATGTAAAGAATTTTGGTGCCTATGTAGAAGCATCTGGACCTAAATATTTGAAATCAACAAAAACATGAAACAAACTACCCATCTGGATTTTCCAAGTACAGCCACAACTACTGGAATTCATTAAGTGCCTTCATCTGCAAAAGTAAAAGCCTCATTTGTTTCAGCTTATCTATCATCTTCCATTTAAGATGCACACAACCCTCTATAGTGATTAGTTTTTTGTTTTGTTTTTCATTTCCCCCCCTCCTAATCAAATTGGAAATTACTCAGGCTGGGTGAACTGGTGACTCAACTAGAAAAGCCTTTTTGCAAAATTCTTAAGTCCCAAAATTTCAGTGTGTTGGAATATGAATACAGGATCCAGCAAACTGCATATGTATAACTGGCCTTGCTTCTTATCCAGCACCTTCCCACCCCCATAAAAACCATACACTGAAAGAATGTTATAGTTGCAAAGTAGGGTATGAAGAAGGCTGCCGAATGAACATTGCATGGGCAATTTTAATTGTGTCATTTCTTAACTTTGGAGTGCTTGACTTTTCAATCTCAACATTCTTTTAATGTTTTTTTGGAAGTAATTGCCCAATATTTTTAAAACAAACTGAAAAAAATACCCCCATTTCTATCATGAGGAACCATATTGACCCCCAACTCTGGTTATTTAGGATATGTCTACAGTGCAATAAAAAACCCGTACCTGGCCTATGTCAGCTGACTCAGACTTGTGGGCCTTGGGCTGGAAGACTATAAAAATTGAAGTGTAGACATTTGGGCTCAGGCTGGAACCTGGGCTTTGAGACCCCATGAGAAGGGAGGATCTCAGAGCCCACGCTCCAGCCTGAGCCTGAATGTCTACAATGCAATTTTATAGCCCCACATCCTTGAGCCCCAGTCAGCTGACTGAGGCTTTGAGACTCAATGCCATGTGTTTATCACAGTGTAGACATATCCTTCCAGGGTACAGACCTCTAGATCCACAGCACAGACATCTACCAATTGAGCTAATGGAGTAACTGATAGAGGATAACAGCCTACTACTGCTATGTGGACCAGCTGGTTGAGGGGAAGGGTGGATTTCACAGGTATTTGCTGAAAGCAAAAGATATAGAGATGCGGAAATCCTGGGTTCAATTCCAGGTTTTGGAGGGGAGTGATCTATAATGGTTATAGATCATTCTGCCCCTGTGTCCCAGCCTGTACATGTCGCCCTCTGCTTCTAATGATCCCCGGCTCTTGTCTCCCTCTGCTCCTATCTACCCCCACCCCATTCCAAGCTACTGCCCTCCTCTGTGCCTCATCTACTATCCATCGCCCTGGCTGCTGCCCTCCATGCTTCCATTCCACTTTGCTGTCCCTCACCCTCTGGCTCCGAGTCCTGCAACACCCTGTGTCCCTCTGCCAACTTCCTCATCTCTCTGCATTCCAGTCAGGCAGCTTCCTTCCTTCTCCATGCTAGATGGGCACCAGCACTGGGAGCACTGATAGCACAGGTGAGACAGTCTCTCTGCACTGTCCCCAGCATCATGAAGCAATGACAGGGAAAGTCCAGCTCCGCCACTGCAGCCCTGATATGGAACATGCTCATTGCTGTCCTGCAGATGGACTCTCCAAGTCCCTGCTCCAAATCAAGCTGGAGCTTCTTGACAAAATGCTTGTAAAAATTCTTTGAACATGGTCAGAGCAATATATTCCAGAAACCCTCCCCTGCCGCCAGATCTCATTCTTGGAAACAACTGAACTCTTTTACCTGAAGCTTTCAAAAACAATTCAGCCTGGCATGGAAAATTCAGCCCGAACAGTTAAAGTTTGACAAAGGTATTAGCAACAGGCAACGGTCTTAAAATGGAAAGTGTTGAGCAACCTTAACTCTAGGCAATGCTACCAGCTCTGCCTGTAATGCCAGCAAAGGCCTATAATGTGGCATATAGTAATAGCACCATGCTGAATGATGTAGAGGTGCTCTACTTCAGTGGTATTTCCAGAAGGTAGCATGCTCCACAGAGCTGCCATGGAGTGTAGGTAGGCACTCTGCCACCTTTAAAGAAGGTACAGTATGCACTCTGCTCTCTCACCAGCCCAATCTTCTGACTGACTGGAGAGGGGACAGGATCCTACCTCCTTCCTGCCTTTCCCCACCCCTTTGTACAGTTCTTGTGCTTCCTGAATACGATGACTTCCATTGTGTCCTGGTCCGGCCCTCAAATTAGGCACTTTCGCCTTCCTTTACACATCCGTGCAGGGGGCAAACACAGGCTGACCTTAAAAATCTTTGCCCAACATCAGCCAACAAGTTTATGTTCAATATAAGGAACTGGCCAATGTGTCACTAACAGAGAGGAATGATAGTCCAATGGTTAAGGTGCTAGGCTGGAGCCACAGGTTCAGTTCCTTGCTCTGTTGCAGGCTTCCCGTGTGACCTTGGGAAGATCTCTTGGCTTCTCAGTGCTTCCTTCTCCATCTATACAATGGGGATAATAGTACTTCCCTTCTTCACAGGGGCTGCTGAGAGGGACTCGTACTACGGTAACGGAGGTAGTTCCGTGTGACAAACATTGGTGGCTGTGGGTCTGCTGAGCAAAACTGAGCCTTCTTTCGTGTTATTTCCTGCTTCTGTTTCCCTTCTTTTTCTTCTGTCGTCGTCTTACCCTCCTGTGCTCTGCCTTTGCCCTCTCAATTTAGACTTCAGTGCTATATTTGCAGTTTTCAGAGACAGTCCAATCCAGTATGTGGGAGTATATTTATGCCAACTTGTAATATATCCCAACACCTACATCAGTATATGTTTAGTGAATAGATGCACGTTTGCAAAGCTATTTCTGTTTCTTTGTTTAAAATTTAATGTGTAATATTTAATGAGTTTCAGTTTAAAAAAAAAATAAAGGCAGAAAAGATAAATACCCTAAATTCTTGTTGCTTTCTTAAGCGATAAGTCTTCTTAGGCCCAATTGCAAGGGGAGCAAATTACTCGAAGATGTTCTCAAGAACGGAGTTAGTCACTGATTTTTATACTTGTTTTCTGCCCTCCTTTTTGGTGTGGATTCTATATAATTTTAATAAAAGGGCTCATTTTTTTTCATTGTAATGTCTCTTTAACACTGTGGGAGTTATAAACACTGTAATAATTTTACCACTTTCATATTTAAAAATAATATCCCCTCTAAACATTTACAGTCAAGATTTGTTTTCCTTCAGATGTGTAAATAACACATAGTAATTTGCATCTCATGCATAAATCTCTCTCCTGTTGAATGCAAATTAAAAACAAAAAATAACCTTCCCTCGCTTTTTCTTCACCTTCTCATATTTATGGCAATTTAGCTTGGTAATTCTTCCAAGCAGAATTTGGGGGGTTATATGTGTTTTTTTGTTAATTTTTTTGGTTTTAAAACTCTTTTTGCAGTTTTCTTCCACTGAATATTAAGAAGTTCAGAATCGATTAATCGCTCTTCCTTTTGCAGCCCTAATGAAAGTATTTCAGGCTTTATGTATCCCAGATGAACGCATTTTAAATATTGGGTGTGGGTGTGGGTACATGCCTGCGCACGGACGCACCCGTCTGTCTCTTTTTGGGATTCAAATGAATTCAGTTTCTTGGTTCCTTGTAGAACAACATCAGTGCAAGTTTAATCAATTTCAGTTTGCTGGCAAACCAAAACCAAGGCATTTATCAGGACGAACCTTGATGGACTGAATGAGCATTTCTTGCTGCTGAAGACTCTTCTTGAAATTTCATGTCATTCACCTGAAAGTTGTTAGAGCACGGAATTACAAGAAGCTCTTTTCTGTCTTGCACTGATCATGTTGTCTGGTGAAACCCTAAGGGCTGTTTTACTCTCTGAGTTTCCTGCACTGGTAGTTTCTGTGCCTACTGATCAGTTTCCTGGGTCTCAGCCCAGGAAAAAATACTTTCTCTGGGGAGTCTGTCTGCCTTTGTAAAAATGTGACAAAAATATCTCATCTAGTCGTCTTCCTCAGCTGTGATTGACTCAGTGTAAAGCATTTGGTGAGGCAGTGAATGAAAGGCACTATCTAAAATAAATTGCGTGGCATTGGTAGCTACACCCAAGAAAGATGTGTTGCAGCCGAGCTAGCTCCCTTTTGTTGGTGTTTGGTGTGCTGTTCACATCAAGGGTAGCATATCCCCGATGGCCAGTGATATGTGCACTAAAAACTCCCCAGCTGTCTGAGGCAGGAGTTATTTTAGTGGTCAGTTCTAAAGGCCCTGATGAGCTATGGGTGAGCGTTTCCTCAGCTGCGGCCTGCACACAGCACTGCTAATTTTAAATCACAGCAAAGAAAGGAAAGGACGTGGCAGTGGAATGATCGCAGCTGCTCATCGCAGGGAGGCAAGCAGCATTTGTGTGAGGAGAAAGAATGCTGGACCTCCCAGCTTACTCCCACAGGAGATGACAGAAAAAACATTTGCTCCCATCCTTCTGCACTTTAAAAAATAAATAAATCTGCAAACGCTGTGTTTTTTCCAGAGGTGTTTCTGGTTTTAATCTTGGCTCTTGCTGCATGGATACCCCTCCCCCTCACGACATTGAATAACATCAGGCCTGATTATGCTCTCACTTAAAGTTGTGTAAATCAAGATTAACTCCACTGAAGTTAATGGGCCTGACCCTCTACTACCTTTGTGTAGTCATTTCACAGATGCAAAATGAACACTACGGCAGCATTCTGGCATCCACTTTGCGCCGACGCAAAGCACAACACACATGGAGGACTGCGCCCAGTGGAGCTACCCTGATGCCAAGGTGTTGTGGAGAGAATCAGGCTCACCGCTTTATTTGGCTTCTTATCTGCTAGTATATTGTTTTACGGTGCTCTATAACTGTTTGAAATTGCTCTACAGCAGACCAGGCGCCTTGGTGGGAGGAAGAGGCTGCTTTATCAGTAAGATTATTGTTCATAATTACGGTTTGGCAAACAGTTGAGCACAGGATCTTGTGTATCTGGAATTGATCGTGGAGGGTTTTTTTTATTTGCAAGATATGGCCAAGACAAAGAACTGAAAACCCCACGTGCCTGTAAACAATTGCTATGATTGTGTTTAGTCTGCTTCTCACAGGCAGGCAGGTGAATGGCCAGACGTGTCTGTTTTGAAATCCAGTTTTTCAGGAACCGTCACTTGTTTGGCTCTTAGCAGGGACCTAGTTGGGCACCCCTCAGCTGCCCCTCGCCCACTGAAATCAATGGGAGTTTTAAGTGGGCTGTGAATACAGCACATGGCTGTAGGCTGCCTGTCCCCTTTCTTCCTGTTGTGTCATTGCTTTGCTGGGGTTAGTCCAGCTGACTCCAGGATACCAAACCCCATTGCAGGAATTCAGAGCAATGCAGAGCATCCCCCACAATCTCTGAATTCAGACCTTGCTCTCTAGCTGGGTACTCTGCTATCAGTGAGGCTGGTAGACATCGCTGGCTGGAAGTTATATGAGCAAGTCCGTTAATGTTTGCCATTATATAGGAACTTGCATCTGACATCTCAAAGCTCATTTAAATAATTATTTACGCACAGCACTCTTGTGGGTAGGGCATCATTATACCTATTGGATAGGTTGACAAACTGAGGCACCGAGCAGTTAAAATGACTTGGACATAGCAGAGCTGAGCTAGGAGTCATGACTCTTAATACCCTGCTTTAACCCCTTGACTCTAACCCATCCCTTCCAGTTAGAAGTGATTGGTAATTCATACCATTGGCTCTTGGAATGGCAGTGGTAATTTTGCTGTCCTTAGGTACCCAGCACATAAATCACTATTTTCCTTTCACCTTAATGTATGAAACATCATAACCAAAAGTGAGATTTTGAAGTACTGGGTTCACCTCTGTCTCATCCTTCCATCTGGTTAGAAGTGAGGCTGTATTCTATTCTGTTTTTAATCAGGATTGATCATATACAATACATATTTAGATTGCACAGTGTATTTTTGTTTTTGGGTATTTTTGCTGCAGCTTCTGTTAGCAGATCACATCCTTATTTCACACTTGCTTGTCAGGTGCCAGCTCTACAGGCAAAGGTGAATGTGGCCAGAGAGTAGAACACAAGTTTCCGTTGCTTAGATCGGAGATGACAGATAACATGATCCTGACTTCCGAAAGTCATGGACACCTCTGAGACTGGGTAACCTGAGCTGTGACTTGTGCCGATCAGAGAACAACGACACTGGGTGGGTTTGTAGCACAGACATAGCTGGGTGGGGTTTCATTCTTTGAATGTTTTTCCAGTTGGCGCTATATTGGATTCTAATTCCTTTAACCTCGGAAGGATATTCAATGTGGATGTGGGGAATGGCTTGGGAGCATGAGAGGTTCTTTCTTTCATTTATCAGACACAGTTAGACAAAGGAAAAACAGGCTGATTTCAAAGCTGGTTTTATGTGTTTGAATTTTTGGATGGAGAAGAGATAAGGCCTTGAGTAAATTATAGCCTTGAATTATGTCATGAAAACCTTGATATTCTAGGGTTTTATTGCATCCTAAATTGTATACTTTCCTGCCCTTCCCGGGGTTCTGATTTCATCTCATCACATGACTTTAGGAAAGTCAAAACTCTCTTATCAACAGGGTTTGGTAAACTTCAGGGAAGCTTCTAATTTATAATATTTGTTTCCAATGGATTTTTACAAAGGTTCATCCTCATCCAAATACCATTGCTGATGTCTCAGAGGTTCTCAAAAGGTGGTCCATGGAGGTCTGTGGAGAAATGACTAGTGACAGGGCATCGGCTTCTCCACTGGGTCTTAAGCTGCTAAATTACATTTAAAGACACTAAACGTACATGAAATATCTTCCTTTACCATATAAGCAATTGTGGTCATTGCCACAGGGCTGGTATGTGATTATGAATATTGAGGAGGGGATCAATGTAACTGGGAATAGGAACGTCTCTGTGTTAAAATGCGGTCCACACTATGAAAGCCCTAGCACATGGTGTTCCTCCCACGCAGTATAGTCCTGTGTTGATCCAGGCTTGATTTACATAGTAAATCTTATTTGTGAATTTATAGACTGTGGATTTATAGACTTTGAAGGAAGGATTGTACCAGGCTATTTATTTAAAGGCTTTTTTCATGGCTTTTGAGATGTAATACCTTATGTACAAAAATCCCTGAGTGGCAGCAGCTCTACAAGCACACAATACTTATAATACATTTCACATTATCAATAAAATGTTGCAAGACATGTCATAGATCTTATTAATGTAACTGTAAATTATGGGTACAAGTCTGACCTATCTGCTGATAGATTAGGAGCCAGGCTTGGATTGCTAAACAGTAGTGGGAGGCTCAGGGCGTCACGAAACAAAGTGTTTCAAGTGCCGCCTTGGTATTTCACCACTAGATCAGTCAGAGTGTACCTTGAAAGTGAGCAGAGCAGACACTCCCTTTTCAAGTTAAAAACGGTAAAAGTGGAAATCATTATTGACGCCTCTTCTTGCTCCATTTGTAACAAACATTGATCCTGATTGCGATTCAGGTCGTTCCCGAAGCCCTGCATTGCCTGCAAGAATAAGTGTTTACCCTCCTCTGATACAAGCATTAAAACTAAAATGTTTTGAACCCCCAAGATGTCTAAACAGAAACAGCATGATTATGTAGCTGTAACACTTCAAGTGTTTGCCTTTAGGCCCTGATTTTACATCAGGATCCGCTAGTCTGAACTCCTGGCCGGTGAGGGTGTAAATATTGACATCCATGGGAGTCCACGCATGTGCAAGGGTCTGTGCTAGCAGATCCTGATCCTGGGCTTTGGATTTGTAAACTCATTCCTTGTGTACAGTCTGTGAAGCACCTTGCACACTTGTGCATGCTATAAAATAATGTATTGAGTTTATATAATGCTTTCTATCAAAGATCATGACACCCTTTAGAAACGTTAACTACTTTAGACCTTAAAACAGCTGGGTGGGGTAGGAAACATTATCCCCATTTTAGTGATGGGAAAACTCAGAAACAAGAGAAAATAAGTGACTAGCCTGAGGATACATGGGCCAGTGTTAGGACCAAGAATAAAACCCTGATCTCCTGACTCCCAGTCCTGTGATTTCTCCTGAAATCATAGAACCAAAGGGTTAGGAGGGACTGCAAGAGTCATCTAGTCTAACCAAGATGCAGGATTTGTGGTGTCTAAACCATCCAAGACAGATGGCTTCCAGTCTCCTTTTGAAGACCTCCAGTGAAGAAGCTTCCATAACCTCCCTAGGCAGTCTGTTCCATTGTCCTACTGTTCTTACAGGTAGGAAGTTTTTCCTGAAATGTAATCTAAAACTGCTGTGCTATAGTTTGACATTGCCTCTTGTCCTGCCCTCTGTGGCAAGAGAGAACAACTTTCCTCCATCCATTTATGGCAGCCTTTCATGTATCTGAAGACCACTATCATGTCCCCCCTTAATCTCCTCTTTTCTAAACTAATCATAGCCCGTTCCTTCAGCCTTTGCTCATATGGTTTGCATTTCATCCCTTTGATCATCTTTGTTGCTCGCCTCTGGATCCTTTCCACTTTCTCTACATCCTTTCTATACATTGGTGACCAAAATTGGACACAGTACTCCAGGTGAGGCCTTTCTCCTGTTAGCAGGATGAAATAAGATACATCTCCCCCAGACCTGCCTATTTTAAAAAATGTATTTAAACAACCCTGGGACAACTCTTGTTCTGTTTTGTTTTCTGCTTCCTGTTCCTAGCAAGGACACTAACTAGAAGTGCCAGCCCCGTTGCCCCAGAGAAAGTCTCCTCTTGCAGCATTTCTATTAAATCTCTGGATTGAGCACAGAATTAGGACCAAGAGAGTAATCTTGCATTGACCAGGGACATTGTGTAAACCATGTGTCCAGCTGGTCAGTAAGCCAGCATACACCACTGGGTTGTTAGTAATGTTTATTCTCCTGAAGTGGACAGTCTTTTTGCTGTTGACAAAAAAGTAACTTAGTCCCTCACAGGTCAAATTAAGAGAACACAGACAGGCACTGTAATCACAACTCATTCTGTATCCCTGTGCACTGATCAGTAATAATTACCTTTTGGGAGGAGGTGGAGGGAGATAACCTCAGAGCTTTTCAGGTTAATTATTTCTCTGCTGTGCTTCATAAAGACACCAGTATTTTAATAACAGCAATCTTTTTGTGCCAAAGGTCCTTTGAGACTTGAAATTGGCATCAACAAAATAGCATATATCTTTAGACAATAACAGTATAAGTCATCGCGCTGGGAAAAAATGATATAATTTTTTTTGTGCAAGTTTAAGAAGATCCACTTTTACTCCTACAAGCTCATACACTAAATAAATCCCGGCACCAATAAGTGCACCCGTCAGGCTTCCACTGAGGTTTCCTGTCTCTTTATGTTAACCTTAATGTTTATTATGCCTAAAACGAAGAGTATCTGCTTGTCAAGAAGCCAGAATAATGACATTTTGTGCTATTATTCTAATGTGTTTTTGCTGTGCATTTTCTTTAATTATTTGCATGAATAATGTCATTATGCATTCATGCCAATACAATGCTGATAATTAATTTACAGGAAGGCAATTTCTTAATGATTTTGATGTCAATGTTAATAGCAATATCTGATAGTTGATCTGTGTGGCGCTGACATAAATTTGACTTTTAATGCATGAATGCCAACACAAACACTGGCACAGAATTACACTGGAGAAAAATAAACATCCACTGGGTAAAAACATCAGTGGAACCCTTCTCCCGAACCTTGCTTGATTATGGGTTTCAAAGCTCCAAAACAAAATCCGGGTCCCTAGACCTGTTTCATGTCTTTTTGTTGTTGTTGTTTTGTTTTGTTTGTTTGTTTGAAATCATCTTGACAATCTGGCTTTAAGAAGTTCAAAATAAATAACATGCAGGCCTATGTATTAAAGTGGCACATGAATTCTATATATTAAAAAAAAATGTATTGAGATTTCATTTTTTCTTTCTGGTATCAAAAGCCTGACCTGCATTCCATACCCAAAACTCCTACTGAAGCCAATCAAGGAATGCAGGATTAGCCTGAGCATGGACTTTACCTGTTCTCTGAATTTTCCAAAGCTCACAGGATTTTGTAGTTACACAACTTACCTCAATGTCAATACAGTAGCATTTGTGTGGGAGTTATTACTATTAATACCAATAAAAAAATGAAAGATGTGCAATATATTATAAAGTTATGCAAAAATCTGTAGTCAGCACACCTACTTTAGGCTTTTTAGTGTTGCAAGTGTGAATATAGATGTGTGTGTCTATACACGTGAATACATACACACATAAGTATTATAATAATAAAATGAATACACTATAAAATGCACATTCTGCATCCAGTGTCCCTGTACTTTGAAGATCTCTCAAGAAGTTTATAGGGACTTTTATTTACCAGTTAAATATTTTAGCATACCTTGCTCTTGGTAAATGTATTTGAAACAAATTATGGTAGCTATAATATGGTTGTTATTGTTTTTATTTTTACAAAAGCAAAGCCATAGTCCATAACACAGAACCTGACATGATGTTTATTTCCACCTGTTTCAGCCAGTTAAATTTATAGATAAAATGTTAAAAACAAAATTGATCCTGTCATGCATTGCAGCCTGTTCTCCACGTAGCTTTTCATCAATGGTATCCACCGAGTGAGTGCACACTTCACCCTATATGGTGAGGAGATAATTATACAGTCTCAATTAGACTCTCAATCGCTGGAGTATAAACAGCTAGTGGTGCAGAACCAGCTCATCTGCCTTTACAGTTGCAGTAACCTTTCCTTTAACTTTAACTTCCACAGGCATATTATTCATGGCCATATAAAAACAACTCCTTCTCTTCAAGGCTGTATGACCTGATTCCTTCTGGTATTTTCATATATATCTAGAACAGAAGAACATTTCACATGTTTATTCCCCTGCTCCCCCACCCGTCCCAAAAAAGCAAGCAAAGTTAGGCACTGAATCTGCAAAGGGTGGACCCTTATAATCTGCCTAGCCCTATTGAAGTTAAGGGGGCTCTGTCCAGGAGTAAGTGTCCCATGTTTTTGTGGATCCATTTGCGGGCTCGGGCTTGTAAAAGACCAGTTTGAGAAAATGAAGAGGTGATGAAATATAAAAGCAGCCCTGTTGGATGAATCATTTAAATGGCTGTGTTAAATAATTCCCAATTGAAGATAACTTTGACCTAAGTGTGACGGTACTTCCCATAAGGCTTTATGGGAATATGACATAACTGGAATATGTTTTGTGCTGCCTGTGCCATGTAACATATCTCTGTAAAGGTTATGGTCTACTATATCTATTCATCCAATTTGTACACATATATCATTTTGTACTTGAGGTTAAGAATATTGGTTGTATACTTGCTTGGTTTCTAAGTAAGCTTTGTGAGGCATTTGGTCAGCTTCTTTAGGAAGGAATTCGCAAGGTTAAGTACCCGCTCAGGAAGCACTTGGGGAACAATGCATCTTGGAATGCTCCAATCCACATAGGAAGTCTTCCTGGAGACATACAAGATACCATGTGGACAATGGCTTCTGCCTGTAAAGACTGTGAGTCATGCATGGGCATGTGACTTGCCCATGTGATTCCGAATCTCCATTTTGTGACTGGATTCTACACAGGGTGAGGAGGGGGTCTCCACCCACAAGAGAAAGTCTATTTAAATCCCTGGGAGACCCCTCCATTTTGTCTTCAGCTGGCTAAAGAAGGAGCCTCTCCACCCCCCCAGGATACTTGAAGGAAACTGGAACAAAGGACAGTAACTACAGGGGGTGTGAGTGATTGCTGGACCCAGGCTAAAAGGAGATTAGCCTGTATAAGGGAGCATTCTGGAACTGGTGAGGATATTATCTGTATTTAGTTTGATTAGACATAGATTTGCGCATTTTATTTTATTTTGCTTGGTGACTTACTTTGTTCTGTCTGTTACTACTTGGAACCACTTAAATCCTACTTTCTGTATTTAATAAAATCACTTTTTACTTATTAATTAACTCAGAGTATGTATTAATACCTGGGGGAGAAAACAACTGTGCATATCTCTCTATCAGTGTTATAGAGGGCGAACAATTTATGAGTTTACCCTGCATAAGCTTTATACAGGGTAAAACGGATTTATTTGGGTTTAGATCCCATTGGGAGTTGGGCATCTGAGTGCTAAAGACAAGCACACTTCTGTGAGCTGTTTTCAGGTAAACTTGCAGCTTTGGGGCAAGTAATTCAGACCCTGGGTCTGTGTTGGAGCAGACGGGAGTGTCTGGCTCAGCAAGACAGGGTGCTGGAGTCCTGAGCTGGCAGGGAAAATAGGAACAGAGGTAGTCTTGGCACATCAGTTGGCAGCTCCCAGGGGGGTTTCTGTGATCCAACCCGTCACACTAAGGTAGAGCTGTCCTAGAGGTGTGCAAAGCATACAGATGTATAGGGGGACTCTGGTCACCCAGGACACCTGGGGCCACTTTCATAGGGTCATTCCAGCCAATTGGTGGTACCACAGCTGCAGCTCCTCCCCTTCCCCGCCCCATCCACTTGCCTGCTGCCTCTGCTGAGCCAGGAGCTGCAAGTTGGTGCCTGCCACATTGAACTAAGGGGCTCCCAGCAGAAGTGGCTTCTGCTCCAGCCCCAGATTGAGTCTTCTGGTGAGGCCCAGCCAGGTGAGACTGTAGGGAAGAAGGGGAAGGGATATGATGCCATCGGGGAGAAGAAGCCAGGGGAAGTGAAAGGAGCAGGTCTGCAGGGGGAAAGTGGCTTGTTAAATGTAGATGGGGAAAGAGGGGCAAGAAGCCTGCTGGGGCAAAGGCAGAAGGATACAGACTGAGTCTGCAGGGAGAAGTGAGCAGGACAGAATTGGGTTGGGGAAGGAGGTCAAAGAATGCCCCTTCTGCAAGTGGAGGGGAACTCGCACCTATGGGTCCTGGCCTAAGAGAGGGAAGTAATGGGAAAATTTTGCTTTCCTAGCATGTTCCCCTCTTTTTCTAAATCCCATAGAAGCCCTTGCATCTTGGAAAGAGGTAGGAAGCCAGGCTGTCATTCCCCAAGTTATAATCCTACTTGACAATAATCTGTTTGGGGAAGCGCTGGGTCAAAGTTGGGTCTGACAATTATCAGAGATGAAAAAAGGCCTTAAGGGTCTGTTTCCCCCAAGTTCAGATGGTCCTCTCTGGTACCACAGCAACTGCATTCTCCACACCAGCCCCCAAACCCTCCCAAACCAGATCCATCAATGAGCTCTGCTTTCCTTAAGGAAAGAGAACTTACTGTGCTCCGGTACACGGTCCAGACATACTTGTACTTTGGCTGCTGTCAGGTGTCTAAACTGTCCTTTGTGATTTCTCCACTTCCCCAGCTCTCATGCCTGGATTTCTGGAGCCTAGAAAGAAGAGAAAGGTAACTCCAACTGTTTATTTTTTTAAAATCCAGCTTTTAATCAACTAGCCATTTAAAAAAAAAGTGATTCATTATTCATTAGCAGTATCACATCAGCAGAGACATGAACGGTTTGTTTTCTCTCTCGGAGGGGATGCCTTAATGGTATTAACACGAGTTTATTTATTTAGCATCCCTTGAACCAAAGGTTCAAATGCTGGCAGGCTCAGCTCAACCCTTCGTCCTTCCATGGTAGTGACATTAAATACCACACAGGTTGCTGTAGTCATTCCCAACCCATGGGCCTGTCTGCTTCGTGTAGTTATAGAGGATCCCATGGCACTGTGCATAAAAGAACAGGTTTGCCCTGTGTCCTTTGCTAAACCTTTCCCTTTCTCTCCTGCCTCCAGGCTGTTTTACAGAGTGCTGTGAGCTGATTGGCTGCTGCCCCCCATCACAGGCATGCTGTGTGTATTTCATTTTGGAAAATTGTTGTGGAGCCCGTGGGGTGAAAGGAGCTATATTTTGGAGCCACAGTATTTGTGTTTATTTGTTTAATCAAAATTGTAAAATACATGTTTAGGTCCCCATCCAGTGCTCTGGGTGCCTATCCCAGAGATCAGGGATAGTCAATTATTTTTTGTCAAGGTCCAAATTTCTTGGTCAAGGTATAGTCAAGGTCCAGACTCCAGAGAAGAAAATAAAAATATAACAATAATGATAATTAAATAAAAATATTTCTGGGTTCATTCAAAAGTGTCTGGTGGCCTGTGGTCTGCCTATTGACTATCCCTGACCTAGAATCATAGAATATAAGGGTTGGAAGAGACCTCAGGCGGTCATCTAGTCCAACCCCGTGCTCAAAGCAGGACCAACACCAACTAAATCATCCCATCCAGGGCTTTGTCAAGCCGGACCTTAAAAACCTCTAAGGAAGGAGATTCCACCACCTCCCTAGGTAACCCATTCCAGTGCTTCACCACCCTCCTAGTGAAAAAGTTTTTCCTAATATCCAACCTAGACCTCCCCCATAGGAGGACTGGCTTGGGAAGGGGGGCATGGATGTGATATCCTTATCCCCCTGTGAGCCCTGATTACCTTAGCAGCAGCCCCTTGGGGCCCCGGAAGCTGCTGTCATATATGCATGGGCCTGGCCTAGTACCCAGATGGCCCCAGGATCAAGGGAGCAGAAAGGTGCTTGAAAGGACATATCAGACACATCCCTCCTGAACTGTGCTGAGGACTGCTCAGCCCATAGTCCAAAATCTCCACAGTGTACAAATATGGAATGCTCAAAAGAGAAAAACAACCCGTGTTTAACAATGTGCACTCTTCATCAAGGGCTGGGGGAGAGAGAAAATCCACTGCACATTTACCTTGGACAGTTTTGAGCTCAGAGGTTTGACTACATGGATGTGCTGTAACTGCTTTTGGTCCTTCGTGCAAAAGTTGGTTTCTAAAAAGGTGATAATTAGTCAGTATGAAGCCTCGCTACTAATTACAACGTTCATTGTTTCTTTCCTTGACAGCTAAGCTCAGCCTGGTTATTAACATGAAGAAAACTTTTGCCTTGAAAGTCGTATTGCTCTCTCCATCCCTCAGCATTCTATTCCCCTCCATGCCAAGCCAGAATAAACCAGTGTTGGCTCAACTGAGCTTCTTTTAGGTGCCCTTTGAGATTCTGTTGTGAAAATCTCTCATCAAATAAAGATTGCAATACATGACAGCAACTTACTTTGATAGAAGGAGTCTCTGACTGGCCGATGGCTGCACTGCTATAAGTCACGTCCTGCAAAAGCTTTGCAGCAGAAACTACATGTTATGTAATTTGGCAACTTTATGACAAGGAGAAAATTATTGCCTCTGGTGTTTGTCGTATTAGACTTGATCATGTTGAATTCTCTTCATATCCATTTGGATGTCATGCACTGCAGAACTCAATAGGAATTCCATTGTAACTGAGCAGTAATTAATGCCCATTTATTACAGTGGCACCCATTGTTTTAACCCAATCAGTTTACTGACTAAATATACTGGATAAAATATGTTATCTTTTTGAGTATAATATGTATTTATAATCTGCAGTGCCTGAATATATAAAAACCTTTAAAATATGCTGTGGTTGACTCCTAAATCACATGATTTTACAAGGAACTATGTATATTTCTGGCATCTGCTTTAGACTTTCACACATACAGTATTTCCAATTGTTTACATATGTTAGAATCTCTTGCATTTAAATGGCTCATTATGTAAATATTTAGGAAATACATTGATATTTATTTCTACTGTACTCTCTATTCAATCACTGAGCGGAGATTTTTAATGTCTAAACATTGTCCACAATGTTGTATGTGCAGTAATGAATGATGAGTGATTATAAATGCTATACAATTATATATATACACACACACACACACACACATAAACTACATTAAAATAACATTATTAAGATTGCAAAATCAAGCATGCACAAGTTGGGAAATGCTAGAATTAAGGTAACCCATGCAACCTTAATTTAGCCCCTTTGAGTGTATGCATTATGATAGTTTTAATTACATGATCACATGCTCCCTCAGTGCACAGGACGGACAGTGCGCACTTAATGAGCAGCTATTCAATATTTTGTATTATCCTCTTTGTTCAATGAGTGCTCCCAGACCTTTTTTACTGCATGCTATTCAAACCCAGCTGTGGAGATAGAATTATTAATTTCCTCATAGACTTTTATATGGTGCCCATCAGTGTAATATCTGAGTGCTTCACAAACATTAATTTATCTTCACAACACCTCTGTGAGGCGAGGGGGTGGTATTATCCCCATTTTACAGATTGGAAATTGAGGCACAGAGAGATTAAGGTTAAAAGTTTCCAATAATTTTGGGCACCCAATGTGAGATTGGATCTGGATAAGCTGAGAATTCCCCTAGAAGTTAAACTGAATCTGATCTGAACTTTTTCCAGTTCAAAACAATCTTTTTAACTTCCCAAGGTGTTTATTTGAATGTAGCTGGGCATTTCCTGATTTTGGAAGCAGAAACAATAAAATACCATGAGAGAAGCTAGTTTTGCAATAATTCTGACCCAGCCAAAACTCAGCAAATATTAGGAACCTTTTAGAAAGAAAGGTGCTCCTAAGCTTTCCTGTCTAAAGAAGATCATGTAATATTTAATAAATCATGCAATAGACAGGCTTATTGGAGAGACGGCTCAGCACGTGAGTACGGCACCCAGTCAGTCTGCTCAGGCTTCTGGAAACATGGAGTTGATACTGCGCGTGCTCAGGGGTTTAACTCAGGCAGTGGTATAGACACACCCATACAAACGTTTACATTTTCCTGCCTGCATACTCACTTCCTTCCTAGTCCCCTGTTTTTTATACTTACATTTCAGATTGGTTTGGATAAGCAGGTTTATCCAACCCCTGAAACATCTCTGAACTTCTTGAGGTTTTCCCATCTGTAGAATCTTTGAACTACTGCTGTTGCTTCTGGGAGCCAGCAGAAACTACAGAAAATGCGCAATCTTGTTAAAAATACAGACCTGGGAGGCAGAAGGTTTGGGGTGGGATCCTGACTCCACTGAAGTCAATGTGAGTTTTGCCATTGATTTCAGAAGGACCAGGATTTCACCCTTGGATCCTATTGCTAGCTCTGCCACAAACTTGCCATTTCACCTTGGGCAAGTTCATTTCTGCGTTCCTCCATTTCCTCATCTGTAAAATGGAGAGAACAGCACTTAAGGACCTCTGCAGCCTGTGTGACGTTAAATTCTGTAATGTTAGTGAATTACTTTGAGATCCTCAATGGAAGGTGCTGTGGAAGTACAAAGTGGTGGTGTTGCACTGAGAGGATATATGTGCAGTTAAAATGGTTGGAGGATTTTGTGTGAACATTCTTGTCAGCGGCAACCTCCCGCCTAAAGTTAAGAATCTCATTCTATTCCACCCGCATTTATTCCGTTTCAGGTAAAGCCCCGAATGTTTGCACTTAAAAAAAATAGCACAAATAACAAGCACCTGTAAATTTCACGTGATTTCCCCCCGACCCACCGAAAACTGGTGTGCGTGTTTGTGTGTGTGTGTGTGTGTGTGTGTGTAGTATAATCACTGCAACTTGTAAATAGGAAATGAAGTCACAATCCTCAAAATTATAATGGCAGGCACACAAAGACACAGTTGCTGGCACGGAATTCAATTAACAGATAGCAATCACCCTTGGGTGACTGTGTGAGGTAGAAATATACAGGCATGCTAATAAGTAATATCTTAAAGCCAAAACGTTTATCAGCCAGCAGCCAGACTTGGGCATGAGTACGGGCAGACAGCACTGCTCTAGGATATTTAATAAAACCTGCTCTCTTCATTTAAGGATTTGTGTTTAATCATTTGGTAACATTTTAGGAACATCCAGGCTGGGAAACTTCTCAAAAGGAACTGCTTAGGTCAGAAAATGTAAAGAGCTATTTACCTATACTAAAATAGCCAGAGGAACAGAGTGGATTCTAGGGTGATTTAAAATTTTTTGTTGTTGTTGCCATCTTTTTGACCTTTTGAGCTTCTATGGTATGTCTGCTACATGAATCACAGCCTTATCTGGAGAAACATGCAGAAGGGGTTTATTAATACTGGGTAAGCAAACGATTGAACTGCTGTTTTAAATAATATTTTAGCTCTTTGGCTTGGTTTAAAGCCTGGAGCTAAAATCTTCTAGGTTCCTTGAACTTTAATTTGCATTGAATCCTGGGTGTCCAAAAGCTTGAGCCAGCCGAGAGCTTGATCAGTTAGAAGTCTTCATTTTAGGCCTTATTATTAGAGATATTCCTCACGCAACAACAGTGTGGTAAAGCTACAGGACTATTGTTGCATGGTAAATACCCTGTATATTTTAGACACTGTTGCTTGGGGAAAAAAAGGTCTACACATAAAGCTGTGGGTTCCCTTATGCAAGGCTAATTTAAATTAATAAGAAGTGTAGTAGAATCTTCCAGCAGTATAGATGTAATGAGTGGATTTAATAGCCTCTTGGCTAGTTCTCTGGGATTAAGATTTATGAAACAATAATGGCTCATATAGGACAAACTGAGGCTAGCCAGCCTCACAGCAGCATGATCATCATGTGACATGCTGGAGGCAGCATGTCAGTGCCATTAACAACGACAAGCCCCTGAAGCTGTCTGACTAGAAAGCAGATGTCCCTGCTAGAAGAACTGCTACTGCTTTTGGTGTTGACTGTGCACTGAAGAGCCAGTTTTTTGTGTGATCATAATTTCTCATTCACTGTAGTTAAACAGTGATGTAAGGCTCGATTAGGTCTTAGCCTACCCTAGTTTCTGCCAGCATGGTTGGCATTGCAGCGTCCTGTCTGCAGAAATCTGCATGAGGAGTGGAAGGGCCTGCAAACCCCACTCCATCTTGGAAATGTTCATAGCGATGAGTGGTGCCTAAGGAGTATGCTGATTCAGGACTCTGATGGAGTTTTGACCACACACATGTTAAATTTCCCCTCCCTGAATGGAACAGCTGCCTCCCCTCCGCAGGTGTGCATATCCCCCAGGGCATAGCAGCCCCTCCTGCTCCTCTTGCACCAGCAGTGATGCAGCCCATAGAGTGATTATACAGGAGGTACCATGACGACGTCTTGGGAGCTGAGTGTCTGGGTGCTGGAGATAGGTGACTTGCTGAGCAGTTTTTGGTTAAAGTCTGCAGCTTTGGGGGCGTGGACCAGACCTGGGTCTGTGTTGCAGCAGACTAGCGTGTCTGACTCAACAAGGCAGGGTTCTGGAGTCCCAAACTGGCAGTGGAAAATGGGCTCAGAGGTAATTCCAGAACATCAGGTGACAGCCTCAAGGGGGTCTTTGTGACCAAACCCATCACAGTAGCCATATCCTCCTCTCCCAACCCATTCCCAAAACATTAGCCTGGAGCCCAGCTTTACCACGCACAGGCAGTACAGTGTCTCTGAATCCCTGCTGTGAAGCTATCCAACCGCTGTGCAGTGGGAGTTTTCAATGTCTGCCTCACTAATGGATGGATTTCTCCCACAGAGACTACAAAACGTTGTGGTGAGATGTGAAGGTTTTATTGACGTGAATTTGGTACAGACACACAATTCATGATGGCAAAGCCACGAGTTATGCAGTTCATCCCAAATGAGTGCCCATAACTGCTACAAACTACACCATGCCATCATGTTTTGTTTAGACCACTTATTTTGCAGAAAAGCTATTTGTATTCCCTTGTATGGAAAACCCAGCTGTCTTGTTACCATCAGTCCAACTGCGCATTGGAGGAAGGAAAAAAAATACAACAACTAACATTTAGAAAACTCAATTATAATCCCATGATATTAAGGCTCAATGTTTGCTTCCAATGCTAGGAAGGAACAAGGGCTATGCACGGTTGGAATTGGGAGATTCTCATTGCCTGTGCAATGAGATAAAGAACTCATTCCTATCCCTAATGGTCTGCAAAATATTTGCACTTAAACCTACTGCTATTTCTGGACTGAATGTTGCTCATCTTCAAACTCAGACTGAAGTAATTGGGAGTGAGTGAGGAGAGAGAGGAAATATTTTTTTTTGTCGATCTGGCTTTAATAAATGGCGGTTCTAATGGCAGGATGTTGGCAGTAGGCTCAGTGGAGGTGGATTCGCAGCAAGAGTGCAGCTGAGGCAGTCAAAAATGCAGGATAATTGTAATTTACCACTGGGCTCTCACTATCGCATGTTTGACATAAATCAGGCCTGTAGGAGTCAGGGAGTGGTTCATTCTCTGTGTCTACTCACTACTATACTTTTATGCTGAGGCTGTCATCCAGGGATCCAGTTTGTGTAAGCTGTGATGGTGAACACCTGTCCAGAAGGGATAGACTGAGGCTACCAGCTTGTTTCATATAAGCCATCAAACCACCATCTGATGGTATGGACATTTCATTGCTTCTGAATTTGACCTGGTGACCTAGAAATGAAAAGCTCCATAAGGCATTACCGATCTTGTCAGCCATCCCTTCACACAATGCTCCTGTTTCTGCCTCGGCAAGTGGTATTAAAACCTGCAAGCTGGTAGGTACTATTTACTTGTGGCCGGAATAATTTCTCAGCGGTGCTGCACATCGTTCATTAAAGCAAATATTTGTTGGAAGAACTGTGCATATACAATATGGGTGAGTCTTATTGCTTTATGGAAAAGTGGTGACTCAGCCGAATCAGGTAGCTGCCTGTTCTAACCTTTGCAAAAATTGCTGTCAAGCAGCAGGATTTCTTGTAGAACTCCCTCCCCTTCTCCCACCTCCAGATGAACCCCTATACTTATGGCCATTATAACAAATTAATCCCAAGGAACCTAGGATTTCCCAAGGCTAAAAGCAACAGCAGGCTCCCTGCACTCCTGCCGCTCCTGGTATTAGCCCTGGAAATGATGATTGCAGGTGTCAAAGGTTAAATGTGTTTGCAGGAAATCCCTGGAGCGCTGCCTCTTTGCTCCCCTTCCCCTCAGTGTCAGAGGTGGAAAATGTTTGGAAGGACCCTCTATATATGAAGGCAATAAGTTAATATCTCCCCATCTCACATAAAACATGCATTCATGTCAGAGGCTTACAAGATATGTACTTTATGGCCCAATGTAGAATGGTGCTTGGGAGAAAAGCAGAGGATTCTGCAGTGTTTGTTATTATGCAGGGCATGCATTTTAAAACATTAAGGACCCAGATTGTCTCTCACATAGCTAGTGCTGTCAGAAGTTTGCATGGTACTTTTATACCTCTCCCCCCCACCCCCACGATACCTGCGTTCAATTGAGAACTGATTCTGAAGTAAGCCATTAAAGATCTTAGGAGCACCACTTCTGTGAAGAGGTCAGTTTGTTCTTTCTGCCTAGTGATGCAAAACTCTGGTCTGCAGCTAGTAAATGCAAGTATTGGAAGCATTTCTTGCTTTGTAACTTTCCCCTTTCCTTCCATTTATCCCCTCTCACACACCCCTTCCTTTCAAGTATACATTTTCTATTCATGACAAGTCCAGAGTGACACCACTGCAGACCGTAACACTCTACTAGAGATAAGGTACAGCATGGGCAGTCTGGCTTGCATACAATGATCTGCTAGCCCATCTTACCTCTCTCCTGGAGGAACCACCTTCCAAAGAAGAGAGAAAGAAGTTCAAGTCTCTTTTCTTATGTCAATACTTGGCTTTGTTGTTGATATAAGATACCAATGTGATGGTGGGTTTGTGTGTGAGAGGGAGAGATGTGGACAGTTAACTGCCAGGAACTATAGTGAGACTGCCAAATGTAATTTCACATATAAGCTTCTGAACAACCATCAGATGGCACTGACTTTTGGTCCCTTCTGATAATGGCTAGGAACCAGGTCTCTGAAAAGGCCCTGTATCCCAATACCAGTTTTGTGAAGCACTTCCCTTGCCTTACCAGTTGCAGTACGGTTGGCTCCCTCAGTGTTTCTAGATACTTTTTTGATCGTCTAAATTACAATGAACAACAACAAAATCCCCACAAACCAGTGAGGTAGGGGGCACCTCTCTGCAGGGTGCACAACTGGTTTTTCTTTCCAAGTTATTTCTTTTGTGTAAATTGAACTGCTATCAAATTTTCAGATAGTGGGTAAAGGAAGCAGAACCAATGCCCATTGAAATCAGTGGAAGTCTTGCCATTGTAACAAGTTAGTTAGCAAGCAAGAGGTCATCCAAAGACATTTAAGAAGATGTGTAATTGATATTTCCTCTTAATTTCAATATATTTTTTGTAAGCGTGTTTGCAGAAATGGGCTTTTGAGGGGGACAATGAATTTTATGTGGCTAATTATGTTCTGTGTGTGTAATTTATGGCCAAGGAGCAAGAGCCTTGGATAAATTAGGTGTACCTCATCCAGTTCATCAAATGCCCCAACAACAACTATGTGGGTGAAACCAGACAATCACTGTGCACTCGAGTGGACTCACACAGAAAAATGATAAAAGACAAAAATATCACATCATCCGTGGGTGAACACTTCACAAAGCAATCACTTCATATCTGAACTCTCAGTCCTTGTCCTCAAAGGAAACCTGCATGCACCTTCAAGAGACGCACTTGGGAACTGAAATTCATAACTCTGCTAGACACTAAAAATCCTGGCCTCAATAGAGACACTGGTTTTCTGGCTCATTGCAACAATTTGTAAGACCCCTGACCTGATAACTCTTAATTGGCCACTTCATTTTACGTGGTCTCCTACAGCATAGAATAATAGGACTGGAAGGGACCTTGAGAGGTCATGTAGTCCAGTCCCTTGCACTCATGTGAATAGCATGTGTGAACCCCTTATGCTTAATCATCTGACCAAGTTATACTTAGCTCGGACACTCTGGTTACCTTCCCCAGTTCTGAAGAAGAGCTCTTTGGAGCTCGAAAATCTGTCCCTTCCACCAGCAGAAGTGGCTCCAATAAAAGATATTAATATCTCACCTACCTTGTCTCTCTCATTTAAAAAAAAAAAGTATTCAAGCCTCATAATGCTCCTGTTAAATGACTTGCCCCACATCGCACAGTGAGTCAGAGGCAGTAGTAGGGGTGGTATGGCCACACTGGAGTTGGAAGGTATAATTCCCAGCTCAAGACAATCTACCTGCACTAGCTGTGGTGGAGCTAGTCTTCTAACAATAAAAATATAGTCATGCCAGCATGAGCAGCAGAACGGGCTAGCCACACTGAGGATGTATCTAGGACTACACCTTCCAGCTCCAGTGTAGACATGCCCACAGTGTAAACTGCTCCAACTGCCAGGCAAGCTACTTCCTTAATAGAAAAGCTTTTCAACAGATAATCATTATTTATTATTAATTAAATCTATAGATATTTAAAACCTTCACAATTAGTTTTCTCTCCTTCCTTAATAGTTTCTTTCTTTTTCTTTCTTTCCCTGCAGCCAGAAACAGCCACCTGCAGAAAGCTGCACTGTCCTTAGAGAATTGAAAATGTCCACTTCTCAAGGATAGCGATCAGCTAATTATTCTTTGTTTTTTTCTTCAGATCAAATATTTTCTGCCCAGAGTCCCTGTCCAAACAAACAAAAATAATAATTTTTAAAAAAGCAAACCATGTGTGATGCCTCACGTTTCCTGCTGGGACAGATTTCAAAAGCTCATAAAATGTCTACAGCCTCTACAGTATCACTGCATATTAATTTATGAACATCAATGACCAGGGGATGGGGAGATGGCGAGCCCATAATATTCTGCATCTAGTCAGGACTGTGTATCAGAGTGCTTTTTCTCTGCACATAGAGGAAGCACAGCATCTCTCTTTTCATGCTTCAAAAAAACATATTTGTGCTATGTTCTATCCTCCAAGCAGTGCATTCCCTCTGCCAACTAGCTGTGGGTGTACAGCCCTTCCTTGGGAACATGCTGTAACTTCCAAGTTCCTGCCTCTGTGATATCACAGAGGCCTTTTGCTCTGCGAAGCTGTGAATGGGATCATTGTGAGGGGCTGCTAGATATTTAAGATTCTAAGAGGGCTATGTTGCAGAACAGTGTGCTTAAGGAGGAAAATTACATGGCCAGTTAAAAAAAAATCGTCCTAAATTCCTGTTGTATGTGTCTTCTTTATTTCAAAGCAGCACTGATGAAATTGGTGTGACATCCGAAGAAGTGGGTATTCACCCACGAAAGCTCATGCTCCTATACGTCTGTTAGTCTATAGGTGCCACAGGACTTTTTGCTGCTTTTACAGATCCAGACTAACCCGGCTACCCCTTTGATACTTGACAGTTGGGTATAACTTTTCAAGGCCTGCCATGTTTTTTTTTCACCACCAGGAGCTGAGACTGAAATCTAAATCCAAATTAATGAAGCTGCTTCAAAGTTGAAGGGAGGGAGGGAAACCACAGCTGTGAGTCTCAGATCACTGGAGATTCCTGCTTCAAACCCAGTCGATGTTGAATCTCTGGACTTATTTGATTTGGGAACAGGATTTACAGTATCAGATTTGCAGATTCGCAGGGATGGGGGTGGGAGGAACATTAAAAAAATTACTAATTTCAGATATCATTTTCATCTCCCTATTTTCTTATACCATCTTTTCAAACTGCAATAAAATTACCTGAAAACTGAATCCATCTTGAGGAAAACTCAGAGGAACTTGCACAATGACTGGCAAATTAATCTGCAAACAGCCCACAGTTCAGTGCATCTTATTTTATTTGGTCAATATTCAGTGAATGAGAAAGGTTCAGAACACAATTTTTTCACCTATTTATTCATACTCCTTTTTTTTCAACCAAGAAAGACCCCCTTGCGATGTATTGCTCTTTTCCGAGAAGTATATTCAGACTAATTACTTTTTTTTCATTATGAAATCTTTAAGTATGGAAGTTCCTTGTGGGTTTGCAAATCAAGCTGGTCAAGACAAAGCTATTGAAGGGAGGACTGCAGCAGCATAAAGGAGATAGGAGGGAGCCATACTAAGCACCACAAATGTAAATACAACATTTTGTACAGAAGCCGTGCCTATATTAAGAAATCATTAAAGATGCTGAGCTTGAAAAGTCTGGCGAGTACAAGGAGAACCCACCTGCACCTGTTGAAGAGGTGTAACAGCAGGCGTGCTGCTCTTGTGTGAACTAGGGGAGGAATTCTACCTGTTGTCCCTGTGGAGTGGTGCAGCTCTGTACCATTCTGTTCTAGTACCTGGCTGTGCCTTAAAGGCACAAATGTGTCCAAAGCATAGACTGCACATGCAGCTTAAACTGTACCTCCTTGGTCTTTTATGCACTGTAGTATTTGATGATGATCGCCTACCATATTATTTCTCAAAAATCCAATATGCCATTTCCTCTACAATTGTAGATGTGTGTGGGGAATACTATATTTTTGAGTCTTGTACAATTGCATTAAATTTTGTTTTGATAATCGTGCAATAGATCTGTGGACTTGTGGCCAAATCCTGAGTATTTGCTGTTCAGTACTTTGGATTTAGTCATTAAACTTTTTCTATGATTAAGTTATCTTCTCTCTTAGGTCTGTATCTTAATAATTTTTTCAGCAAACATGTACTATATACATTTAAGAGGAGTTACTTTACTTTTGCAGACAGCTAAATTATGTGCAATAATTTATTATGTTAAAATGTCAGATGCTGTAACTCAGAGAAACCCACCCACAGATGTCTATGAAAGACAAAGTCAACTTGAAATGTGGTCATTTTTAAAACAAAATGAATTTAAAATAGTTACAAGCACGGCTGCTCCTTTTGAGCCCCCCTGCCAATTTTTGTGGCTTTATAATCACAATTTTAATATTTTTAAAATATTTTTGCGCTCCTTTGTTGCTGTGTGAGAGACCTGCACACACAGGGGAAGTGACTGACTGACAATAGAGGGGAAACCATGAAATTGACTAAACACTAACTAGTGTCAAATGTGAAAACAAACTGGAAAAAGTAGAGGAAAAAGGTATTTTGTCAAATCTCTTTCAATTATAGTAATCTTATTAGAATAATATAGTAACCTTGTATTCTTTCTTGTAATAGTAGTAAGTATTACTATAAGTTGTCAGTGTCCCTTTAACAGTATATGGGCCAGCGCACCAGCTGGTATATTTCCCTGACTTCAATGGAGCTATGGCAGTTTACACCAGCAGAGGATCTAGCTGTCTATTTTAACAATTTCTTGTTTGCCTGTTACCCATGTAGAAATAGAACTATTTTTGTATTTTTCATGTGACAAATTCTCACTATCTCACAGCTCCATTGTTACCTTTTCTGAAGGAAAAAAAATACATGTTGTTATACTGTATTCTTGTAGAAATGACCTGGAGCATTTGAAATCTGAACCTGGATCCAAATTTTGCAACTGGACCCTTTTCTTATATGAGCTTAACCAAAACTTCAAACCCAAACACTTCTGAAATTTGGGGTTTCAATCTGGATCCAGATTTGAATTTTGTGGTTTAACAATCTCTGAATGATATGTTTTTTACATGCTCAAAGCCTGTATAATAAAGGTGTGTATACCTTGCTTCCAGCTTGTGCTCACAAGTAAGAAAAAATGACTCCCACACCTTTCCCAAGAATCCCCTTGTTGCAGACTACAGCTGGTCAAAAAATTCAAAATTTTCAATTAGAAACATATTTTTTTTAGCAAAAGAATGCCTGTATTTTGAGCAGCTCTGTAACTGGTTGAAAAAATTCAAAATTTGACATCTTTTATGGAAAAAGAGAGACTTTTTTGCAAACTTTTTTTTCAACCAGCTCTTTTGTGGACATCCAAATCAGCTCTAATTAAATAAAATATTTTTAAATTTCCCATTTATATCCTTATCATTGTTCTGTGTAGTCATATGAAAAAGCGAGTGTGACATATAGAAAGTGCATAATTAAAAAGGATTATTATGTGGTTTATGCTATGCCAATAATTTAAACTTTGGAAGTGGGACGCTGTGAATGGCAGGAGGAGAAGGATGGTGTGTGGGCTGCTGTGGCTTAGATGACAAAAGGAGGGATCAGAGGTGAGAGGCAGGACTAAAGATGGAAAAATGTTGGGTGTTTTTGCAAAATGTCATCCTCCAACTTTTGGAAGCTCCGGTGGTTTGCATCTGGGTCCTATTTTGTCTGAAGGTCCACAGCTCAGAGATTTTTGCATAAATTGTTTCAACTGTAGCTCATCTCTGTTACAAATAAGTGGGAGAGCAGTTTTGTTTTTTCAAATCCTCTTTGGGTGGCAAACAAGAGACATGTACCATAGACTGAACGAGATGATTTGTTTAACCAATTTATTAGCCAGTGCACTGTATCTCCACATAGATGGTCTGTTAAACAACCTGCACCTCTATTACTGCTTAATGTGATGATACCTATGGGGTGCTGCTATTCCAGTGGAAGTGACATGTTCAATGTTCAGTACCCCTAATGCTGTGCATTTTGCATAACCAAGCTTTCCTCCCACTTTTCCCCTAAACATTTACATATGTTTAAAGTAACTTAGCGACAAATTACAACCGTCTCTTAAAAATTATGAGAGTTCTCTGATCCCAGTGTGGATTCCAGCTTGGCAGTGGGTCCTACAGCTGATACCGAAGAAATAGGGAAAGTAGTCATGCACTGTAATGCCTCCCAGAACCCCCATCTGTACACTGTAAACTGGTGCAAAATCTCTGCCGTGCTGCATACTCTTCCCACATTTGTTCCCAAATGTATAGTTGGCACCAAGAATCGCACCAGCTAGTGCAACTGTCTTTCATCAGCTGCTTTGAGGCTGTGATTTTTTTTGTTGCCATCCGGATGTGATTTTAGAGCGTGACACAAGCTTGACAATGCAGTCATGCAACTGTTAGCTTCTTTTCTCTCTCTGCCATGCACATGCACAATTACAAAAGTTACATTCCTTTGCTACTCTGATTCCTTTGTTGAGAAAACATGATGTACTCTTGTGATTATTTATTTTAATCATTGCTATTGGTTTTACAGTAGAACCTAGAAGGCCCAGATGAAATCGGAGCCCCACTATGCAAGGCTGCCTACAAACACATGGTAAGAAACAGTTCCTATCCCAGAGAACTTGTCATCTAAATAGATGAATCAGACACATAACAAGAGGGAAAGTGACTTGTCCGAGGTTACAGAGCAGGCCAGTTGGAGAGCCAGAAACAGAGCCTAGATTTCTTGAATCACTAGTCTAGTTCTCTGTCTAATGGGACACACTCCATCACTGTTATTTATTATATATATTGTGGTACGACTCAAATGCTCTAATCAGGGTTAGGTCCTCATTGCTCTAAGCACTGTATGAGCACAGAGGAAGAAATGGTCCCTTTCTGAAAGAGTTTAGAGTCTAAGGCTTTGTCTTCACTACCCGCCGATCCGGCGGGTAGCAATCGGTTTTTCGGGGATCGACTTACCGCGTCTAGTGAAGACGCGGTAAAATCGATCCGTGATCGCTCTGCCGTCGACTCCGGAAATCCACCTCGGCAGGAGGCGGCAGCGGAGTCGGCAGCAGCGCGGCAGCGGTCGACTTTCCCGCGTCCTCACCGCTAGGTAAGCCGACCTAAAATACGCAACTTCAGCTACGGTATTCACGTAGCTGAAGTTGCGTATCTTAGGTCGGACCCCTGCTGCAGTGTAGACCTAGCCTAAGTGCTTATGTACACAGGAAGGTTGCACCAGTTTAACTTAAGGTGTGAGTTTTGAACTGATTTACCTGAACTGGTGTGGATACTCTTTAACCACGTTTCTTTTGCTTTGGCTTAAGTTGATTAGGGTGCAGTTTAAACTAAACCAAAATAAGCCATTTTAAAACTGAAATAAGTGTGTCCACCCGAGAGTTTACTCCAGTTTAACTAAATTGGATTTTAAAAGATTTTACGTTAAATTAGCACAACTTCTGCATGTAAACAAGGCCTAGGTATGTGTAACTTTACTCGCAGGAGTAGTCTCAGTATTGGTTGCAGGACTGAAACCTAAAAAGACAAGACAAAAACGATACAACACTGGACAATCAACAAACAAGCAGAATGTAGTGATGTTAGGGTCTCAACTTGTCTTTTGCCTGTTCACAAACAGGTTGTGCCCTGGCCTTACATTGACTGTGCAGGGCAGTAATAACTTGCCTCTTATATAATACTCTTCATCAGTAGATCTCGAGGCACAAGCACTGACTTTCTTCTGTCTGAGTGGCTGCTGCACTCCCGCTCCACCCTGAGGCCCCACCCCACTCCACCCTTTCCTCTAAGGCCCCACCCTCGCCCCATCTCTTCCCACCCCTGCTCCACCCTCTCCCCCGAGACCCCACTCCTGCCCCACTTCTTCCTGCCCCTGCTCCGCCTCCTCCCCCGAGCATGCCCTGTCCTTGCTCTGCCTCTTTCTACCCCTGTTCCGCCTCCTCCCCCCAGCACCTCCCGCCCACCACCGAACAGCTGATTGACAGGACTCACCACACAGCTGATTGGCGGGTGGCTGGTGGGTGCTGAGCACCCAATAATTTTTTTCTGTGGGTGCGCCATGGTGCTCCACTCATGGAGTTGGCGCCCATGTCTCAAGGCCCTTCACAATCTTTAATGTATTTATTCCACAGCACCCCTGTGAGGTAGAGAAGTGCTATTAGCTACATTTTACAGAGCAGGAACAGCACTGTACTTTATGTATGATCTAAGGTCATACATGAAATCTGGGGTAGAGCAAGGAAATGAACGCAGGTCTCTCAAGTCCTAGCTTGCAGTAGACCTGCCTGGATCTTGGGTCCAGGGAGAGAGAGACAAACAGGGGCTTTGCTGGGAGGGGACTCAGGGGGCATTAGAGCAGTCAGCGTCATGACTCCGCCTCTTTCTCCTTTCCCCACTCATGCCCATACTGCGCCCCAGCAGAGGTGACTGGATGCAAAGGGCAGAATACACTGTGTCTTGTAAATGGCTGATGCAAGATCCCTGCAGTGGAAAATGGAAGCTCCAGAGGAATTGAGATTCCAAGATGACTCTGAGACACAACTATTTCCTGGTGTTGTTCCATATTCAGGACTGAGCCTAACGGCACAATCTAGCCCTATTTTAGTTTGCCTTTCAACCTTGTATATTTACTAGTTTTCATTTTGCTCTAACGTGTGCATTTTTATTTTAATTTGTTTTGTATTCTTAAAATCATTGCCTATTGTCTGCTTAAAAATCAATTTTCTTTACAACCCGCATCAATTTACTATATTAAAAAAACCCTTCTGTTTTCCATTTGTTGTTTTTATCATCTTTTCCTTATTCTGAGTTATGATCTCATGGTATAAGAAACATTTCTTCACTGCATTGTGGGAATGTGAAATCTCATTCATTTCTGCTTTTCTAGATCATAGGAACATAACCTGTGTAACCAGGGAGCAACTATTTCTGAGGCCGTCAGACAAAAATAAGCAGCAATTCTGTTTATCATTTGTTTACTTTGTGCCTGAGCTGTTCCCAAACTCCATTTCTTTTGTAGGCATGTGGTAGTGTTAATGAGGTGTTAATGGGTTTGTAGGAGAGGCGATTATAGAAGTTTGGCTTTAATCAGTGGTGTTATTTTCATTTTCTTTGCTTTGAGAGGCTGTTTACACCATAAGTGGTTGTTGGCTTACTCCTGCAGCTGGGAGAACTTTATAAAACAATGTGGGGGTAAAACTCCCACTGATTTCAATGGGGCAGTATTGATCCTTTGATTAGAATGTTTGAAGAGCAAAAACATTTTCCCAAGACACACAAGTTTTGTACTGCTTTAACTAGCGGTTTGGGACTTGTATAGTTAAGGTATTACAACCCCTTAGTATGGATGCAATTATACCAGCATAAAGGTATAAATATAGGGGGATAAGCTACACTAGAGTAACTGTGTGCACAATAGCGTTTGTATCTATTTTAAACATTGCACCCCTAACAGAAATAGTTAAATCAATACATAATCTGTGTGCAGGCAGGATACAAATTTTGAGGTCTTTAGCCCTCTTCCTTGTGAAGACAGCTTTGAATTTGAATATAAAATGTAAATTGGAAGCTTCTTCTTGTGATTTCTAAAAAGCAGGGTTGATTCACACTGTGTCCTCCATCATTACCATAGCTGCTCTTTGGGACTCAGGAAACTGGGAGCCAAGAGTCCTATGGACTTCTAGTAGGGTTGTGAAAAGGAGGATATCTTTGGGTTTTGTGTTAACTTGGTGGGAAATTGTCCAAGTGAAATCAGTCATGGAAGACAGCACAGTTGAACTCAGAACTTTGCCAGTTTTTTGAAAAATAACCTCATTTTAGTTCAGCTAGCTCAGCGTCAATTAAGCATGTTTGGAATGGTTTGCTGTGGGGCCCTAGCAATAGGGGAAATGGAATTGTGTGGGTTTTGTGAAGTTTGCCTCTCACCAGAGACGAGTATTTGCAGCTAGGGAACTAGCAACAATTGCTTGTTTTTCAATAGTGGTGTTCTCACCCTTTTAGAGCAAACCATGTTAGAATTAAGCGCAGATAAAACTTCCGACTGGTCCTCCTTGGAAGTTAGGGAGGAAAAGAGGTATTGGCATTTGCTCACACCATCCTCACAAGCAGAAGATGATGCCAAGCTAGAATGAAGACTCAGTTGAAAGCAATGTTTCCGTCAATATGGTGGGGCAGCAAGGATTCCTGATTTTCCCGCCAGTGGCCCAGATGTCACTCCCAGGACAGGCACGCTCTCGTAACTGTTCTGATACCTAAGGGATAACTGATGAAAGGGAGAAGCTGTCATAACTGAAAAATAATCCACTCTTAATGAAAAGAAGTTGAGGGAAAGAAGAGAGATTTGCCAAAACCCAGCATTGAATCCAGGGACCTTCAGGGTATGTGTACGCTGTGATCAAAAACATGCGGCACTGAGTCTCAGAGCCCAGGTCAACTGTGGGGCTCGGGCTCCGGAGCTATAAAATAGTTGTGCAGACATACAGGCATGGGCTGGAGTCATGTTTCTGAGACCCTCCCTCTTTGTGGGTCTCAGAGCCCGGGCTCCAGCCCAAGCCCGACTATCTACACTGCAATTTGATAGCCTCGCAGCCTACGCCCTGCAAGCCTGAGTCAACTGACCTGGACCAGCCACAGCTGTGCCACAAGTCTTTTATTGCAGTGCAGATATACCCTTAGATGTTGAGGGAAAGAAGAGAGGTTTGCCAAAACCAAGCATTTAATCCAGGGCTAATGCTCTTCCAAACAAAGTACTTTGGCAGCTGCTGTGGTTTGGTTCGCTTTAAGGCATCACAGATGTAGTCATTCTACCCAGAGGATGTAGTGAAGATTGGGCTTTTCCCCCTCTTGCTTGGTTGATTTACTTTTACACATCATTCCTGCAGCTCCTACTTTTTATTAGAAAAGAAAATGAGACTGGATGAAAGACCCCAGCCTGTAAAGGCTGCTGGTGGCAAAGCACAAACTTCTGTGAGGTCACTTGCTCACCACCTTTTGTTTAGTGGGCTGTTGTCAAGGTATAAGGCTTCTGTAAAGGTTCTGCCTCACCTTCTCTTGTGTTCAGGGTTGATATTAAGTCATGGGCCTCTGTAAATTGACTACCTCACCCATCTTAAGAGGCCTCTTTTTTGTTCCTTGTCCCCATATGCGAGACAATCAAAACCCTTGATGAGCAGCAGTAAAAGACTGTTTCTGCCTGGTTTTGCACAATGAATCTTTCATGTATTAGGCACGGTAACTGCTACTCTAGAGAAACTGAACAATTGAGCTTGTTCAGGACCCCTGGGGCTTCTTGGTTGTATTAGATTAAGTGGAGGGAAAGAAACAAGAAAGCTAAGTTGATGAAATAACAGAAATGGGGATCAAACATCTCAATGGCTGGGGAGTGGAGGAGGAAAATCTACTTGCCAATTGTCAAAAAATGAATTTTTCTCTTCCCTGAAGTTGAAGCAAAAGCCATAGTGTGTCTGCTGATTATGGACTGAGGAGCATTCATGTGAGGCAAATGCAAATGCTATGCTAGAGAAACTTGGCTGACCACCAGCTCTCAGACATGAAAGTTCATTCTTGTCTGTGGTTTAAACTTGCTGCTTGGGATTTTTCCTGACCTGTCCATTCCCCCCCATATCTCCTTCTAGCCTCTATCCCTCACCAAAACATCAGGAATAGGACAAACCCACACAGGCTCTTTGTTGCCTGTTCACTCTTTGTTCTGCACTTGCAAGCACCAAGAGTGGAAAATAGGCAGGTGGAAGCTGCTGTAGTGATCCATATGAAGCTCCATGCTGTGTGGCAATATTCTAAGCTGCAGCTATCTGAGGAAAGGGCAGGTCTCTTTTTGGTGTCCTTCCTCAAAGAGCATGCCTTTACTTAGCACTGGTGGCCCAATGATGGCAAGCGAGAATTCTCTTGTCTTGTTCCCTCCTCAGCATGGCCCTGCAGTCCTTACTTGAATGGCACTGCCATCCTCCAATGGGAGGAGAGAGAGCAACAGGAAGCAGGGTAGAATTTCTTCCCAGATCCCTAGCCAAATTGGCCTCTGGACTGGCCCTTTCTTGCTGCTGATTGTGGAGTGGTGACTCCATACAAAGAAGAAGTCTGTTGGCTGTAGCAGTAGCCCCAGGACACCTCGCCTTCTTGGTAGCTCTCTGGTCTGACCATGCTGTGAAGGGCCTAATCTCACTCCTGGATGAGGCAGAAGGTGGCTGGGCGGATCCATTATCCACTGTGGATCACACTCTTTGGAACTGTCAGCCTTTGCTTCCTGGTTAAATGGGGTCTGGCCCCAATGTCATGTGTCTGCAGCTTGGTAGCAGAACCAAATTGGGTGGTAAGTAAACAAACAAAAAAGTGTATCTGTCTGTCTCTCTTTGTACACACACACACACACACACACACACACATTCACTCTCACTCACACACTCTCTCCCTCTCTCTCAGGAAAATTATTTTACTGCCCAAAAGCCTCCTGGATTTTTAGACTGTAGTAATAAACTGACATAGCTCTACTAAAGTCAATGGAGCAATACTGATTCACACCAGCCGAGGGTCTAATCTGTAGATTATATTATGAAAATTTTAAGAACTGAATTTTATTTAACTAAAGGAACTTGGTTATATGAAATATATACAATTTTTGAGCGATCAATGTTTCCTTAAGTCTGTAGATCATTTTAGAATGTATCTGTGCTAGGCAAAATAAGAACATAAGAACGACCATACAGGGTCAGACCATCTACCCAAGTGTTCTGTCTTCCAACAGTGGCCACTGCCAGGTGCTTCAGAGGGAATGAACAGAACATGGCAATTATCAAGTGATCCCTTCCCTGTCGTCCAGTACCAGCATCTGGCAATCAGAGGTTAGAGACACCCAGAGAATAGGGTTGCATCTCTGATCATTCTGGCTAATAGTCATTGATCAACCTATCCTCCAAGAACTTATCTATTTCTTTTTTGAACCTGTTATTGTCTTGGCCTTCACAACATCCTCTGACAAAGAGTTCCACAGGTTGACTGTGCATTGTGTGAAGAAATACTTCTTTCTGTTTGTTTTAAACCTGCTGCCTATTAATTTCATTGGGTGACCCCATGTTCTTGTGTTATGAGAAGGAGTAACTAACACTTCCTTATTTACTTTCTCTACATCAGTCATGATTTTATAGATCTCTATCATATCCCTCCTTAGTCGTCTCTTTTCCAAGCTGAAAAGTCTTATTAATCTCTCCTCATATGGAAGCTGTTCCATACCCCTAATAATTTTGTTGTCCTTTTCTTTACCTTTTCCAATTCCAATATATTTTTTATGAAATGGAGCCACCACATCTGCACGCAATATTCAAGATGTGGTCGTACCATGGATTTATATAGAGGCAATATGATATTTTCTGTCTTATTATCTATCCGTTTCTTAATGATTCCCAACATTCTGTTTGCTTTTTTGACTGCTGCTGTACATTTTGTGGATCTTTTCAGAGAACTATCCACAATGACTCCAGATATCTTTCTTGAGTGGTAACAGCTAATTTAGACCCCCCCCTCACTTTATACGTATAGTTGGGATTATGTTTTCCAGTGTGCATTACTTTGCATTTATCAACATTGAATTTCATCTGCCATTTTGTTGCCCAGTCACCCAGTTTTGTGAGAGGTCTCTGTCTTGCAAATGCTTGCTCCCAAACATAGCGCTTTCTATCATGAGTAGTCCTGTTGAAGTTAATGGGACCAGCTATGGCAGCAATGCACTTAATAATAATTGTTTGCAGGATGACTGAGTCCTAAAATTCTATTGCAGTACTGTTAAAAGAAAAGCAATCTGACATATCTTGTAATTGGAATAAAGGGGAGGGGGAGGAGGAGAGAGAGAGAATTGTATATTTGCTCCTAAGTGTCACAAATAACTATTACAATCTAACAAAGAGGATAGACTATAGGAATCCTAAATACAAATAGTGATTCTATGTTCCTAGTGAGTTTATGTAAAATCACTGACCTTGATGGGAGGATAGACCTCTTTAACACAATCAATACAGGTGCAATCCGATAAGAACATTCTACTGTTTTATTAAAGTGCATCTAATTCAAAACTCAATAACTCTCACAAATCCTTAATCAGAGAAGACATCCTGGGAGGTATTTAGGTGAGTGATCTTATAACTCTTGCTCTCTCCTTGTTAGGATGGCATTTTATAGATAGACATGTCTGTTTCCTCTTTGCCCTTTCTGCAATAATTCTCTCCCTTTAGCTTCATGGTTTTGTTGACTGTGATGCGTTTAGCATTTTTTTTTTTTATTTAGAGAGGCTGAGTCAAGTGTCAGTCTTTGCTCACCTCATCCCTGAGCACGGCCAAGCTTGTAAAGGGCAGATCTATTTTCCTTAATGGCATATCGGAGTCTACAAACTCATACACAGCATATGAGTTTTGCTCTGGAGGAGGGACTCCATTCACACTTCCCTTCTCACCCAGGGTGATCAGGGCTCAATAAAAATAATCTCTCCAGGTGCCGCATTATGTGACAGTTTAAATAAAATGAAAGCAGAAAGCAATTATTGTGTTTCTGGAAATGATTTTAAATCAAAATTATACATATTGAATAAGACAAAATAAGGACAAGGTGGAGAGCTCCACCTGCACTGTTTACTCCGAGGTAATTATTATCCTTTCCAGGTGATCCTCAGCATGCTCCACGATAATGTAAAAGAAATTGCCATTTGGAACAGTTGAACTGAGTGTTGATTTATAGTCACTGACGTTCACATAAGGCAGATTGAGGGCATTAGGTCTTCGGTTTAAGTGCAAACAACTGCACACAGTTAGCTATATGCAGGGCCGGCTCCAGGCACCAGGCTTGGGGCGGCACCTGGAGGGGGGGCGGAGCGGCGCTCGGCCCGCCGGGGAGAGCGGGGCCACAGAGACCCAGGCAGCTCCATGGTCACTATCGCAGCTTCAGGACGGCTGTAGCCTCCACAACAGCTGTGCCCATTCCTGGTGTTTGGCCAGTAGGTCCCCCCGCGACCTCCCCACTTTTTTTTATTAGCTGTAATAGAGATCCAAGTCAGGGAATTCAGGTTCCAATTCCAGCCTACCCATCTCCAAAATCTGGGGGTGTTTGTAATGACCCCAGCAGGTAATCAGAGGAACTAGAACTCAGGAACCGTCATCACCAACAAGACTAGCACCATTAGTAACTCCATTAGTAAATGTCTGTTCTTATCCATTATGTGAACTAGCAATTGGAAGCAGCCATGACACCGTTAGGACCCGCAGCACCAAAGGGATAGGTCCGACAGCTAGAGCTGAGCAACTTGCAGGGAGAGTGGGTAACATGCTGGCTGAGCTTTAGCCCAGCCGATAACCTTTATTGGGAGCTGATGCATTTGCATCTTAAATTCTGGTTTAGGGTTTTGTCTAGTTGCAAGGCAGCTCTAGTGACCAAGCTAGCTCAAGACCAATTTGATTAGCTAAGGAGGAGTTGCCCTATCGAACTCTCAACATGCTTGGGCTTTTTAGCATTTAAGTGTTTGGGATGGGGGTGTCAAACATACAGCTGGGGCTGAGAGTAAAACCTTTATGAGAGGAACATAAGATGAGTTGGAGGGAGAGAAGCATCTATGCTGTGCTGAAAAGCAGGAATGAGAATTTTTTCAAAGGCTCGGTGCGGAGAAACTTTTGCTATTAATTTGAGCGTGCAAGTCATAATCATGCTGCTTTTGCTACAGAAGATCAATTTATGTGCAGACTAGTGGCTGTAAGCGGAAGCCAGATAAACGAGCAAGGGAAGTGGTGGAGTCTCCATCCCTTAATGCCTTCGTATCAAGACTGGATGCCTTTCTGGAAGATATGCTTTAGCCAAACACAAGGTACTGGGCTCACTACAGGGGTAATTGGGTAAAATTCTATGGCTTGTGTTATACAGGAGGTCAGATTAAATGATCTAATGGTCCCTTCTGGCCTTAAACTCCATAAATCTGTGAATCCTCTGCGAGGACTATATATTTGCAAATAAAAATGGATTAGGATAATTTAGCAATATAGGCCCTGAATCTGATTTTACTGGTGTAACTTCATTGTGCTAAGATCATAAATGAGATTGCAGGCAGGTCCAATGTATAAAGCACTGTAAGTAAATTCTTCTCATTGGCACCATCTTCTCCATATTGTTTGTGGATCCTTCCTCTCCTAGCAGGTCTGAATAGTGCTTATGGCAGTCCAGTACTGTGCAACCCAGTCTTCAGTGGAAAAAATATGTCATCCTTACAGACCTCAAACCACTCAAATTTGAATCACTGAGTTATAACTGAAAAACAGCCCCTTCTGGGGTGGAACAAAGCAACTGTTTAGCAGTACCCATGGTCCTACACAACAGTTTAGGATAGGCAGGGAAAAGCATCATTTTCAAATTGCAATAGACTGAAAGATTGTTGGGAAGGGAAAACAGCATTTCAGATGCTTTATTTTGTCCACAACTACATACAGCAGTTTTATATTAATCTAATACGGCCATGGTCTGTGAACAAGTTCTGCGCTTATGCCAGAGTGGTTCGGCTCTAAAGAATTCCCATCCCGGCTGGAAAATAAGGATACCAGAGAGCTAATTAAAAATGGGAATTTGAGATACACAACAAGACTTTAAACTCCTCTGGCATTTAATGGAATTTGCTGTGGTGCTAAAATAGTATTTCACCCCCTGTCATTTTGACATGAAAAAACATTAGAGAATATTTGATTTTACTGTGGAACAAATTATGGTAATAATGAGTCTTTGAGAGAAAAAATGTGCACAAACTGGTACAATCTCATTTAAAATGTGCATGTTAAAATAGAGCATATACATGAGGAGATGGCTGTTACTTAATCAACAGATTTTTATTTTATGAGATGTATGCCCTTTCAGTGTTGTGTTTGACAATACTTTTTAACATTAGCTATCTAAACCCCACTCCTATTGCATGCACTATCAGCCTATATATTTTATGGGTGTTAGGAACATGTGAACAGTCAGACTGCAACTCCTGTTAGACAATCAAGAATTCAAGGTGGTGCCAGAGCTCATTGGGCAGATAACTTCCCTCTATATTTGCTGTTTGACAGGATGAGGGATTGGTGATTTCCATACAAACTGGCAACTAACTGCTTTGTTTTTAAGATCTGCTAGATTTTTTAATTTACAAGGCTGAGTTCATTTAATTTCATAGAATCATTCGTTGCTAATGGCTAAATTCTGTCCCAGATTCCATGAAGGGTCTCAATTGATTGGGCTCTAAAATATTTTTTTGATGATTAGATTTGTAATGTACCCATTGCTCAGATTAGTGTTGTTACTCCATCAATATTATAAATAAGAGAGATGCTCTGTTGCATGCTTTTAATTCAAGCCTAGATGAGAACAGTTGATGAGAAAATGGCAAGAACTAGTGGTCTCAGCACTAGACTGAGAGCCAGGAGCTCCCACATTCCAGTTCTGACCATGACTCTTTCTGTGACCTTGGGCAAGACATTTAACTTGTCTGCCTCCATTCTTCTGCTTGTAAAATGTAAATAATCATACGTATCTCACAGGAGCATTGTGAGATTCAGTTAGTGGGACAGATTCAGTGGTGATAGGAACTGCTCCAGCTCCCACTGAAATCAATGGAAAAACTTTTGATGACATCAGTGGGGTGGAATCAGACCCGTAATGCTGGGAGGTGTGCATTACACTTCCTTGCACCACCAAGCCCCTTTTGCTACAGGGAAGCGTCACTGTGAGGGAATGGAGGTGGTTTCACCATCACTGTCTTCCCTCGGGGTTCTCTCTGGCTACAGCAGCTTTAGTTTATGGCCAAAACTTCATAAGTGCCCTACCAGGGGAGTCTGCTGAAGGAAAGGATTGAATCAATGCACTCCTGCTCTCCAGGCCACAGCCCTTTTTTAGGTAGCCCTGCCCACTTTTTGGACTGTGCTGGTCCCTATATCTCTCCCCTCCACTCCAGTGCAAGTTAGGCAGTGGCCCTTTCTGCAGCTATAAACGCCCCCTCATCAGACCTTCTAATTCTTTGGTCCTCCACTAGTATTTACCTTCATAAAACCCTAGGGTGAACTGGTCCCAGCCTTTGTAAAGTACTATATAAGTCCTAAGCACTATGGTTATTCGTCACCTGCTGATTATGGATGATAATTATGGAAGGTTCTACTTAAGGAAAAAAATGCACTGAGATTTTGATCAGTTGTAAAAGAGAAACAGTCACAACAAATCATATATGCAGTGTTGTTGTAGCCATGTTCATCCAAGGATATCAGAGAGACAAGGTGGGTGAGGTAATATCTTTTATTGGACCAACTTCTGGTGGTGAGAGAGACAAGTTTCGAGTTAACACAAGCTCTTCTTCAGAACTCTTTGTAAGCTCAAAAGCTCGTCTCTCTCACCACCAGAAGTTGGTCCAATAAAAGATATTACCTCACCCACCTTGTCTCTCTAACAAATCATATGGTCCTTTAAAGTCTGAAATAAGTATGTAATTATGGGTCTTTTTTGTGAATTGGGTCACTTTACATTAAACAGGAATATATGTAAGACAAGTGCAGCAGGTCCTTTTAAGAAAAATCTTACCTCCCCGCCCCAGAATGAGAGTGGGAGATATGCCATTTTATTTGGCTAATCAGCAATATATTACTATAAACTAATTAACTGCAAATGTTTAAGCAGTGAACACCAAATGAGAGGACTTGTTTCACCGCTGGGATGGCTTGTTTTTATAAAAGCATCTAAAAATAAAAATCAAGAAGTGTGTGTGTGTGTGTGTGTGTGTGTGCGCGCGCGCTTGCATTTTCCAGTAATGTTTTATATAAGTAGACTACTCTGACTAATTAAACACAGAAATTCAGGCTGTGAACATCTGACAAATTTTTCTGCACTAAACAAGCCTATCCTTTTAAAGTCCCATATAAAATCATTATGACTGATACAGTCAATGGCCTTGTGTTTAAATAGCTTTTGGTTTGGAATGTGGGTCACTGTGGTGTAGGCTCCCGGGCTTACATGGCACGCAAATGCAGGCAAAAGAAAACAGTAAATGTGAGCTGCCAAGAGATCTTATAAAGAATTTGCATAAAATCTTACTGATAAATAGAATGGGGAAGGCAGACACCTTAGTGGAACCTTTGATTATATCGTCACGGTTAGCAGCTGTCCCAGCCAAAAACGCAGGAAGCATTTAATGTAATCTTTCTGTATAATGTAATCAGACTGTGTCTGAGGGATATCTTACACTACTCTGATAGTCAACGATTAAGTGTGGTCAAGGACAGTCAAATTGTTTTATTGCACATAACTAGGCTTGGCAGAATTCAGTTTTTTAAAATAATTTGGATGGATAATATCGATGTTTATTTGTAAACTTTTTTATTTTTATCAATTTAAATGTTCACAGTTGTTTGAAATTATGAGGAGGAGGGGTCAAGATCACATGTAAAAATATACAGAGTAAATATCCTTAAATCAAACTCTAATAAATTCACAACCAGCATTTTTCTTACTTTGCCTATCTATAAATTTCTATTATCATTACTGGAAATATTTTTGTCAGTGTATATGTGTACTGTGAAATCAACGTTTACCGACATTTACCGATATAAATTGAATCCTTCCAAGCTTAGATATAACTTGGCAAAGACTAAGGAAAATGTGTATGAATTTAATGACTCAAAGCTTTTATTACTTACCCAACAGGTGATTTTTAAAATGTACTTGCTTGCCTTTGTGTCAAATGCAAAGGGAAATAGATGGCTTTAAATATTATTAGTTGGAGAGAGCAAGAAAAAGAACAGAAGTCCTCTGATGTCAGCCTGCAAATTGGTCTAAAGAGGACCTGAAGGCAAACAGAGAGACTCCTAGAAATCCCAGGAGTGCTGTAAAAGATAAGACTATAGGAATAGTGTCATTCCATGTAGGACAGCATTCAAATTACATGACAAATCTATGCAAGGGATAGTAACCAAACTGTTGAAGAATGGAAATCTGCCCTTTAAGAATATGTGCCTTCTAATGGGGTCTCAGGAGAAATCCATCTTAGATAACCAAGAGCTGAGGATGCTGCAGATCATCCGCCTGCCTTGTTTAATCTCTCTGTAATGTAGAGAAGTCCATAGGAATGACTAAGGGAGATCGAGGGATTTGGAAGATGAGATGATTTGGGAGAGAACTAGTAGGTACTTCTGAAATATGTTTCCTGTCTAAGGGATGGAAGCAGTTTCCAGAATCATCATCTTTTCATCAGTCAAAGGCAATTCAGGATTACCTTTTCTATTTCAATTACAGAGTCCAGGGTGTAATGAAAGTGAGCTGAAGCTCTAGCAAGGAATTGTAGTTTCTGTTACAATTCTGCTGACAGAATAGTGTCCTAGAATAACAATATATTGAGTTTAGATGCTGCATTCCAAAGGATCACAAAGCACTTGGTCTATTTTATATACAGGGTAGCACATCACCACTACTGACATGCAGCCACCTCTGGAGTGCACCACAGCAGTTGTTTGGCAACATTCCACGAGAGTAAAAGAAGGGAAGTGAAAAAGAATACTAGGTCCATTTGAAACTGTGGGGAAATGTAAGTGGACAGTATCCATCGAAACTGGAATTTGACCAGGACACTGCAGCTAACACATTACTCTTGTGAAAGTGCCATGCAATCTGTAATGACCATGAATAGTCAGGACCTTGATTTTTACTCTCCTTGGAAAGACCTCCAACATTACAGTGCATCAAAAGAAGAGCTTAAGCATTGGCTCAGTACTGACTGAGAGAAAAGAGTGCCACCTACTGAAGCATCAACACCACACTTGCAGCAGTTTGGGTTTTCTGTGAAGGCCTCCTATTGAAACACTGGCCATTCCCAATCCTGTTTAGTTTGTGAAATTTGACAAGATTATCTCCCAGGATGGAATGGCTGCGAGTTAATCATAAACAGGACTTACATGAAGGTGACCGCTGACTGTAGAATGAAAGCAAATGCAGAGAGTAAATCAACTGATTTCTGCCAGTAAGGTTTGCCCTGTAGTGAATCTGAGGCCTCTCTATAGCTGGGAGCAGACAGGAACACTGAAGTGCAACCTTTACTCAGATTAATTTTTGCTAGATTATCTCAGGATCTGATCATGATCTTGATTTCTTTCATGTGGGCCTCATAGATTTGCTCTGCACAGTTAAAGTTCTTTGAGGAGTTTAGGATTAAAACAGGATTGAAATATGGTAGAGAACTCTGTAATGATACATTAGAAGCTTAGCCAGATAATCTAAATGGATGGGAAAAAATTTGGGGTGTAATTTACTTGGAGATTAATCCATTGCACCTTGGGAAGGTGTGGAGAATTCTAACTGTTTAGAAAGGTGCCCTGTCAGGAGAGATCTTTTAGATGGGAAAAGCACATTTTCTAAAAACCCCAGAAAAACAATTGTCTGGAGGAGGGGGATCTCATGCACTGCCATTCCAGCCTGTTCATTGCAGAAATAGTTAGGAAATCTGCCCCTCCATTTATACAATTTTTGAAGAACACATCCTCTTCCCTGAAAAGATCCAGGACCAAAGAATGAGATGATTTGCCTATGCCTAGACATAGATGGATGTAGCTGGTAGTCCAAAGAGAGGGGGGGTTACCTCCCTGATTGGGGGGGGGGGGACAACAACAAAAAAGTCCTACAGTGATTGGATCTAGGATAGCTATAAAAAAGGAACGTTAACTGTTCCCACAGAAGGCCATTTGACCTGAAATGGCAAAAATCTGAGGTTTGGGGACTGCTTTTAATCTAGGGCACGAGGGTGAATGAACCCTACATGGCTATGGTAAAATGGGTGTTATTAAAATCCCTCCCTAAATAGCCAAATGAGCCTGCAAACAATTACCAGGAAGTGTATTACAGCCACCTGCTAATGTGGTTGCTCTCAGTCTGTTCTCTAAGCAGGGGGTAATGGAAGAACAGGAACATCATGGATTAAGCAGGCTCCTCCTCCAAGAGGTATTATTACCCAGGGAAGTTGGAAGTCAGAGAAAGCTGGAATTTGGATTTCACCCAAGGGATTTCTCTTGTGCTGACTGTAGGAAACCTTTGAAAAACAGCCTCTACCTTTTCCTGTATTTCCTTTGGCTGAAACCAACCTTATTCTTCTGCATGGACTCCAGCTGAAGAAAGGTCATTTCCTTGACATACAGACAGGCTTGAGGATCTTTTACTTTGCTTAGAACTGGGATGAGGAAAGCCTTTTACTATGCATTTTGACTAGCAGGCTTTGGAGGAAAATGATGTTTTGTATTACTGCTTAGTGGTTGAAAAAACTTATTCAGGCTTCATTGTGAGGGGTGGGTGAGCCTCTTGGTGATACCCCAATATAAGGCACAATAGGTACTTGGTTTGCAGTTTCACTATTTCTAGATGCTGGTTATTTACAGTCCTCTTAAATTCAGGCTCTCGCACCACCCCCACCGAATGAACAGGTGCAACCACATTCTTAGGGGAATGTTGTCTCTCGTGGACTCTGTGGGGTTCAGGAAGGCTCATGTGTCTGCTCATTTGGGCATTCACTTCTAGACTGTCCTGTCTCACAGCACTGCCTGCGTCCTCCCTGTTAGAAGAAGTACAGGGTTCCCTCTTTAAAAAAGGTGGTGTGCTGCACCCTCTGAGGATGATTACACTTTTGCAGATATTCAGCACCTTCCTGGCATTAAACCTCCACCAAAATCATGTTGGGTCCTTCCCAGTGACAGTGTAAGGGCAGGCAGCATGTGAAAGAGTTGCTGTGAGGTGGCCGAGGAGAATGAGAGCTCAATTGACTCTGTGTCTCAGCGCTTTTCCGTGTGATGATTAAGGCTTCAACCGTGTCAACCATCTTCTCTGGAAAAGTCCGAAAAGGCTGTCAGAGTGCAGTACTTTTATTACATTATTGTGACCTCTAAAAGAAAAGAGATAGTTTGTAGAGATTAAGAGGGAGACAAAGACCTCAATAATTTTGGAATGTTATGTGAACTCAATAAGGCACCATGGAGATTTTTTTCCATAGGAACCTGAAAAGTCGCGTAACGGATGTGAAATCAAGGGAAAATGTCCTGCTCAGGGGTCTCTGTGCTAATAAGATACAGTGGCAAACTTCCCCAGTCTGCCTCTAGACAAGTCACGAGTATGTTCCTTCATGACCTTCTCAGCAAGGTTCATTCTAAACTGTAACTTGAGTCATTTTTATAAAAAGCTCATAGTCTTTAAGAGATGGAGGATTAAAAGAGGAGTCAGGGGTTTCTTCTGAGTCCTGCACTCATGGAGATGTTTGATCAAAGGGCCACAGCCACAAGTCTTTACATTATTTGGACAGATATCCCTGAAGAAAGGGGTCAGTAACTCTGAAGAAATCTGAAACGGAGCCAGAGGGACTTTGCTGGAACTGGACGAAAGGATTGTTGTCGGGCAACAACTAGTGGTCTCGGGTGATCTTGTTTGTTTAAAACTCAATAAACAGATTTACAGGTTGGACTTTGGTTCAAAGTTAAACAAAAAATAGAAATGTAAGAAGACAATTAAAGAGGCAAGGTTAAACGTGTGTTTTCAAATCAAAACCCATGTTAAACTGGCCTCTTAAACTGTACTTGAACACTTCTTTGCTTTGGGTTTTCTTGACAATCTCAGATGGGTTTCTCCTGAGTGCACATAAAAAGTCACATTGTTTCTTGTAGATTCTCCTAGTCTGAGGCTTGGATCTTTACCCAAGCTCTATTCTGTAATCAGGTTTGTTGTTATTATATAAATATACGCCTGAACTGAGCTCAGTGCAGGGAGGGGAGAGGCTGTTGTCTGGAAGCTGGTTATGGCTCATTGATTCTCAGCCAGCGTAACCTCAGGGTGAGTTAAAACAGCGTAAGGGCTGCTCTAAGCTATGTCACTGGAGACCATGGAGATCATTTGTCTATGGAGGATCAATAGCAGCACTCTGCCTCGACCCCACCCTTTCCTCCTGCAGGAGCTAATTCTCCTGGCTTTCCACCAGGGGAGTTCTCCATTGGTGCATTGCAGCCAGAATCCATCTCCTTTGTGGTTTTTGTGCAGTACAAAGGGAGCCAAGTGTAATGCAAGATCTAGCCCTTTTGGTTTTCTTTTCAATGTGTATGCCTCTACCTGATGTGAGTAAGGGCAGTCCAGACAGAGTGCTAAGGATCCTCCCCATTGTCCATTCCCTTTGTTTTCTCTACTGCCTAATCAGGTGTTTTCTCTACTGCCAAATGCACCTTTCTTCTACTGTTCAAGTAGACCAACAATTGACAAACATAACAACAAGGTTAGCAATTGTTTTGTGAATGGTGACAGGGATCTAGATGGAGACCACCAGAATCAAAGCACCAGTGATCTAAACTGGGCTTTCAGAGGGAAGAGGCAAGTGCAGTAGCCCACTGCTTCACCCCTGAGTATTACACTATCACCTTGGTTCCCTGGTGCTCTGCTGATTGGGTGCAATTGACGATTGTGGAGAAGGCCAGTGCAAGGCCTATGCGCTACATATGTTCCAATTAAGCCCTCAAAATAGGGCTAATGTAGGACTTAGCTGGTGCATAGGCCTTGTGCTAGCTTTCTGCACAAGGGTGAATTTCATCCATGAGAACTATATTGGTGCTTTCTATGAAGGGCTGCTTCTGAGTGCTAGATATGTGAAGAAATCTACTGTCCAAGCATTGGCTATGGCAGGGCAGAGCTCACTGGGAACTGCTTCATCTGTTATTAAGGTAGTTAGGGTGGGCCTACTAAATTCAATGAGACTTGGGTGAGTTTATTCCTGGATAGTCGAGACAGGTAGGATGTCTCTCCAAGGTGTTTACTTGGCTGGTTCTGTCTTGTCCCACTGTTGATGTGTGCATTTGTAGTACCAGTTATTTGCATACTCTCCTCTTTTGAGCTCCAGGACTCACAGGGATCAGAACTGCCAAATGCAGCAGTGATTAGATTAGCTGGTTCCGTAGGAAATCCAGCGTCAAACAAGGACCAGGGTGGGTGTACTTGAGAGACTGGAGTCCATATTGGTCCTGTTGTCAGACTTACTTTCTGCAAGGAGCCAATTCTTGGAATAACATTTCATAATCTCTGGTTTCTAAATAGCCAGTTTTCCCAGGCCAAATTATTCTGTCCAAGGTGTTTCATTTTTCTTTGCACATACAGTAGAATGGTGTGAAAGAAAGGGGGGGGGGAGTGTTAAAATGACTGTTAAAAATTCAAAAATGTAGGAGAATAAAGAGAAAAACATAACCTTCTCCCCCTGCCAAAAATCATCACAGAAGAATAATAATGTTTTTCATTTCTGCAGCACCTTTCATCTGAGACTCTCAAAGCACTTTGCAAACATGGATAAAGCTTTGCAACTGTCAAGCTTTAGATTGGAAATAAGGCATAAGCTGTTAACACTAAGGGTAAGTAACCATTGGAACAATTTACAAAGGGTTGTGTGGGATTCTCCATCACTGACAATTTTAAAATCAAGACTGGATCTTTTTCTAAAAGATATACTCTAGGAATTATTTTGGGGAAGTTCTGTGGCCTGTGTTATTCAGGAGATCAGATTAGATGATCAAAATGGTCCCTTCTGGCCTTGGAATCTGTGAATCTATGACCACTTAAGTGAAATTTTTTTTGGCCATTTTACAGATGAGGGATATTGAGGCAGAAAGAGGCTTAATGACTTCCCCAAGATCAGGCAAAAGAAAAAAAAAAACAGTGGCAAAGGAAGAGTCCCAGCTCCTTATCTACTGTCCTAATCATTATACACACTATATTTTCACGGCACTACAAAAATATGAATACAAGAAACCAAAAAAAAGCCAGAGGAAACACATTTCCTGTAAATGTGTGAAAATGGTATGTTTGGTCTGATAATCTTGAACACATTTCTTTTGAAAGCATAATTTATTAAAATAAGCACATGTAATTTTGCAATTATAAATACAATATGTGCATTAAACACATTAGTTAAGAAGTTATGCTTTTAAAACTGCAAATCACTAACCAAATGCATTTTACAATGTTTTAATGAGCACTTTTTCATATGGTATTAATATCCATTAGCTATGTTAATACAAGTAATGCTAATAATGTACAAAGCCATTATTTTGCTACAAAGTCAATAATGGATGGTAGTGATTCCTAGACTGAAATCCCTGAGAGGGTTTCTATTGTGTTTAGTGCAATGGTAAAAGTACCACTGAATTTCTCTTTCTGTTAACTAAATTCTGGCTGCTTTCATGGAGGGTAATTATCTGGGTTAGGTAGATGTCTGTGGGATGATTTTGGAGGGGTCCTATGAATCAACACAGGTGCTGGGTAGAAATAGCGCACAGATGCCCTTCTGTCTTCCATAAAGCAACACCAGGATATAGGGACATTTACCCTGTTTTCTATTGCCTGCTGACTAATGTTGTCTCATTGTTTCTTTGCACTTGTCTGTCTGTCTGTATCCATCTGTTGTCTCTTGTCTTATATTTAGATTGTGAGCTCTTTGGGACAAGGACTGTCTTTTTGTTCTGTTTGTACAGCACCTAGCACAGTAGAGTCCTTCTACAGGACTGGGGCTCCTAGATGCTATGATTAAACAAATAATTAATAAAAAGAACTAACCATTTTCATAGGTACACTATACGTACCTGCCCTCTCCTTTGCACAGGTATAAATTTCACCATTACGAGATAAGCGGAGTTAGGCCTGACCTGCAAAGTTTGGATTCAAACTTCCCCAGCGTACATTGGTGGTTGGGTTCTGAGATGGATTCAAAGCCAAACTGAAGTCAATGGAAAAACTCCCAATGACTTCCATGGGCTTTGAATCAGTCCCTTGCTTTGAGCTCATCTTTAAATATAACTTTGATATATTGTATCTAAATGGATTTTATTGGCTAGATTCTCTCTTTGGAACAACTATGATTGTTATTTTGCCAGATAATCTGGTATAATGTAATAGTTGTTTAGTTAGTGGATGGAATGAGGAGTGATTATTGGGAGAAATTCTACTTGAAGTTGTAATACAATTTGCAGCTACATTATACTGCTTGCTTTAGAAAAACATTTATAAGCTGATTTGCAAGTAAAATATTTTATTATACTAATATTTGGAACATTTTATGCTACTAGTAAAATTCTTGCATTGTTTTAGAGACCATTCTTGCATTGTAAAATTAACCATATATCTTGTAAATCAACAGAGAGAAGAAACCACAGTGGTTGGCTCAAATATTAAGCATACAGATTTTAATAATAGCATGTTCCTGTTTAATTTTTAATTTACTTAACCACAGCATTTATTCTAACTTAAGGCAACAATTTGCCTGAAAAATGCAATTATTTGCAACTTTTCTCATTTTTGTACAATATACATATACTCCACACCCATATAGTTTGTTTCATGTTCTCTAGCTTCTTGTAATATTTTGGCTTTTGGAAATACACTGCTGTAGGCTGCAAAAGTGAACTTTTAGCCGATATGTTTATGAAATGAATCAGGCTTATTGTGGCATGATTCATTGTAATTAGATCCGTAAGATTGATGTGTGCAGTAGAAGCTGTTCCAAGCATCTCATCCATCTCTGGTTCTACCTCTTCAGCTTCTGGCTCGGGGCCTCTTTTCTTCGTCATAAACCAACATATACCCATTGCTTATGTAAGGTTTTGCTTTCAGTAAAACATGTGAATGGGAGCCATGCTGGAAAGGCCAAGATGGAAATCTTCAATCCAGCCTACCCTACAGTAGGAAGAGGTTTGGGCCCAAACCAGAATTATTAGTTTTTATTCTTAAAGCCTGAGGAAACCATAGCCAACAGAAAACCATACCAATAATAGCAGCCCATGCTGCATTCCCCTAAGACTGAGTGGGCAAGAACCACAAAATATGGGGTGGCCCCAAAAGACAAGGACATGGAGCAATTTAGCGCCTATCAAGCTGCTTTTAAAAATTCTATTCTTGAGTTAGTGTTCCGCTCCATACTTGGTTCCTTATGATGTAGGTGCAGAGGGACTCCCTTGTAGCTTTAACACTATTTTCAGATGCCAGATAAAAACACTTTAAATGATACCGGTGATTTTTTTTTCATGGCATGGGGCTGTTGGCTGCTTCACAACACAACATCACCATCTTGCTCTGGGACTCCCACTGCAAGTGAGGACTTTGGGCCTGAAGAGGCTCTAAGGGTACGTCTACATTGCAACCAGACACCTGCAGCTGGCCCACGCCAGCTGACTCGGGCTTATGGGGCTTGGGCTAAGGGGCTGTTTAATTGGAATGTAGATGTTTGGGCTCAGGTTGCATCCTGAACTCTGGGACCCTTCCACCTTTCAGGGTGCTAGAGCCCCGACTGCAGCCCGAACCCAAATGTCTACACTGTAATTAAACAGCACATTAACCCAAGCCCTGCAATCCTGAGTCAGCTGGCGTGGCCAGCCACAGATGTCAGTGTAGACATGCCATAAGAGGGATGATAAGAACACACAACTGACAAATTGTAGTCCACTCTAGCATTTGTGGAGGCCATAGACATGGTTCTTATCTCATCTTAGACTCACCTAGAGTAAGTCAGAAGTAACGCCATTAGAATCAATGGAGTAAAAGATGTGTAAGTGAAATCACAAGCAGGGTCCATGTGAGAAAGCTCCAAAATCTTTAGATAACTGTGTGGAGTAGGGTGACCAGATATCCCAATTTTATAGGGACAGTCCCGATATTTGGGGCTTTTTCCTATATAGGCTCCTATTACCCCCCACCCCCGTCCCGAATTTTCACACTTGCTATCTGGTCACCCTAGTGTGGAGAGCATAGAGGAGGAGAGTAAGGCTTTGGTTCAATGTGATACCCTGTCTGACAGAAACCTTGATAATCCTGGAAAAGTAGGTGAGAGCCAGAAAGGTAAACATCCTTTGTCTTGAAGAACAAAAACCCAGGGCATCTCCTGACATTTATGAAGGACCTTGATCTCCTAACTCTTAAAATTAAATATTTAAAGGAACCCTGATTTATCTGGGAGGCTGTTACAGGACCCCCTATGGAAGTGAGAGAATTATAGAAGCATCATTAGTGTGATCCTGTCAAATGTGCAACAGAGTAAAAATTCCTGATGTGGAAAAATGAGCTGCTGAAGTGACCTACAAATACAATAAAATATTCTCCTTGGATCTGAGTTTTCTGCTATGCCCTAGACGTGGAGGAAAGAGTTTGCTCCCTGAAACAGAGGATTCAATCACAGCAAGACTGAGGGTATACTTTGGAGACAAAATGTATATCTTCTGGCATTGGGAGTCCAGAAATAAATCCTCTTTGAAAAATTACAGCTAGGCACAAACTAAAACCAAACCATAGGAATTGCATACAGAATCAGACCAATGGTCTGTCTCGTCATGTATCCTGTTTTTGCCAGTGGCCAGAATCATATGCTACAGAGATAATAGAGTGGATAATTACACCCTGATCCTGCTCCCTTTGAAGTCAATGGCAAAATTCCTATTGACTTCAGTAGTGCAGTGTCAAGCCCCGATTGAACACTGTGGGAATTTGAAAAGAAAATCTGGATCCCAATTTTGCAGATGGCCCCTGTCTTCAGAATGGGCCAAACCAATTCAAACAACCCTAAATTTTGTGGTGATTAAAATCTGGATCCAGATTCATATTTTATGGCTTGAGCCATTCTCCAGAAAAAATACAAAATGAGAGTAGCTTCATAGACTCTTCGAGGAATAAGAGCTGAGTAAATAATTTGTAGCAAATGATGTATTTGGTGAATCTACCCCACACCTTTTTATTTTCCCACAAACTATCCATCAGAAGCTTATGGGTTTCCTGCTTTTGTTACTTGTTATTATTTGTGCATAATTAATTCTTGCTCTGTAGATTGTTCACAAGCAATTCATTGTGAGTATTCAAAAGCTGTAACTCCAGTTTCAAGCTGTGATGGCATGTTTTATCAGGTGGTATTTTTCTGTTTCCTGATAGAAGGAACTCTCAGAAACCAGTTTCCAGTGTGAATACTCAATCTTACAAGTTCATTTGCTTTCCTATGTATATTGTTAATATCGTTTCTATTTGTAATAAAGGTGCAATAGACAGGAGTGCTGGTAAAAGATTGAACTATATTATATTTCCAGGCCCCAGATACTTAAAAAGAGCAAGGGTTACAAAAGTTTATTAACCTTGTGACATGACAGAGGTCGCTGTCTACTAACTAGTAGGTACATCTTCCTCTTAAAAAAGTCAAATGCAATAAACCATAAAATATCATCTTTTAAATGAGAGCCTTGGACTAATTCAACCAATTAACAAAACACCAAGAGAGATGTCGGGATGGAAATGGAGACGATGTTATGAATCAACCTTGACTGATTAGAGGATTATTGTGGCTCTGACTCAGCAGACATCTGTCAATAGCTGCTATCCCTGAACCTGAATGGCTTTGTGATAGCATGACCTATTGTTCTCAAAACAGTTCCTTCTGCAGCGGCTTATTCAGCCTCTGAAGTGGATCACCATTTCTTGTCACCAAAGATGAGGGGGTCAGATTCTCTTGGCATCAACAGTTATGCAGGAGTTTCTGTGATTTTTATAGTCTCCCCCAAACCCCCAATAATGCTGTTAGCACAAGAATGGGCAAAAGCTGGTGTGGAGGAATGTTGGCTAGCAGCAGCCATATTGTTTACAATAGAATGATTCTTATGGCAGGAACAGCTGGTGATGTGACCGTGCCGTCCTGATAATGTAAACAGAACTCAGATATTTTCTTTTGCTCTTCGTGGAATAACTTGCACAGATAACAATAACTGTTGTTTCTTTGATATTATTATACAGAATATGGAGACAAGGCCCTCTGCTTTATCAAGCCAGCTACATAGGTAGCATTGTGTTCTTCAATCATATGTGTGAGCTGTCAACATTTTTCTTTGGCTTTAGTAGTGACATAGTAGGCTAAGAAAGGCTCGGGCAGCTACCACAGTTCTAAGGTGGCACCAGAATAGTACAGCAACTGCTCTGATCATTCACCAGCGTGCTAGTCCTGGATTGCCCTTCTCTGGCTGCAGAGTTATTGCTCAGTCATTCCCCTCTGTGCAAAAGGGTTGTCCTTGTTTCTGCTCAGTCAAGTACAGCAGGAGCCCCTCTGTCTCAGATATGCCCCTGGTTCCTTTGCACATCTTTTGCTGCTTCTGGTGCAAAGGTTTCTGGTGCATGATACCTTATGTGAGCTTGGATTAAACTTTCAGTAAATATATTATTACATTATCCTGATTTTGGCTCTTCATAAAATGAGCTAACTGCCTGGTGGTTCATCAGTGATTTTTCTGTTTCATGCTAAACATTGAAGTCACATACACAGTAAATTCTCGTTGTATTTTTCTTTGTGGGCTTATTTTCTGAGCTATTTTCATTCTTTTCCATTTCCCTGTTCTTTGTTCATATTTCGTGTCCATAATTTGGTGATGGTTTTTAAAAGGCATATGGGAATTTGACCTGTAAGACTGTGCCAAAGTGGAAAATGTATCTTTCTAAATATTTATGACAATAAAGTAATAATGCTTATATCTACTCTTGATTACCGGGATTATCTAAGTGTGTATAGCCAAATCCTGGAGACAGGCAGATTATGTGATCGTAAGGTTTTTAGCAGGCCCCAGTCTCAGGATCCAAGTTAAAGCTGATCAGGCTTAGCTTTAATTCACGTGCTGCTTTGCAAGTATATTTGCTTTTTTCTCAGAAGAAGAATTTGTGTACCTTGCTCTTTTTGTTGACACTGGCCGCAATCCAGCACCCACTGAAGTAGTGAAAAGACACTATTGAATTAAATGGGCACTGGACAGGGCCCTAACTTCTTACACATTTTCTGCTTGCTTTGAGGACTGTGTATTCCACTTCTGTGGGGTTGCAAATGTCCCAGTGATTCACACATTTTGGTAGGCCTAGAGTATTGATTTTTTACATTGCTAACAAATGCCAGAATAGTCTAGCATGACTTTCTCTTTCTAATTACATAAAAATCTGAGATGTATAAGAGGATCATAAGGGAGGGTGAAACATGGCCTTTAGGGAGCACAGGGAACAGGAATGTTTCCTTTCATTGACTGAATGAATTATTTTCAGCCAGCCAGCAGGACTTTCCCATAAGGTAGACTTCTAAGAAACTGACATCTCTTCATGGGGCAGTCTGAGTGGTGAACAATGTAAGCCACCTTCTGTGTGCTTTCTGCTGTTTTGTAACTGAAAACACTGGAGGTTATTACTGCTAGTGCTTATTGAGTACTCTGTGGGCATGTCTACAGTGCACCAAAACACCTGTGGCTGGTCCATGGCAGCTGATTTGGGATCACGGGGCTCGGGCTGCAGGGCTATAAAATTGCAGTGTAGACGTTCGGGCTTCGGCTTCCCCAACCCTATTTTGAATGTAGAGAATTGGTATCAAAGAGAGTGCAAAGCTGAGTTGGGGAAGGGGATCGAGGGAATGGTTAGGCATGAGGACTGTGAGTGAGCATAGGCAGTGAGAGGGAGAGGAAAGGAAAGAAGAACATGGTCATGGGGATAACATTTTGTAGCACCTCGGCGATGAAGGTGTGGAATTTCTGGCAAATGACAGGATGCCAGTGAAGAGATCTGAAGAGGGTGATGACATGGAATGAACAAGGTGAGAGTAAGATGAGTTAACCACAGTGTTTTGGATAGATTAGATTCTAGTGCTTCCACACTGCTGCATTCACTTCTCCATTGCTGCCCTCCTTTCATGTGGGTGGGGGAAAGGATTATTTATTTAGCTTGAAGTATAAAATGCATCTATCCCACATTTGAGGTGAAAGTGAGAGCTGCCCCAGCTCAACTCTGGAGTCTCCCCAACATGTTAGAATCCTATGAGGACTCCTTTACTTGTCAGGCTTCTAACTTTTAGCTACACTCGTCTTCCCCAGGTCCAGTGACCGACCCTCTCACAGTGTCTAGCTAAATTGTTTAATTGGGTCTTCCCTGAATACTAGCACTGTCCCAGAACAGTGTTGTGAAGCACTCTGAGGCGTACTTGTGTAACTACAGTCACAGAGCACAAACACGGTCTTCTAAAATAGCCTGCATATATCCTTTGTGGTGTACATATCCTGGATGTACTGTCCAAAATTAAGGGTATGTGCCTTCAGAAAGCATTGCCTTGGCTGCTTATGACACTATACCACCCTAAGGGCTAAAAGCAACATGGACAGTATATTGTAGGTGAAAATCTCCTTCTTTTTTTTTATTCAGGGAAGAGCTAGTTTGGTTGAGCTTGGGTTGGATGGCTTTCAAAGGTAAATGCTTAAGGCTTCTTTAGAGGAACTTGATATTGCCTTTGAGTCAGAACAGGTCTCTTAAAGTGCAGCAGGACCAAAAAAGGACTTGAGGTTATGGTGACCACACATCCTTGATGTCCTGGAAGAGTTCCCAAGTACAGGATGATATTTCAGTCCTTTGCATTCCCCAGGATATCCTTTTGTCCCACGAAGGGCTGACAATGTCAATGATGAGCCAGCGAAGAGGGGTATGCGTCTAATGAACCTGTGTAGTGACCAACTACTAACTGTCCCACTGTGGTGATTGATTGCTGCCTTTCCAGTCTGTCAAATGAAGGAGCACCCAAAGTCAGGATGTGAATTCTCATCCTGAGACTGACCCCTCCTGGCTGATCTAGCACATCTTCAGTGGACTTGGAGTCATTGAATTAAATAACGTATGGGAAGGAATGAGATGGAAAAAGATGCCCAAGGAGAGTTACCAGCAAATAATTCACCAATATTGCCTCTTTCTGTCTCTCAGTTCAGCATGAAGTGTTTGTTTTGTTTTGTTTCCTTACATATATGGCTTGTTTAAGCTGATAAGAAGAATTAGAGTAAAGTTAAATGTCAGGGCCCTTTGCAGTGATAAAGATTAGAAGATGGTAGCTGCTTGCATTCCTAGTTTGGATTTCCTCTCAGTGGCTTTCTTCATACATTTAATATTATTCCTAGTCAAAAATTTTATTAAGTTACCTTTATAAAGGCAAAACAATCACTTGTGCCTAAAAATCTATCAGAACATTGCAGTTATAAAACTACTACAGCAAAAATGCTTGGAAGGTAAGAAAATATACATTAAGATTAATTTTATGCAAACAAATGCTTTAGAGGCTGTAAGCTTATGAGGGCCCAATCCATTCCTTAGTTAAGTGCAACTTGCATTGAAATAAGGGGGAATTCCACCCACATAGTTGAGGGCAGAACTGACACTTTAGAGTTAAGGTGAACTTCTACTCTGAAAAGTAACTGGCCACCCAAGTACAAGCCTGCCAGACCCTCTAGGTCAGTGGCTCTCAACCTTTCCAGACTACTGTACCCCTTCCAAGAGTCTGATTTGTCTTGCATACCCCCAAGTTACATCTCACTTAAAAACAAATTGCTTACAAAACCAGGCATAAAAATATGAAAGTGTCACAGCACACTATCACTGAAAAATTGCTGACTTTTTCATTTTTACCACATAATTATAAAATAAATCCATTGGAATATAAATATTGTACTTACATCTCGGTGTATAGTATACAGAGCCATATAAACAAGTCATTGTCTGTATGAAATTTTAGTTTGTCCTGACTTAGCTAGTGCTTTTTACGTAGCCTGCTGTAAAACTAGGCAAATATCAAGATGAGTTGAAGTACCTCCTGGAAGACCTCAGCGTACCCCCAGGGGTATGTGTACCCCTGGTTAAGAACCGCTGCTCTAGGTCCATACTAAGGTGGCTAGCCTGTGCCTCAATGACCACACTGCTATTTTTTGCATGCTAGCTCAAGTGGAACTAGCACACGTCTGTGTATGTGGGCTGGGAGACATGCTCCCAGGTGCAGTGCAGACAGACCCAATAAAGACCTCTCGCTGTAACAGAAATGTGGTGCACATTTTGAGAAATGTGCATGAGACTGCTGGCAACATCATAGAACCAAAACGCATTCTCACATCAAAAGTGGGATGGTTCTTCCAAATATCATAAGCAGCTGCCTTCATGGGGCTAGTAACTGTATAATTCGTAGGGCCAGCACGTAGGTTAGCAACCTTGACTAATTTGAGGGCTGGTCCCATAAAATCTACTCATCAGGATAGATTAAAAAACTGTGATCTGAGGTGTTCTCAGTGATTTCTGGCTGCAGCAGAACAAGTTCATGGCAGAAGAAATAGTTAGGCCTTGAGAGGGGTGTGGCTAGCGATAGGATCTTATGTCTTTAACCCAGCCAAGATAATGAGAAAAATCCGGCACACTTAAAATGTGCAGTCTCTTTCTTTCCAACATGTGCCAATATGCTACATTCACAGATGGTGTGTCAAGGGAGCCCCGATGGCGAGTTACAGCAATTCCTGCACTAATGTGAACAGAGCTTTTGATTTCATGGTTTAAAATAAAATGACCCAAATATAATTACTGAAGCTTATTAATTTATTTGTTATGGGTCGGTTACCCTTCATAGGCTATAGCACTTGTTACAGGAAGGGCCAAGAGGATTAAGGCTTTAGTTGAGCACAGTTTGATTCCTATATGAAAATTGGACGAAACGAAGCACTAAATTGCATGTTTTATGATTATATCTTATTAAAGAACAATTAATACCCAACTTTGAGTGCACCAGTTTCATGTTGAATAGGAGCAGTGTGAAAACAACAGCATCATGAAGGCTACAACTGAATGGTACATGCAGTAGTTAAGTCTGGATTCAAATCCAGTATAACAACTGAAAGCTGTTACATCTCACAGCTATTCATGGCCTACGTGGGCTGAAAGTTTCAGTCCAGTTTCTAGTGAACAAGTGTCTACATCACAACTGGCACCTGTACCATATAGGTAAGGAAACTGGCACCACAACAGGCACCAGATTTAGCACAGCTAATGGATTGCACATGAATGGAGACCCAACAACCATCTTCCCTCTCATGGGGTGTGGGCCTTCCTCCAAGGATTAGGCATGCTGAGGTGGCTCGGGTTCTCATTGGCCAGCTCTGTTATTGCTCTGAGGACACCTGGGAGAAGTTAGCCTTGTACGGTTCATCATTATTTATGAGCATTAAATTCACATTCACAAAAATTGAAGAAAAGTTATTAGAGGCTGGGCTAGTAGCACAGCCTGCTGTTAAGGTTGCTTCAACTTTGCCAAATTTTAACTGTTTGGGCTGAAATTTTCCATGCTGGGTGTCTGCCTCTGGCTGAATTTCTGGAAAATTATACCCAAAAGGATTCAGCTGTTTCTGAGAATGAGATTAAGAAAAATAACAATTCTGTCTTCAGAGCAGAGGTTGAATAGTGTGCAGTAAAGAAGGCCTGGGACCGTACATTGAACAACAAGGAGAGAACAAAATATTGAATAGCTGCTTGTTAAACCATAAGCTCTCCTGTTCCCTGGTGCCTATTCTCTCTCCTCTGACCCCCCCCCCCCCCAGAAGGTTAGGATGCTGATGTGCTTGATATCACTGCCAGAGGAGATGCATGGGAGGTAGGGGGGCAGATTTCTGCCAGGGTTTGCTGGCCCTGCTCGGTCACATGATGCAGCTGGGCCCCCTTCCTGCATGGCAGCTGCCGGAGCCAGTGAGCTGCGAGCTGTGCCCCGTGGGGAGAGGCAGGAGCAACAGCTGGGAGCTGCAGGGAGGGGCCTCTGCTTTCCAGGAGGGGAGACTGAGGGTAAGGGGGGGAGCCTGCCTTGGGGAGGGGGCATGACTCGCGCTGTTCCAGGGGTGGCCGAACCTTTAAATTGCACCCACTATCAGCAGGTACAGGTCATCTCTGACCACTGCCTATCATGCTGACCAGCATTGTTTCCTCGTACAGGCGAGTCTCATCTTACACGGGGGTTCCGTTCCGCGGTTAGCGCGGAACGCGAAAACCGCGTATAGTCAAAATTACGTTGAGTTGAATGGCGGGCGGAATCGCCCGCACTACAAGTACAGTATTAAAATGGTTATTTTTCTCTTTTTTTTTGTTTTTGTTTTTGCCGACTGCGTAAAGCTGAAATCGCGCATGTTAAATGCGCGTAAGATGCGACAGACCTGTACTTCCCCATCTGTATCCATCTCTCGTATCGTGTCACACTTAAATTGTAAGCTCTTTGGGGCAGAGACCATCTTTTTACTCTATACAGGGCGTAGCAGAATGGGTTCCTGGTCCATGACGAGGGCTCGTAGGCCCTACACTAATACAAATAAATAATAATACGGTGAACATAATCCCACATCCTGTGCACTGAATGGGGCCGGGGTTCTGTGGAAAAAATAGTATGTAATGCAGTAATTAAAGACTGTATCATAATACATATGCACAAGGGGAGCGGCAAATTAAGATTGCTATGCAGCCTTAATTCTGGCATTGCCTAACTTTTGAGTGCTTGATAATATAGCTTTTTTGAGAGTGATTATATATATATCTGTGGATGCCATATTGGCAAAATCTTAATGCTAGGTTAAGCTATTGGAGGGAATCTCACCAGATAGTATTTAATGTTATTTTCTGCTGTTGAGCTCCTCACCCCCGATGAAGCAGTTATCATTGTGGAATTAAACAATTGGAGAGGAAAGATTATGGAACTCTTGTCTACTGGCAAGATGTTTTGAGTTTATTTTTTTAGTTATATATTTAAAAACATCATATCACACTCGTGTGCTGCCTGAGCACAGGGCTGAGCCGTCAGGAGCCCTAGTTCTGTTCCCGACTCACTCTGTGACCTGGGACATGTCACTGTCTCACTCTGTGTGTCAGTTTCCCCATCTGTCAAGTGTGGATAAGTATGCTTATGAACCTTTTATATAGTGCCTTGAGAACTATGGATGAAAAGCGCTATGGGCAAAATTTTCAAAAGCACCTATGTGGTATAGGCTCCTAATGGGACTTAGGCACTTAAATGACTCAGGCCTGTCTACACTAGAAAATTAAGTCGGCTTAACTACACCACTTGGGGTGTGTGAAAAATCCACATAGGTAAGTCGACCTAACCTCTGGTGTGGACAGCACTAGGTTGACAGAAGAACCCGTCTCAGGGTGGTGGGTTACCTGTGCTGATGGAAGAACCCCTCCCTTCGGTGTAGGTAGCGTCTACACTGAACCACTACAGTGGCTCAGCAGCAGTGGCGCAGCTGTGACGCTGTAGTGTTTTAAGTGTAGACATACATTCAGTCCCATTGACTTTCAGTTAGACACAGGCTCCCAAGCCAACTTGGTACTCTTGAAAATTTTACATGATAAGTACTAAATGTTAATTTCAAAGTTGCATTTCCATATTCTTTCTAATGTTATATTTTTTTTAAAAGCACAGTTATGCATAGTTCATAGTGTATTTGTGTGAAACTAAAATGCAAAGAAATGTTAAGCATTTAAAAATATCGTTAACTGTAGGTTGCATATGAAAAAGATAAATAAGCAATTCTTGCCAGACAGTACTTGTCTTTCATAAAAATCAGAATGTTTTCATTCATGATCAGATGTTTAAGGGTTCCTTCCTTGATGCAGATATGTAACTCCCACTGACAGTGATAGATCCCATAGTATCAATCCGTTCATTGCTTTCCAGAAGCAGTGCCATACTGAGAGATTCCCATCTTTCCATACTGTGGTTCCTTGGTCATCCCTAACCCATTGTTTTTTGTTTAGTGTGAATTTTAATGTTATATATTTTTAGAAACTGCCATCTGTGCCATCAATTTCATCTCTCCTACCAACCATTTTGAATAGTTCTGCCAAAAAAGGCACTTATACCTATGGCCTAAGACATCCCTTACAAACCTTCTTCTAACTGCTAAATCTTCCTTAGCCTCACAATGAAAACTGCAACCCCGTTAACTATCATGCCAGCTGCTTAACTCTTCTTCTTCCCCAAGTGACAGGTATCCTGTTGCCAAACCTTTTAAAATTCCACATCACTTACAAATGGAGGGCCTATCTTAGTTGAGGAGACTAAAAAAGCTTGGCTTGTTTACCCTAGCAAAAGGAAGGCTGAGAGGGAATATGAGTACTGTGACGGTGCTGCCCGTGGGAACCAGCTGAGGTCACTCAATTAGGTTGAACTGCAAACAGAACGGGGCAGACAAACCCCAAAAGCTGGTGGATATTCCAATACTTAGATTTACCAAGCCAGCCCCAAACAGCCTCTGTATTACCTCACTGGTTACTCAGAAGTCCAAACAACGCAGTTCCCTTAAAGTACCCAGCCTCAGGCCTCCATCCAGACACACATGTCAGATATGATGATGATTACTGAAAATCTTATTTCATCATATAAAAGAAAAGGTTCTTCCAATCCCAAAGGATCAGTGACACATCCAGGTCCAATTATAACTTAGATCTTACCCAAAATACACGCTATAGTCAATTCTTGTTAACTAAATTAAAAATTATTTAAAAAGAAAAGAGATAGAGTGTTGGTTAAAAGATCAATATACACAGACTTTAATTCAATTCTTGAGGTTCAGGTACATAGCAGAGTTTGTAGTTGCCAAAAGTCCTTTTAGAAATAGGCCATAGGTTATAGTCCAATGTCTATATTCAGGGTGACTCCAGTCAGTGACTGGGGATCTCAGTCCTTGTGGCTTAAGATTTCCCACTCTTGAAACCCAATGCAGATCTGAGATGAAGTAGGATCATGTCCCAAGGTTTTTATACATTTCCAGCAGCCTTTTGGCCAGAGAAAACAATAGGCTTAAACTTTCCTTCTCCCAAACATCATGGCAATTAGCACAGGGTAATTTATCCATTAAACAGTTCAGATACAGATTACCACAACCTTCAAAGAGACATATAGACAATAATACTATTTCCCTCAAGTGTCTTCCTAAATACTAATACTCCTTTTTTGATCTTTGAATCAAAGCTATAGCAATAGACAAGACTTGTTTGCTTACATCACAAGACCTGAGCAAACAGCTACCCTTCTACCTCTAACAATGCAGACTTGCATTTCAAAGCTCTATTCATTCACATATCTTCCTAACCAGTCTCTAAAGGCCATGGGTAAGGTCAGTCTGTGAGTTAATTAACTCTTTCTGGTCCTGTCACCTTTCAATGAGATATTATATTACACTCATAACGTCACAACTACTCTCTATAAATACAGCAGGGGGTAAACACCAGACAGGGAGAAGAGCTATTTAAGAAAAAGGACAATGTTGGCACAAGAACAAATGGATATAAACTGGCCATGAATAAATTTAGGCTGGAAATTAGATGAAGGTTTCTAACTATCAGAGCAGTTAGTTTCTGGAACAGCCTCCCAATAGGAATAGAGTGTGTGTGTGTGTGTGTGTGTGTGTGTGTGTGGCGGGGGAGGGGGAAAACAACTTAACTAATTTTAAGATCAGGGCCAGCTGCAGCTTTTTTGCCGCCCCAAGCGACGGAAAAAAAAGAAAAACCCAATTGAGCTGCCGCTAAAGTGCTGCCGAAGAGGAAGATAGGGAGTGAAGGACCCGCCGCCGAAGACTGAAGTGGACCAATTGAGCTGCCGCTGAAGTGCCGCCACTGCTGACCCGGACGTGCCGCCCCAACAATGCACAGACTGCCACCCCTTTCTATTGGTCGCCCCAGGCACCAGCTTCCTTCGCTGGTGCCTGGAGCCAGCCCTGTTTAAGATAGAGCTTGATAAGTTTATGAACAGGTTTATATGATGGGGTTGTCTGTGATAGCAGGGGACTGGACTTGATGAGCCAGGAGGTCCTGTCCAGTCCTATGGTCCTAAAAAAAATCCACTCACCTGACTACTCAAGGGATGTACATTGAAAATTACACACTTCAAAAGAACTGAGGGCCATGCCCCAGAGCACAGGCAAGAAAAAAAGGCTTATTACAGGACAATGATCACTAAAAAGCTCATCCTCCTGGTGCACATATATAGAGCATGGGCAGAACCAAAGGGCTGTCCACATCTAGAAGAAACTGGCCAGAAAGACCCCGTCCAATGGGAGCTCATTCCTAGAATTGAGGCAGAGTGGATGGCTGACAGTATGAGGAAGCAGACTGCTTTGGTCTGCTGATTCTGCCGAAGAGGGGCAAGTTTTTGATGGCAGTTTTCGTGACATAGAGTTTAAGTCCAGAAGGGAAGATTAGATCATCTAGTCTGACCTCATCTATAAATTAAAACAGATCCCTATTTCCTAGGCACAGAGATCACTAACCCGTCCCACACAGAACCCCTCCCAACAAGACAATGAGTATCATTCACCATGGACCTGGCTCATATTTGGACAAGCAACCCATCACAGCATTTTTCAAATCCCTGAAGTCATCCATTTCCCTGTGATTCAGAAGCTATGGTTTTGCATGGGGGAGGCAGATATACCTCTTTCCCCCTGCACGCTTAACCTGCGTGTGATTTTTTTTCCATTGCCCAGTTACAGAAAAAGAGCAAGGAAAAAAATGTTCAGCAGGGATAGAAGTTCTCTCTTTCCCTGCTAGTGTGTGCTACATTCAGTGCACGGGGAGAATATGTATGTTACTTACAGTCATTTTAATGGAAGTTCCTTTGTAAGGTCTCAGTTCAGCAAGGCACTTAAGCACATGCCCAACTTTGTGATTAGTTCTAGTGGCTTCAATGGGACTACTCACGGGCTTAACATTAGACTTGTGCTTAAGTACTTCAGTGACTCGGAGCCTAAATCCCCAAATATATCAAGGATATTCCAAAACAGATCTGGAGATAGGCCAGCACTGCAGTTCCTATCTTAGGTTCTGTACTGGGACCTTTCTGTTTGTGTAGATGTTGTTGGGAGAGGATTGCAACTTTCAATCCACAGCAGGATATAGGGTTATTTATTGAATCGTTCCATCTCATGTGCTAGTTAACAAAAACTAGGATAATGGTGATAACCTAAAATACATTGATGGAGAAAAGCCTTTCTGTTAAATTGAGTGACTGTTCCGTTTTTTTACAGGATCTGGGCTATTACACACTGCTGGAATGCTTTGTCTAAATCGGAATAAAGATGATACATTTGTCTAGGGCTATAAAATTGAACCCCGCAGGAAATTATTTTATTGGCATTCATAGTGGCTTGTTATAGAATTGTAACTAGGGAAGGGGAAGACAGTTCAGGAGGAAAGAAAAAACTGGCCTTAACCTTCTCCCATCCATCAGATGGAATCCAAACTTATTTCAGGTTCAATATGGAGAAGGACCCTCACCTCATCTCTCCTTCCTCTTGATATTTCAGCATCTTCCTGCCTCCCTGGTGGTCTTCCACTAGGCTACACCAGCTTCCTTCCCCAGAAACTCCCTATAGGCTCAGGCTCCTTCCCAGCCCATAACCTTTAGGAACCACTCTTCCCCCTGTGCCTTTGAAGATCCTGCTGCAATACACAGAAACTCTGGCAGCCTCCAGCCTGGCTGCTACTGACTTCAAATATCACACATTCTGGGGTGCATAGCCCACTGGAGAATCCTAGTAGATACCACTTCAATATTGCAAGATGATGGGGAAAGGAATAAATAGAGATCTATTGGAGGATGATAGGGACAGGGACCTGGAGAAAATAAGGGTTGTAAAGAGGGAGAGGCAGACATGGACAATAGCAGAGTAATTGAGGGGAAGGGAGCTTTCAGTATTTTGGTTAAGTATCTAAATGTCAGGAGAGCCCATGTGGAAAATGGACCATACAGCCTACAATCCGGGATTGGGTTGGCAATGGTGAGGTTACAGCCTGGCCATCAATGGAACAGACAAGTCAATGGACTCTAGAATCCCACAGAATGTGGCTCATGTATAAATCTGATCAATTAAAAGTGGACTTCTTATGTGGCAAACTTCCCAAAGGTTGTTTTTCCTGTATTGGGGCATATGTGGCTTCTTAACCAGACCCCACATGAGGGTGCTGCTGATTCCAGAATGCTCACAGTCACAATTGTTCATTCCAAGTGTTGGCTTGACTCCTATAAGGGGCCAAACAGCCGACATGTCAGAGCTAGGTCAGAGCCAAGATAGAGTGTCATAAAGAGAGACATCAGTGTATTGCGTGCCATGCACATCCACAGAAAAAGATGAGGATCCACAGTTGTTTTCACCTCGGAATGCTCATTTTAAAAGACTTCTATAAGTGAAATTTTACGTTGACATTATATGGTAACCTTGGCTTGTTTGAAACATATATAAAGGCTCCAATTTCAGTAGCCTTTGTGACCTGGGTTGTTTGAATTATCCCTTTCTCCAGCAGGAAAGCCTGATGCTGCATAAAGAATTACAGAGTGCAAATGCAGGCAAAGCCATGGCATAGGGGAAGGAGTAGCAAAATAATCCTGAGGGACTCCCAACTTGTTTGAAGCACACACAAGGATTCTGATTTCAGAAAACCTTTTGTGAGCAGAGCTGTTTAAAATACCCCCAGGAATTCTAAGCATGCAGTGAGGAATTCATTTAGGAAACTCTGCTTTATTACAGAAGACATAAGCATTAACTGGAGCAGGGCAATCAGTTTTCCACATGATGATCTTTGCTGTGACTTCTCCCAGTAGAGGACAGAAATTTGTTTATTCTTGCCCTTTACATTGTGATATTCCTATTAGATTAGGTGTTAAGAATCTCCTATCCATCTATTCTTGCATTTTATGGAAGACCTGATTTACTACTGTGTTACTCCAATTTTATGCCAGTGTAATTCCACTGATTTCAGTTAAATTACACCAGTATTACTCTGGCATGACATGGTGGTGAATCAGCCCTAAGATTTTGAGGCAGGCCTAATTTCTCTTGTTAGCCAATGAAAATTTTCCTTGTTCGGTTTAGTGATGGTGCAGCAATAGTTAAAAATCTTCTTATAAATAAGATGGATAGTCAGTTTGTCCCTATTGGAAAACATCAACTGGTCCTCGTCAGCCTTCACCAGACATTACACTGTGGTGTGGCCCTGCCATATAATATTAGCACCTGTGTGTCTCATAAAACATTCTTAGAATAGCTCCTTCTAGTTGTCTTACAGTGCCTGGCTGGACATGCTCTAAATCAGTAAAGTGTAACAAAGCTCACTGCAAATATTTATTAATGACTTTCCATCACTCAGCCCCAACCTAGCTCTGCACTCTCTAACACTGCAGCATCTAAAGATGTCAATCAGAGAATAGCATGAGAAAGTATAGTGCTGGATATTCCTGCTCTACAGCTAGATCCAATTCCCTGATGCAATATTAGTGTTCGGGGTGCTAGAGTGCTCCATTAAAAACTCTATAGTCATAGGACAAATAAGGGGGGAATTAGTGGGTTACATATTGTTGTAATAAGCCATAAATCCAGTGTCTCTGATTTTTAGTGGCTAGCGGAGTTATGAATTTAAGCTCCCAGGCTCGTCTTTTGAAAGTAATGTGTGCAGGTTTCCTTTGAGGATGAGGCCTGAGAGGTCAAATATAGAGTGATAGTTTTATGAAAGTGTTCACCCGCAGGTGATAGGCCTGTATTTGTCCTATGACTGCAGCGGTGTTAACGGACCACTCTACCTTAAATGGTCCTTTAGAATATGTGCTAACTATTTATGCTAAACAATTTGTACCACCATACATTTAGTTGTGAAGTTTGGAATACCTTTCCCAGACCTGAAGAAGAGCTCCGTGTAGCTTGAATTTTGTCTCTCTCATGAAGTTGATCCAATAAAAAGATATTATTTCACCCACCTTGTTGCTCTAATGTTGAAACCTTACATTTTACTATAGGTAACAGAAACGAAAGTGGGTAAGTCTGTATAAGAAACACCAGTATATTTACTGTTTAATAGCTTTTGTTTAAAAGTTATTCATAGTATTCCAAATGCTATTTACAGTTTTATACTATTTGCAATGTCTTGTGTGTGCACTAAAAATGTTTGTTTTACTATGCAAATGTATGGTTCTCTCTCTTTTAAATTGACTAGGAACTGTTAACATCCATTTATTAGGGTTTTACGTACAATAGGCCTGAGGTTTAACTGTGTAATGCTGTCTGAAAAGTCCAAAAAGACAGAGCTCTGGCCTGCGTGTCAGCAAAGAGCTAAGCTGCCGTGCAGGAAGAAGAGAAGTGTAATAGTTGTATACAGAATATTGCCTTAGTATCCCCCATCCCCAATAACACATGGAATAACATCAGTGGACTCTGAAGAAAAGGGAGTGTAATGTGGGGCCTTTTGAAAAGGGAAGGCCAAAACATTGGGAACAGAGGGCTGCTACAGACATGGAGAACTCCCCTAGATGCTGATGGAAGTCCAACTTCAATTCCTTTTGCTGACTTCTGCAGTTGAGAGTATTAAAATTTGCCTGTGCTGCCTGGAAAGGGACAGCTAATGGGAGAACAAAGACTTCCTTTCTCTCCCAAACTGAGGCAATAACGCATGGTCAGGATTAAAAATAAATAAATAAATAAATAATCGGAATAAAAGCTGTTTGTGAAAGAGGCTGCATATACACCAGTTATTTACCAACTCTGCCAAAATGAGTTTCTTCTAACAGGAAAGAATAAAGCTGCTGGGTTAATGTTTCATTTATTAGGTTCCCAGGGAAAATAAGGGACGAGAACTGTAAAGAGGAAGTTGGCAGCCAAGATTGCGGATAAAGACTTGAACGAGCCCTGTCGATTCTGTGGGGAATATGCAAATGCCTTTAATAGGGCTGTGTCATCTTCACTGGAAGCTGTTTAAACAGGAGTAACATTCTGAATGTTTGATTGTATGACTAGGGCTCAGTTAGATGTTAATCGTGGCTGTAGTAGGTCAGGTGCTTGAAAATAATTACCAGCTGAGCTCAGGATGTTTCACTGGGGTTTTCAAACTCTTTATTCAATTAACTAGCTACTTCCCTGACATAATGATGAATGGGTATTTTATTTTCCATGCATTGCCTCTGCTCGGCTGTCATGTGGGGTGTTTTCTCACTTCATGGACTTTGAGGAATTTAGCGTTATGCTTCTGCCACTTCCAAACCTCTATTGCATCCCTGTCTTGTTCCCTATCCATGTTAATAGACCCTCCCTCACCTCCCCCATCTCTCTGCCTTTCCCTACCTGTTCCCCCCCTACCCCCGCATATATTCCTCATCCTTGGACTAGTCTGCAGGACCTCCAGGAAATGTATTGGCAAGCCCCAGGTTTGACCTCTTAAGATCCACATTCCATCTTGCTGTCAATATTCTTCTTTGGGCTGCTTTTTACACAACTAGCCAAAAAGGATCCTACTGACTCTTTAAGATTGGAGTTTGGGAGTATAAAACTATGGTCATTCTTTTTCTTTTCTTTTTCCCCCCTCTCTCACCTATGACCATGTTCCCTACGTTATTACTTGTTTCATATGATATTCTGTCTCATATTTTGCTTGCTTGCATTATTGGCCTAGTTAATAGGCAGTACTAATTATATTAACTTAGAGGGTGCGTGTATTTTATTGCTTCAGGTTATACACATTGCTCAGTGCATTGAGCGTTCTCTAAATGGAATTTTTTTTTTATATTCCTGCAGGAATAACTAAACGGAACATTTAAAAAGAGCAGAGAGTGAAAAGATTCCACCATCTCAGGCAGGCTGTGTTGGAAATTGTAAATTCTGAAGTTAGTTCTCACTTACGGAAGCAGTAATCCTTCTTCCAAATTTATACACCTCTACCCCGATATAACACTGTCCTCGGGAGCCAAAAAATCTTACCACATTATAGGTGAAACTGCGTTATATCGAACTTGCTTTGATCCGCCAGAGCGTGCAGCCCTGCCCCCCGGAGCACTGCTTTACCATGTTATATCCGAATCCGTGTTATATCCGGGTCGCGTTATATCGGGGTAGAGGTGTATTTAATTATTCAGTGCAGGATTGCATCCATCCATCTATATGGTTCTTCTCAGCATCTGAGCACCTGACAAAGTCCCCAATTCTGACATGGTCTTGGCTGGTGAAAATGTTTCCGGGTTTCCTGTTGGTAATTGGTAATTTATTTCAGGGGCTGTCATTCCTATACGTTTTCTTCTTGCAGCTCTTTGCTCCTCTAGTGGGAAAATAACATCCAGATAGTTGCACCTCATTGACTGACTCTCATCTCAGCTTCATCTGCCATTCATTCTTGCCTATTTTTCCAGCCATATTGAGAGAAATTGGAGAAATGCCACAGAGATGGTATTTCTCAGGGATGGGACAGTGTTCATTTCTTTCCCAGTGTGAAAGAGAGACATATTTACTCTGGGTATGTAAGGGAGACTTGGTCTCTGAATCAGTCTAGGAGGTGGCTGTTGATGCTATCACAGGAATAAGCAGATCTGAATGTTGGTTCTAAGTTGTCTTTCTTTCTGGGGCCAAGACCGAGCCTCCAGTCCTGAAATTGGCCTGATTTTTTTGAGGTGCTGATCACCAAAACTCTTATTGACTTCAGTAAGAGTTGTGGGTGCTCAGCACCTCTGAAAAACAGCCCATTTTGTTTAGGTGTCTATGCACAGACTGAAGTGCCTAATTTAAAGCTCACAAGTTTGAAATTTTGGCCCTGATGTTTCCATGTTCCTGGTGAAGCTTCCCCAAATGGTTGAGAGCTCTATTGACTTGGAAACTGGAAAGAGAGACAGAGCTATGCTTGCTAGTCTGTGCCATTCCCATATCAGGTGTCTTCACTGAAATGAGGAGAATAGCTCTATTGAAATTCTTTTATGTTCAAATATTTTATTACTTTCATAAAAACAAACACCTCCCCCACTAAAAAGAGAAATAAATGTAACAAATAAATCATATAGAATGTTTGTACAAATTGATATATAAAATGTATATATTATACAATAAAACACTGGAAAAAAACTCATAACAAGCAGAAATAAAAACAAAGGAAAGGGAAAAAAGGGGAGAAAACAAGACAAATATAAAATTGCAATTGGTGAAATGTTATGATAACATGAGTGTAAAAAACACCACAAATATTATACTAACCCACCGGATGATTCTCTATTTTCATGTGAAATTATTACCCCTGTAATGCTGTTGAAATTCTGCCAGAATTTACTATATGTAAAAGAGGCCAGAAACCTGGAACATGTAGTCAGTGAGACTTTTTTGAAAGATCTCTCCAGATGTAAACTGAAACTGAAACAAACAAAACAAAAACCAACCACAGAAAAGAACAGCTACTTCCTTACAGTAACTGTGGTTCTTTGAGATGTGTCAGCGACATGGATTACGCTCTTGGTGTGCACATGCCCAAAGTGTGCAAGATTGGATTCTTTTGGCCAGCAGAGTCTGTGTGGCCTGCACCTTTGCCCTAGATGTCCCCCCACTAAGGACATAAAAGGTGCGGCTGTCCCTCAGTTCCTTCACCAAGACAGAATCCCAGAAAAGTAGGACTCCACAGCAGTGAGGAAGGAGGAGAGTGATCTTCAAGTATTTGTCCCTATGGATCCCACTCTTGAGGACTAACCAGCAGATTTCTGTTTGCTTAGAAGTGAATGCTACTAGTCCTGCTTACTTAACCAAGGACTATAGGCCAGCCCTACCAAAATAGCCTTCACTAAAGAATAATGTGAAAGTGTGGCTTGAACTCCATGTAGCTGCCCTACAAAATTCATAAATAGGGACATTCTTCAAACATGCAGCTTAGACTGCCTAAGTAGTGGAATTAGTTTCAAAGTGGCTAGGGGGATTTAACTTTGCTAGCTCGTAACATGCCCCATGGAGACCCTTTTTTGATAATCACCTCTGTGAGGATATTGCCTGGCCCTTAACCCTGTCAGCAAAAGCCACGAACAGTCTTGCTGTGTTCCTGGACGGCTTTTATTCTGTTCAGGTATTATGATAATCCCCTTACTACGTCAAGTGTGTGAAGTTTTGCATCCTCTGAGATTGAGTGAGACTTGGGGAAGGACACTTGCAGGTCAGTGCACTCATTCACATGGAACTCTGACACAACTTTGGGCAGGAACTTAGGATGAGGTCTGAGGGTGACCCTGTCCTTATGAAACACTGTATAAAGGGGACCTGTCCTGAGGGCCTGAATCTCCCCTACCCTTTGATCTGATGTAATGGCTACTGAAAAAGCAGTCTTCATCAATAAATGGTATAGGGAACAGGTTGTTATTGTCTCACAGTGGGGATTCATCAGTCCTCTTAGTACTGTATTGTGGTCCCAAGAGGGAGAGGGCTCCTGAACTGGCAAGGGGGAAGGGAACATGGATTAGACCCCTAAGGAATCTTGCTACCTTAGGATAGGAAAATACTGTATGACCCTAGATAGGAAGATGGTGTGCAGATATCACTGATATAGGACCCTCATGGAACTGAAAGAAAGTCCAGATTTTTTCAAAGCTCTTAAATAGTACAATATTGCTAGAGTGGGTGCTGTCATGGAAGATGGTTGGTGTTGAGATCCCCAAATATTAAACCGTCTTCCACTTAGGTTTATAAGGCAGCTTAGTTGAGGTATTCCTGGTTTGGAATACAATGTTCTGAACTTCAGTTGATCAGCTTCTTTTAGTGGATGTCAACCTACCAGCATCCAGGCCGTCAGATATCATAAAGCTGGGTCCATATGTAGGATCTGACAGACATTCTATGAGACTATCTGAGGTAGAGCAGTTGAGACATGCCCCCAGAGTTCCTGGGCAGGGGGTTTTAGTCCCATTATTTTCTCATTACAAAATGGTGTCCTATTCCGGACCTTCGACATCTCAAAAATCCATCAGCCATTTTGTAGAAGGGAGTCCATTTCTTGTTTCAACAGTATCTCATGAGACAGGTGTGATGCTGACAACCCAGATGCCAGCTTTTGTGCAGGCTGGAGGCATTAGCTAAGAACTGACAGCCTCGGAGCTGGAGACCAGACCAGGTCACCTGTATGTTAGTTTTGCATTAATCTTATAAGAATGTATTTAGTGTTTAGACTCTATGAAATGTTTGTACATTGCTGCATCTCTTAATCTCACTTATAATATCTATATCTCATGTTATAAGGTAATATTTAAGTGTTTGCTCTGTAAGTGTAAACCCTCACAGTCAGGAAAGAAACATTATCAAGTGTGAAATGCTATTTTGCCACAGGAGGTGTTATCTCCTGCCCAACAAAAGAAAGCTCATAGACATCAGACAAGCCACTGTGGAACATCAGAGGACAAAAGACTTTGTTGATTGCTCCCCCTTCACTCATGTAGAGGAGACACTGGGCCCATCATCTTGAACTCTGGGGAACTGGATAAAAATCCCTTACAAAAAGAAACTGCATCTTTTGGCTGTTTGAAGTCTGAAGGGCCAGAGACTCTAACCGTCTAACCAGAAGCAAAAGATCTCCAGGGGCTGCCTCCTGGGTCTGCCCTGAAAGACACTTTGAATAGACAGATCACTACAACACTGTCATTCTTAGGATTGGGATGGTAACTCGTGTTTGTATATGTTTGCTTGCTTAAACTTGTAAATAATTCTGTTTCCTTTTTCCTAGTTACTAAACCTTTGGATAGTTTATTACAGGATTGGCTACAGGCATTGTCCTTGGTGTAGGATCGATCTAGGGTTCCAATTGATGTGGGGGTAGGTGACTGGTCTCTTGGGATTGGAAGCAAACTAAATGTGGTATGATTTTTGGAATAAGTGACCATTATCACTAAGTCCAATTTGTCTGGGCTGCAGGATAAAGTGGAGAGTCTAAGTCTAGAGGATGTCTGTGACTCCATGGTAAAACTGTTACAGTGATCCAGGAGTTCATATTTTTTCCTGTCTTGGTGAAATCTAATTATAGAACATTCCACCAGCAGTGGCAGATTAACACATGGGTCCTGGCCAATTTGGGGGCCCCTGGAAAAATGGATGCCCCGAGTCCCTGCAGATGGTGTGGGGCGGAAGCCCTGGCTCTGGGTGCCCCAAGCCCTGGCAGGGGCTTCAGGAGTGCTGGAAGCTCCCTAGAAATGGGGGGAGCGCTGGTGCCCGAACCATGGCCCCACCCCTCCTCTGCCCCTTTCCCCAAGGCCTCACTCCTGCACTGCCTTTTCCCCCAAGGCCCCGCCCCTGCACCTCCTTTCCCCCTGAGGCTCCACCCCCCACTTTCTCCTCTCTGCCTCCTCTTCTCCGTCATTTGCCCTTAAGGCAGGTAAAAATTGGGAGGGCATAGCCCCCTGGCACTCTCTGTTCTGGTGCCCCTGAAGCCCCAAGCCTGGGCACCCTTCCCCCCCCCCCCCAAGCCCCGGCAGAAGCCACGGGGTGGAAGCCCTGAGGCTGGGCACCCTGAGCCCAGGCTGAAGCCTGGAGTCCAACACCCTACAGCTGAAGCCCAGAACTGTAGCATGCAATTCACTTCCTTCTGGGTCCTAGCGATAAGCCAATTGCATGGCAGCCAACCTGCCTCTCAGAGCCCTATGGCTACACTGCTATTTTCAGCCCCACAGCTCAAACCCTGCAAGCCCTCAGTCAGTTGACTGGGCTCTGAGACTTGGCTGTGTATGGGAGGTTGCATAAAGGGAAGGCGCCAGAACCTGTGTAAAAGTGGTGGTGGGGCGAAGGCCAAAGTGGTGGAGGAATCCTGCACTTCGCCCCAGGTCCTGTTGCCTTCTCCCACATTGCCCCGAGCTCCCTTCGATGGCCTTGCACCCCAGGTCCACCCTGCTTCTTGCCTCTTGACCACATAGGGTTGCCGACCCACCAGGATTGTCCTGGAGTCTCCAGGAATGAAAGATTAATATTCAATTTAATGTTATGTCATGTGAGGAAACCTCCAGGAATACATACAACCAGAATTGGCAACCCTATGACCACAGCATCCCCCGATCACAGTGTCACCCGTAAGGCCGGCCCTGTGTTCTTATTTCCAAACTCCACTGCCTTCATGGACTGACATCAGGATACACATGCCAAAATTAAAACTCCCTGGCTCAGAATGGAGTAAGATCTAAACAGCAGGCTCTAGCATCAAGATTTACACTCCTCCTCTGGTGGCCAAGATTCATGCTCTCAGTCTATTACGATGCACCCAACAAGGCCATAATGACAGGATTCACGTTAGAGAGCTAGGATGGGTGGACCAGCTTCTGTTGGTGAGAGAGACAAGCGTTCAAGTTTACAGACCCAAAGAAGAGCTTTGGGTGTGTCCCCGGGGATGGGTGGGATCCTGGATTGGGGACTGGTTGTGTCCAGGAGATCTTGGTCTGTAGAGGATGTATCTGGGGTGGGGGGATCCCAGGCTGGGGATGAAGTGGGATCCCAAGCTGTAGAGAAGGTATCCCCCTGGGGCTGGGGTTCCCAGGCTCAGGGAGCGTGTGTCCCGGGGGATATCGGGCTCTGTGCAGTAGTGCACCCTATGGGGTGGGCACAGGGGGAGGCGGGGAAGAGACTGCTGGCGCTCCCGGGATCGTCTCGTGGCAGTCCGGCCCCTGCCACTCAGCACTGCAGCTGCCGCAATCTGTGGCCAAAAGTTGCAAAGTCACGTCCCGGCTGCCGCAGGGAGAAGAGCCCAGGGGAACTGCAGCCCCAGCGCCTCCCGGAGCAGAGCGAGAGAGTGGGAGCCCAGGAGCAGTCCACCGTCCAGCGACGCTGTGGAGCAAGCTGCCAGGCGGCCTGGGCACTGGGGGTGTCAGAGTCTGCTGGGACGGGGTGGGGACTTGGATGAGCCGTGGATTTAAAAGCTGGCTAACGGGAAATGAGAGCCGAGGTGGGCCCCCGAGGGGAGGTGTGTCCCCTCCATAAGCGTAGTTTGACTGCTATTCTGGGGAGGGCAGCAGGTGCGCATTGAAGCCAGTTCCCCTGGCTCTCTCCCCCTGCCTGGAGTGGTAGCTGTGCTGCTGGTTATGGGGGGGAGGCTTAATGGGGAGTGGGGGAAGGGGGAGGCTGCTGTGGCAACCTGAGTGCAGGAACTGCGGCCACTCAGGCAATTCAGATGCACAAAGTGCCTCTCCCCACCCCATCCCCTTTTCTCCCCCCACTCCCCTATTCCCTTTTCTTTCCCCTCACCCTATCACATCCCCCTTCCCCACTGCCTCTTCTCCTTCCTTGCCCCACTGCCCCCCTTCTCTGCCCCCTGCCCTATCCAATCCCCCCTTCCCCACTGCCTCTTCCCCTCCACCCCCTTCCCCCTTTCTCCTCCCTCTCCCTTAAAGACCAAGCAGGGCAGCCTGGTGCTCACAGAAATCAGGAGGGGGGAGACAGTGGCATGAGACCCTGCATGCACCCCCAAACTGCATCCATCCCCTCCATCTCTTGATGCTGAAACCTCTTCTCCCCAAGAGCCGGGCACCCTCTGCCTGGAACTCTGCCACGGGCTGGGAGCTGCAGCCACACACAGCCTGGCAGCCCCGGCTGAGCAGGGAAGGGTGCTGATGATACAGCGATCCCTGCTCTCACCTGCCCCTAAGGCAGATTTCTTTTGTTTAAAAAGTGGGAGGGCATCGCCTTCCTGGTCCCCCTGCTTCTGGTGCCCCGACACAGGGCTTGCCGCTCCCACCATGAAGGGGGCATCATGCAGAGAAGCCACCATGTCGATGGGAGGACAGAGTGAGAGAGCAAATCCCCTCTGTCATCACTATCCAGCTGCCAGGGAAAGGCAGGGCCAGAAGGAGCTAATTTGCAGCAAGATGTGTCATTCAGACCACACCGCTGCTGCCAGAATGTTTCCATGCACAGTGGGGTTGAATGGCTGCAACCTTGTGTCTAGTTCAAAGAAGCAGCCCATGTAAGCAGCTGTATGCACAGCAGCATCTCCAGTCAGCACTCCTCTCCCACCACAGGTGAATTTCTTCTTTGGGCTTCAGGAGCGCTGGAACCTGTGTACAAGTTCGGGGGGTCACTGGCACAAGAACTGTGGCCCAACCCCCTGCTCCTCCTTTTCCCCTGAGGATGAGATGAGGTGCCCGAGAGCAGTTGCTGGACTATGTCCCCACCCTCTGGGACACGCCGCCCATGGCAGGTGGAGGGTCCGGGGCTCTTCACAGCAGCCCAGGGCTCCCTGGGCAGCTCTTACTATGGCCTAGCTCCAGTTTCCAGCCTGACCAGGAGGTGGGATCTCAGGGGGAAGAGGAGGAGCAGGGGGCGGGGCCCCATGGTGAGGAGGGCTGTGGGGGGCCCAAATGTTCTTTTTTGCCCAGGGCCCCAATAAATCTTAATCTGCCTCTGACCACCAGTTTGGGATGTCTGGCCTATTTCTGGCAGTCTGACTTGAGGTAGGCACTCACGGTTGTGAGCCACTCCAGGCAGTATGACACTTCCTGTTTCAACAGTATCTCATGAGAGGGGTCACTGAAAAGGGATGATGGAAAACGGGAGAGGGGAATTGAATGCAATACTCCTTGCTGACAATCTCCAAGACCCATAGGTCTGAGGTGATCCCATTTCAGGATTCCTGACAAAAGAGAGGTGGTTGTCAAAAGGTGAGGATGGCTGGAAAAAGATCCTTGGAAAAACTTTCTGCTGGGCTTGCAACAACAGTGTCATATTTGCTGCCAGGCGAAATATGCTAAGTATGCCACAGCTGCGGAAGAGGCAAAGGATTGTCTTCTGGGCCTCATCCATCTTTGAATGTAAAAGTTTATTGCCCTCCAAGGGAAGGTCTGTGATTGTGATTTGGACCTTCCTGGGTAATCCTGACGCTTGGAGCCAGAACGATCTCCACATCACCACAGATGTAGCCATGGTAAGTGCTGCTGTGTCTGATGCATCGAATTCTACTTTACAGAAGTGTGAGCTGCCTGTCATTCATTATTGATTTTAATTCAGAAGGAAGCCTGTCCGTAAATCGAAACCCTTTGTCATAGTGTAAATAACTCTATTCCCAAAGATTATTTTAGCAGAATGTAATTAATAATATTCACAACCAAACTGCATGATAGAAATGAAGATACAAAGGTTTTAGAAGAGACTACTCTAAAATATACCTATTAGAAGCCAGTCTTAGGGTATGTCTACACTGGCAGAGTTACAGCGCTGGCAGTTACAGTGCCACTCAGAGAGTGCTGAAGGGAAAATGCTGCTGTGCGTTCACACTGTCAGCTGCCTGTGCAATAGCGTATTCACACTTGCGGCACTTGCAGCGGTATTCGGCGCGATGCACTCTGGGCAGCTATCCCACAGAGCATCTCTTCCTCTTCTGCTGCCAAGAGTTGTGGGAAGGCGGAGGGGGTCGCAGGGCATCCTGGGTCCTTTCCCAATGCCCCATGATGCACTGCTTCACATCCCAACAAACCCTGTGCTTCCATCCGCATTTGACGCCATCTTTCAGCGATTTGTGTACTGCGCACTCTGCCTCTTCGGCCTGCAGGAATGGATTCCGCACTGTTGACCAATATGCTGCTCGCTCTGACTAACATGTCACTAGTGGCAGTAGAGTTATTCCTTAATCTACAAAGGCAAGAGGAGTGCGACATTGATCTCGCCACGCATAGTAGCTACAACACGAGATAGATTGTGGGATTCATGGAGGTGCTGACAACAGTGGAACGCTGCATTTGGGCTCAAGAAACAAGCACTGAGTGGTGGAACTGTGGTGGGAGTGTGTGATGAGCTTGCCCCAGCCCTGCGGTGCAAGGACATGAGAATGAGCACTGCCCTGTTGTTGGAGAAGCACGTGGCGATTGCACTGTGGAAGCTGACTACTCCAGACTGCTACCGATCGGTCACTAACCAGTTCAGAGTAAAAAAGTTGACCATTGGACTCGTGTTGACGGAAGTGTGCAGGGCCATTAATCGCATCCTGCTCCAAAAGACTGTGACTCTGGGCTACGTGCATGACATTGTGGATGGCTTTGCACAAATGGGCTTCCCTAACTGCGGAGGGGCGATAGATGGCACGCATATTCCAATTCTGGCACCAGACCACCTAGCCACTGAGTACATAAATCGGAAGGGGTATTTCTCAATGGTTCTCCAGGCACTTGTGGATCACCGTTGGCGTTTCATGGACATTAACGCAGGCTGGTCCGGAAAGGTGCATGACGCACACATCTTTCGGAACACTGGCCTGTTCAGGAAGCTGCAAGCAGGGACTTTCTTCCCAGATCAGAAGATCACTGTAGGGGAAATCAAAATGCCCATGATGATCCTTGGAGACACCACCTACCCCTTAATACCATGGCTTATGAAGCCATACACGGGGCTCCTTGACAGCAACAAGGAGCAGTTCAACAACAGGCTGAGCAAGTGCAGAATGACTGTTGAGTGTGTTTTTTGCCATTTAAAGGCCCGTTGGTGCTGCCTATATGGGAGGCTGGACCTGGTCGATGACAATATTCCTATGCTTATAGCTGCGTGCTGTGTGCTCCATAATATTTGTGAAGGGAAGGGTGAAAGCTTCACTCGGGGCTGGACCGCTGAGGCTCAGCGCCTGGAGCAGAATTTGAACAGCCAGAGACCAGGGCTATTAGAGGGGCGCAGCGTGGGGGCCATAAGGATCAGGGATGCCTTGAAGCAGCAATTTGAAGCTGAAAGACACTAATATTTGTTGCTATGCTCGAGAGTGCAGTGCTTGTAATGCTAGGAGGTGATTGTGCTTGGTGCAGATGATGCACTATGAAGGTTTAAGAAAACTGCCTGGTGCTTTGCAAGGCTCTGTTTGCTTTCAATTAATGGAATAAAGATTGTTTTCAAACCAAAACAATTCTTTTATTAAAAAACAACAACCAGAGGAGAGAGACAAACAAAAAAACACATCAGCACTGAGGGATGGGGGAAGGGAGGGTCCCAGGAGGAGGTGGGGAAGGGAGGGTCCCAGGAGGAGGTGGGGTCCCGGGACAGTTAAAGATTTGTGTATGTCCAGGTATCATATCCAACCTTCTCCTTTGGAGTACAGTGCAGAGGGTATTGTATTTCAGCAGGGCTAAACTGCAGAGGGACAGGTGTTGAGTGCAGTGGGTACTGGGAGTCTGCAGGGCTGGACTGTGACGGGGCAGGAATGGTATGCAGTGGGTACAGACTGGAGCCAGGAGGTTGATAAGAGTGTGTTGGCGGTGTCTGGAGGGGCGCATGTGAAAGCGTTTTGCGACAGCGGCTGCAGTGGAGGGCGGGCGCGGAGCTGCTCAGTTTGCAGTGCTAGTATTGCCTGGAGCGTGTCCGCTTGGCGCTCCATAACGTTTAAGAGGCGCTCCGTGGCTTTGTTCTGGCATGCTGCATTCTCCTTTTGGTCCCTCTTCTCTCTGTTCCGCCACTCCTTCAATTCTTGATTTTTGGCCTCAGAGTGCATCATGACATCATGCAGAAAGTCCTCCTTAGTTCTTCTTGGCCGCTTTCTAATTCTGCGCAGCCGTTCAGCTGGCGATAACAAAGAGGGAGGCTGGGCTCCCAAGGTCATATCTGTGATGCCAAAATGCAACATTTTACAGAAGCAGTATTGTTTGCAACACACAGACCACTGATTTAAAACACAGCCACTATTCACATACCTATCACTAACTGGCTGACCCCAGACAAGCACACACGAGTCACAAGACCCCCAAAATGGTGAGTAACTGGAGGGGTGGGGGAAATCAGTGTTCAAGGACCATACTGTACACTGGGCATGTGGCTCTTGGGGAGAGCCATCACTGTAGGGGGAGGCCTTATAATCATTCCTGTCCCCACATTTTCCACGGGCTGTGTTCATAATGGAAGATTGAGGGTGAGCAGGGGATCAAGGGAGGGTCTTCTCCAAGACTGCGGCTTCCGCCCTGGTCCTTATGTGGCTCGCCTGTGTGCAGCAATGGTCCCCCCCCCCAACCAGTGATAGCAGAGTGGTGTGGGAAAGTTACCCTTAATGAGGCAAGAAACAAAGCAGTTCTGCCAAAGAATCTGTGGCAGTGTATTGCCCCGTATCTCCATGAGAGGTTCCTGGAGATCTCTTAGGCAGATTCCCATGAAGTGAGGGAGTCAATCAACACCCTGTTCTACCGCTCAGACTAGGCATGTGATGGTACGCGCATCATACAGACACAAGCCTGCTTTCGGCAATCCTCCTACCCCCCAACAACTCGCTTCAGTGATTCCCCAAATCAAAGCCACTTACCAGGGGCCTCCTCTCCTGTTTGCTCTTCGCCAAGATCCGACAGCTGTGACTGGCTAGCCTCCTCCGGGGTAGAGAAGAGCTCCTGGCTGCATGCATCTCTGACCTCCAAGTCATCCTCTGCCTCTGGATCTCCCTCCCCATCCACATCCTCGTCCCAAGATTTCCTCCTCCTGGCTTGGTCCACTCTCGACTGGCATGTGAGTCACCAAAGTATCCATAGTGGCCTTCGCAGTGGAGGTAGAGTCGCCACCAAGTATCGCATCCAGCTCTTTGTAGAACTGGCAGCTCGTGGGCACAGACTGGAGTGGCAGTTTGCGTCCCGCACCTTGTGGTAGGCGTTCTGCTGCTCTTTCACTTTGACCCTGCATTGCAGTGTGTCGCAGTCATGGTCCCTTTCTGTCATGCATCGTGAAATCTGTCTGTAGGTATCATAATTCCTATGGTTGGAGCACAGCTGGGCCTGGACAGCCTCCTCTCCCCAAATGCTGATGAGGTCCAGCAGCTCGGCATTGCTCCAAGCGGGAGATCGCCTGGTGGATGGAGCAGGCATGGTCACCTGTAAAGATGTGCTGAGATCACTGCATGCATCATTGAGCAAATAGGAAGGAGACTTTCAAAATTCCCAAGGAATTTAAGGGGTGGGGATGATGGTTGGTCACCTGAGGGCAGGGCAGTAGAGTCCAAACCGATGACCAGAGGGGCAAGAACAGGCATTTTGGGACACCTCCTGGAGGCCAGTCACAGCACTGTAATCGACCAGGGTGACTACACTGTCCACCGTGGCGCTGTACCCCGGCGCAGAAAGCTGTACGCTTCTCGTCGGGGTGGTTTTTTACAGTGCTGCAACTGCGCAGTTTCTAAGTGGCTTGGCAGAGTGTACATCTCGGGCGTTACAACGCAGAAAGAAGATTTACTGCGCAGAAACTTGTCAGTGTAGGCAAGGCCTCAGAGGGTCATTCTCATTTCCTCTGATCTTTTCTGGACACAGTTCAGCAGCCTTTCAAATCTAGTTTTGGCATTCTGCCTTCATAACTGCTTATTTCCTAAGGTTTTTATCCAATTGAAACATTTTGAGTTAGGTCATTGATTTGGTTCAAATTTAGCTGATGCATCCCTTCTTCCCAAACACAATATCTAAAGTGATTGGAACTTCTGAGTGATACGAGCCCTTATATGATAAAGCAGTTCATGGCTGAGGGAAAAAAAGGTTATGGTGAACACTTACTGGGAAGAGACCAGTGCAGTGCTAGAGGAAGCAGAACAAGCCAGTTGCAAACATGTGTCACCATGAGGAAGACTGATGTTCAGATTCAACCTTTAAGTAGAGTTGACCAAAAATCAGAATTACCATTCTGCAGGAAAGTCCGATGTTCCAGCATTTAGCTTTGTCCTGGACAGGGACAAAAAGTCAAAATACGGAAACAATTTAATTCACAAATGTTAAAACGTTTGGTTTCAGCTTTAGCATTAGTCTCTGGATCTGCTTGAGCTGCCATGGGTGTCTCATGAGGCTTGCAGTTCAGAGGCCTAATTAGGGTTGCCAACTTTCTAATTGCACAAAACCGAACACCCTTGCCCCGCCCCTGCCCTGAGACCCCGCCCCTGCCCAGCCCCTTATCTGAGACCACACCCCCACTCACTCCAGCCTCCCTTTCTCTGTCACTCACTCTCCCCCACCCTCGCTCACTTTCACTGGGCTGGGGAGGGGGTTGGGATGTAGCAGGGGGTGAGGGCTCCAGCTGGGGGTGCGGGCTCTGGGGTGGGGGTGGGGATGAGGGCTTTGGGGGTTCAGGAGGAGGCTCTGGGCTGGGGCCGAGGGGTTTGGAATGAGGGAGGGGGCTCAGGGCTGGAGCAGGGCAGTGGGGTGCGGGAGGGGGTGTGAGGTGCAGGCTCTCGGAAGGCGTTTGGATGCGGGAAGGAGTATTGGGCAGGGTGTTGGAGCAGGGTGTTGGGGTGTGAGTGGGCATGTGGGGTACTGGGTCTGGGAGGGAGATAGGGTGCAGGAGAGGGTTCTGACCTGGGGCAGAGGGTTCGGGTTGTGGGATCCGGCCGGGCGGCGCTTACCTCATGCGGCTCCTGGGCAGCAGTGTAGTGGGGCTAAGGCAGGCTCCCTGCCTGCCCTGGCTCTGCGCTGCTCCTGGAAGTGGCCAGCATGTCCCTGCGGCCCCCTAGGTGGAGGCGCGGCCAGGTGGCTCTGCGCGCTGCCGCACCCGCAGGCACTGGCCCCGCAGCTCCCATTGGCTATGGCTTCTGGCTCCCTTGTTGTTTCCTCTTTTGGGTGAAGACCTGCATCTCACTCCCCTTTGACCGGGATATTTCCAGGCTCTACAGTTCCCTGCCTTCACTGTGTATTTCCAAGCAAAGACAGCCTGCCTGAACAGACCTGCTTGTTTTGTCGTCAGAGACCGATAACAGAGGGATTGCTGCAGTTACCTCCCAGCTCTTTCTATGCAAGCCTCCTTTATTCCAAAGGTAAAAAAAATTACGGTGAAAACATATTAAAAGACCCTACACGCATGCTAATATGCTTACCAGAGTTCGTTGTAACATGGACTCTGGCAGGCCCAGGCTTTCCAACCCTACCCAAAGGATTGGGACCCTCCATGGATCAAGAAGAGGGCCTTGAGTCAGTTTAAAGTAACTCAAGCTGTTTATCCAAAAGTCCTTTTGTTGGTCTGTGGAGAATCCAGTTTGAACTAGTATATGCGTATCCCTCCAGGGTATGACTTTAAAGGGTTGCTAACAGATGAAGTTCATTAGCATTCCCCCGCTCCCTACTAGAGAAGGTACGTACAAAGCCACAATAACACTGACACAATTGCATTTTTAATACAGTGTACCCCAACGGTATTAACCCTAATTCAATAAGGTTTAGCTTAATTCAATAAAGACTATTATAATTCTATATGGTATGTCCAGGGTATTAAAGGATATTGTTAGTCTGTCACTGTGTGGTCAAAGGGCCTTGAGTGTACAGTTTGTTCAGGGGTGAATTTTGCCTGTCAGCTGGTCCAGCGAGTGGCAATGATACTGGAGGAGGCAGCCTCTCAGGTTTTGTCGTCACTGACACAAAGTTGTTTGGGTCTCTTTTTTTTCTTTACCCCAAGGTAACTAACGGGGGATAGCTCTCTCGCTGTAAAAGCCTAAGTGCTGACAAGGCACTTGTAGTGTCTACCATGAGGTATCGAGGTAAGGTCAGCACTATATTCCCTGCCCGCAGTTGACCTTGCTTAGTATACCTCATAGTGAAACTACAGTGCCTTGTCTCCTCTGTGTACTTACAGAAGGATAGCTAATGCGCATGGTAAACTAATAGGTTCAATCTGCAGCAAGGAATATATAGGTTAGATATTAGAAAAAACTTTCTACCTATAAGGATAGTCTCTGGGATAAGCCTCCAAAAGAGGTTGTGGAATCATAGAATCATAGAAGATTAGGGTTGGAAGAGACCTCAGGAGGTCATCTAGTCCAACCCCCTGCTCAAAGCACTAACTAAATCATCCCAGCCAGGATTTTGTCAAGCTGGGCCTTAAAAACCTCCAAGGATGGAGATTCCACCATCTCCCTAGGTAACCCATTCCAGTGCTTCACCATCCTCCTAGTGAAATAGTGTTTCTTAATATCCAACGTAGATATCCCCCACTGCAGCTTGAGACCATTGCTCCTTGTTCTGTTATCTGCCACCACTGAGAACAGCCTAGCTCCATCCTCTTTGGAACCCCCCCCCCCACTTCAGGTGGTTGAAGGCTGCTATCAAATCCCCCTCACTCTTCTCTTCTGGAGACTAAATAACTCCAGTTCCCTCAGCCTCTCCTCATAAGCCATGTGCCCCAGCCCCCTAATCATTTTCGTTGCCCTCTGCTGGACTCTCCCCAATTTGTCCATAGCCTTTCTGTAGTGGGGGCCCCCCAAAACTGGACACAATACTCCAGATGTGGCCTCACCAGTGCTGAATAGAGGGGAATAATCACTTCCCTCCATCTGCTGGCAATGCTCCTACTAATGCAGCCCAATATGCCATTAGTCGTCTTGGTAACAAGGGCACAGTGTTGACTCATATCCAGCTTCTCCCCATCATTGGAGGCTCTTAAAAACAGGTTAGACAAACACCTGTCAGGGATAGGCTAGGATCATATGTTCCTGCCACAGTGAAGGGGGGGCATACTTCATGGCTTCTCAAGGTCCCTTCCAACCCTACATTTCTATGATTCTATGAAAATTTGCACTTTTTTTTCTTAGTGAAGACATAGCCTCAGTCAGAGAAAGGGTGTCACAATTTGGGCAGAGGACAAAAAGGATGAATATTGAATGTTGTGTAAGCAGCATGTACATTTGTAGTCTTTAAAATGCTGATATCCAAAACCCCAGTACAGCATGGCTGGAATGTGTCCTAAATTACTCTACTATCTCAGTGCTCAATGTGCACACAATTCTGCCATACTATAATTTTGCCTCGGGACAGGCTTAGCAAAGGCTTCGTGCACTGGCCATAGGAATATCCACTATTTCTCAGCATGCAGGAAGAAAACATGACGTTTCTTTTTGGAGGGAGGGCAAGCCGGTGCTTGGGATGCAGGCGGCACTGTATCATGTACAGGAGGAACAACATGAGCAATGAATGCCTCTTCCCCCTTGACACTGACAGTGTCCAGCCAGTTTTACACGGATGCTTCTCAGCACTTACTACTGAAGCCTGCACTTTGACAGCACAGTAAACCTGAGAATGTGGGCTATCCTGTCAGGTATGTCAGCTTGTTTAATGGCCACTTGCTATCAGGATCAAAAGCATTTAGGGGCCTCCCCCATCCCTTACACACATTCTTTGGCGGGGAGAAGGGGGGTGGGCAAGCACAGAAAAGCCTTTGAAAACTTTGTATAAACTATGTAATTGGGTACATTTGCCAAAGCATGGCTGTGTTCTTTGTGAAGGCTTAGCTAAGAACATTACTCTGATTCTTCTGTAGGCCTTCAGAAGTGTGGATCCTTTCAAAAGTGTAGAGTGTGAAGGTTTACAAATTTGTTTTTCAAAAGACCCCCAAATACCTACTGGGTTCACCAGCCCCCTCACCTATACTCCCCCATCCCCACTGACAGCACTCCTCTCCCTACTTTCAGCTCTAACTCCAAGCTGCCCCCAACTGGCGCTGGCTCTCTTATTCCTCTCTCTGGGACACTCACTGTCTCTTCTTTTTTTAGCTTTCCCCCCTGGTTTTTTTTTATGCAAAGAACAGTGTAGAAAAGCATTGCCATGGCAACAGTGTCGCAGTGGGCCACTGGAGTTGATGGGCGTTCTAAACTTTTAAAATAATGGCCTCAAAAGAACAGGAAGGGGACAGAGAAAGAGAGAGAGGGCGAGCAAAAGCAATGAAAAGTGGGACAAAAACATTGGAAATGCATTCAGGCTGACATCATCACCCTTTCCCACAGTGGCCGTTCACTTGTGAGGCCCTAGTGTTGATTCACTGTCTTAAAGCTAGCTTTCTAGAGCCTGGGGAGACCATCTTTCCCTGCCTGAATGCCTTTTTTGTTGTGAAACAGTGGACTGTTTCTGAAGCCCTGCATAAAGGGCTGAGTAATTCACTTCAGTTGCCAGGAAGTCTGAGCCACTTGTGAGCTAACAATAGTTAACTTTATCTCCCACCCCAAGCTGAAAGTTCCAGCTGTAGGTCCCAAATTCTAATAAGGGCCTCACTCATGCCTCTGAGGTTATGGTAATATTTTATACATCTTTTTTCATTAAGACACAGTCATAGCTACTGTTGAGGCACCGGAGGCAACTACTGTCGATTGACGGAAAAAAATAAAAAAGGAAAGCAAGAAAATAGCTTTTATGTAAGGCAGACAGACTTGCTGTTTAATTCTAGAATTCTAAACTGATTTGGGGGAAGCAGAAGAACTCAAATTTAACCAATTGCATTATACATTTCTGAGTCAAAGACCTTCTGATTGCTTCAGATTTGTAAAATAGTCTCCGTTTTTAGAATCGGGGGGGGGGGGGGGAGAGGGTGTTTTTTTTCTCTGTTCCTGCACAGGAGGGATGATTGGCGATAAGGAGCAGAGTGAGTCATGAGGAATGTAGATGAATTTGTTTGGGTTTCCCTTTTCATCCGGATTTGGATTTCATCCTGCACAATGACAGCACAGTTGAATGCATGTGATGACACACAACTGTGATTCATGCAGCAGACCTGCAAAGCCAATAACCAGGGTATGTTTTTGAAAGGAGATCGAGAACATCAATTTTCTTCTTTACATTCCAAACTAGTCGCTTCCCTGAGAATTAATAAAACCAAATTCAATGCAGAAAGAACCTCAGATAACTATCTAGGCCTCTAATATTTGGTGATTAAAAATTATTTGCTTATTTCCCACTTTCAAGTTAATACTCAGCAGGCCTGCACTTTGTTTCCGTGCCCCTCTTTAAATTTTCTTGTTGGGTATAAAAGACAGCAGTATTCAAACAGCTCGGTTGTGCCTTTGGCTAATGTTTCTTCCCCACTGTGCCTTGAGAACTAGCTATAAGAATGCTTGGATGAAAATAAAAACACAATTCTTTAACCTCCACTTAATACATTATTAATTTAAAAAATTGATTGAAGGACACATGCAATATTTGTGAAATAAAACAACACGTGCACAGTACATCTCCTATTTAAGGCAACACTGTGTCCTTGAACTGTACAAAGGACTGCAGCTGATGCCAGAGGCAGCTGTATGTGTTGTGGATCAGGTCACTATAAGCCAATGCATTGTAAATAAGTTACTTGGCCTTTTGGATAAGATCAAGTGCAGTATCGCTACACTGATACTGACTTGGACTCTTAATACGTTTCATGGGTGGCGTACCCGAGCCCACTTATCCACTAACTTTACAGCTGGAGCTTTAAAAACTCCCGCACCACAATCTGGGTGTATGCTGGTTATATGATATGTATATGATATGTATGTATCTTGTAACCAATACCTGTAATCCCTCATAACTCAAGCCTGACCCCAGATGTACAGTACCTCCCCTCTTAACTTGTGTATATTTAATTTTAAACATTAACTTGAATACAATTTTAAATCACTTTAATATCCTCTCTCAGGGGAGCATATCCTCCCTTTCCAGGAGGATGGACTGAACAGTTCCACTGGTCTTTTTCCACCCTCACCAGCTGTGATTTCTGATCTTCACTGTGGGTTTGCCTTGACTAGGACAAAAAGCTGGGTTTTGGCCAGTGCTAGCTGAAGTTTAAAAAGCCCCCAAACCCACCTTTTATCTTAGTCAAGACAAATCCTGTGAGGGAAACATCAGGCACCACAATCATATAAACAGAAGGTTTGGGTGAGAGTCATTTTGAGAACAAGACCCTGGTCTTCCATGACACCCCCGCCCGAAAGATGGAGAAATACACCCTCTGGCTGATGCCTTGAGAGCTAGGGGTTACGAAGTTCGAACACACACAGGGATCGTCAAAGCCCTGGGAGCGTGCGATCCCAGTAACGAGCGAGTGTTGTGGGAATGCAGAATTGGTCAGTGCTACAGCTTGGCTGATGTGGCAACGTATGGTGCTGGATGCCATCAGGTGGTCGAGGGACATTTATTTAGCACATATCACTGGCCATCGGCAATACCAGGAGAGATGAGCTGGAGTGCCATTGGGAAATGAAGTCAGGAAAGTAACTGAAATACTTCTCTGATTGATTGTGTTTACTGAGGGACAACCTGTCCTAAATTCTCAGTTACTGAGGGACAATCTACACTCATTGCTATATCTGCTGCTCACAAGCTACTCTTAGCATAACTTTGTATGAGTGATGTACCTGAATGTTTGGATGCTAATATTTTAACTATATTGCTAAATTTATTAACCTCAATTTGGAATATTGCAGATTATATATGATATGTGTTTTATGACTTTTAAACCAAACTTTGTATTTTTGGATAATTTAAGCATTATACCCAGATGTGTAGAAACACTTTCCTTAACCTGTGTATTAGCTAATTTTAACATTCGGTTTAATAAAAAAAATTAAATCTGTTCTTATCACTTTAATATCCAGCAGCAATGTGACCTCTATCAGGGGAGCATACCCTGCCTTTCCAGGAAGATGGACTGAACAGTTAGGCTGGTCTTTTCCCTCCAAAACAGCCGTGATTTCTGATCTTCACTGTGGGTTTGCCTTGACTAGAATGAAAAGCTGGTTTTTGGACTGTGCTTGCTGACATTTAAAAAAAAAACCCAAACCCACCTTTTATCTTAGTCAAGACAAATCCTATGAGAGAAGCATCAGGCACCACAATCATATAAACCACAGAAGACAGACAGAAGGTTTGGGGGAGAGTCATTTTATGCATGATGTTAATCATGAAAAAACTTTAAAGTCCTTGAATCTACTCCAATGGTTGCAATTGAAAACACTGATCTTCTAGCAGGGCAGCTCCCGGAGCGCTCAGAGTGCACTGTCACTGCACGTGAGTGGAAACAGGTGAACTGAAGCTGAATGTATTAAGTCCCATCTGAATAAAAGAAATTAACTAGCTAATAATTCCCAGTGGTAAAAACAGAAGGGCTAATGTGCATATGATGACTGAAAAGGCATCCTTCCCTCTACATTGCAAAAGACTTCAGAAATCATGAGGGGGATTTACTGTCCTCAAATGATCACTTCACTTAACTCTTGAGATAAGGTTTAGTATATCATTATTGGAAATGTATATTAATATATAATTTTACTTAGCCAGTACATAGTGCTTTACGAAGCACATTGCAAAAAATGAATTGTTCCTAATGATTTCCCCTGTGAAGAAGGCACCGAGCAATAGACCTTATTTACAGAAAGGAAAACGGAGGACGAGAGGTTAAAGTGACCTGACCAAGCCTACAGAGAGAGATAGTGTCCAAGTACGGATTAAAACTCAGCAGTTTTGGACTCAGTAGTTGATGCTCATGTGAGGGCCTGATCCTGTGAAACGCTGAGTACCCCTGATTTACCTCAATGGCTGCTGTACACTCCCAGGATAATATCTTTCAGGCCAGATTTTCAAAAGGGTTCAGCATTTTGAATCCTTTGAAAATGTGGCTGTTTATTTAGGTGCCTAAATGGGAGCTGAGCTCTTCTGAAAACTGTGATCCAGTTATAGATGCTGAACATGAAAATCTGGCCCTGAACTCTTGAAAATGTGGCAGTTAATGTATATTTTTACTACATATAGAATGTGTCCATAATACCTTTTTAATCAACTCCTATCTCCCAAACCATGGTACACTCTGCTTTTAGTGATCTCTCTTTGTCTGTTTCCAGGCCTGGTCTCTCACGCTGAGTTTCCATTATTTAGTTGTTTTTCCTCTTGCTCTGCCACCCGAGTTCTGCCTCTTGCTCTCATTCGTTTTTCTTCAAAGGCTCCATTTTTCTGTTTCCCGGCCTTTCCTATTGGATCCAATCCTCTAGCTCCATTAAAAGGTTCCAGCCCCAAGTGTGAGCCATGCCTCCCAGGATTCTCAGATTGTCTGGGGCCAGTTTGGCTCCTGGCATACACTATATATGCCCCAGCAGCGATTCTAACTTACTACCAGGCTTTTGCTGTCCTCAAGGGACTATCCGGACGCCCAAAATATCTAAAGCACAGCTCATTCAAGCCATACCCTCTGCCTTTCCCAACAGACTCCTGGCAAGCCCGTATATTGAAGACTGCAAGGCCACTGTGCTGGCCCTACACCAACCAGCGAGTCCCCTTACACTATGGAATTCTTATGTGGGAAGATCTGGCTGGTTTCCATCATTTTTATGTCTCAGGAGTGGTGAAAAGGTACCAGAATGCAACCCACGATAGCAGCTTCTAAGTTCATGGGTCCGAGTAGGATCGTAGGACTGGAAGGGATCTCAAGAGGTCATCTAGTCCAGTCTTCTGCATACAAGGCAGGACTAAGTATTATCCAGACCATCCCTGGCAGGTGTTTGTGTAACCTACTCTTAAAAATCTCCAGTGATGGAGATTCCACACCCTCCCTAGGCAATTTATTCCAGTGCTTAAGCACCCTGACATTTAGGAATTTTTTCCTAATGTCTAACCTAAATTGCCATAGCTGCAATTTAAGCCCATTGCTTCTTGTCCTATCCTCAGAGTTTAAGGAGAACAAAGTTTCTCCCTCCTCCTTGCAACAATTTAATGTACTTGAAAATTATTATCATGTCCCCCCCTCACTCTTCTCTTCTCCAGACTAAACAAACCCAATTTTTTCAATCTTCCCTCATAGGTCATGTTTTCTAGACCTTTAATCATTTTTGTTGCTCTTCTCTAAACTTTCTCCAATTTGTCCAAATCTTTCCTGAAATGTGGCACCCAGAACTAGACACAATACTTCAGTTGATGCCTAATCACCACGGAGTAGAGCGGAAGAATTACTTCTCGTGTCTTGCTTACAACACTCCTGAGAATACATCCCAGAATGATGTTTGCTTTTTTTTGCAACAGAGTTACACTGCTCACTCATATTTAGCTTGTGATCCACTATCACCCCCAGATTCCTTTCCGCAGTACTCCTTCCTAGGCAGTCATTTCCCATTTTGTATGTGTGCAAGTGACTGTTCCTTCCTAAGCGGAGTACTTTCCATTTATCCTTATTAAATTTCTTCCTATTTACTTCAGACCATTTCTCCAGTTTGTCCAGAATCCAGATATTTTGAATTTTAATCCTATCCCCCAAAGCACTTGCAACCCCTCCCAGCTTGGCATTGTCTACAAACTTTACAAGTGTATTCTCTATGCCATTATCTAAATCATTTAGGAAGAGATTGAATAGAACTGGACCCAGAACTGATCCCTGCGGGATCCCACTGCAGAACAATGCTTTGCTTTCAGGTCTGAGAGTAATCTCTGCTCAGTCAGAAACAACAGGGCACACTGAGCAAACACCTGACTGTGTGAGAGCGCAGAGCTGAGGAATGGCACATGTTGTGAAAAGTGTGAGACACGGAATTTTGACCCCACTCCAGTTTTGAAAATGTTAGAAGTGGCCCTGATGAAAGATGATATTTGGGGAGACAGAAAGGGGGGGCTCTGTCTTTTTAAATCAGACTCATCTTTTAGGAGCAAATATGGCCTAAATAAAATCCCAACAGGTACTGGGTCTGATGCCAGCCTCAGTTACATCCAGATTAATTCCACTGACGTCAGTAGCATGAACCCTGCTTGTAAAGTTTTCCTGTTCATTCCCTGGGCCTGATTCTGATCATGCACCAGTTTTGCACTAGTGTAACTCCTTTGCACTCAAACTATGCCAAGCCAGTTCTGGGGACTGTAAACGTTTCTTTCAGATGGACAGGCAAGCAAAGCAAAGTGAAAGCTGCTGGTGGGTGAAAGGAATGAAAAACAGAATAAGAGAGTGTGATATTTCTCAGAACCAGACTGCGAACACTGCAGGAAATTGAAGGAACACAGCCAAGATGAAAGGTACGGAGGAAAAGATTGCGGCTGTAGTGAGTGCAAAACAATTACAGTACCAAGTACAGGCCTGTCTTTGAGTGGTTCAGGCCAGGGAGTAGATTTTGCTGCAGGGAAGCAGGCAACTCCTGGTTTTTGTTTTTTGTTTTAAATGCTCATCTAGCTGTGTAACACAACCTGAAAACTTCACCTCTGTGTTGGGAGATGCCACTTAGAATCAAGGCACTGGTTCCTCATTCAAAAACCTGATGTTGATTATGTTCCTTCCCAGCCATTCTCTCGAGTTGTTTTTGGCAATGGGATCTAATTTTAACCACATCTCCGTCTTCATCCTTTCGGAAGTAGGAAATATTAGTCACTAAATCTGATTGGTTTCACTGTTGCTTACCCCAGGGCAGCTTGTTTGGCTTACGAAAACCAGTGTCAGTTGACATTGTCATCCACATGGCTAGATGATTACGAGTAAAAGCCTAGCTATTTCCGTTTTAACTAGACAATAAGGCGCAGGAGCTGATAAATGCTGAGATAGGATAGCTTTTTGCAGGGAGGTTTTACAGAGTGAAGGGTTCTCATTAGTTTCATGCCCACTGCATCGCTTATGCTGGTACTGTCTGTGCCACCGCTTTTTGTGATTTTTATTAACAGATTTTGTCAAAAGAATTGCCAAATTGGCAAAGATGCTGCAGCTTAATAGTATGTATATCCCTCTTTTACAGCTCTGCCGTTGCTCCTTTTCAAACATCCTCCCTTCATGTAATGGAGAGACTGTTAGCTTGAGTGAGACAGAAAATAATTTGCAACGTGGTGGTTTATGTTGATTTTTTTCAGCCCAATTCATGTTATTATTATTATTTATGCAGGACCAACAGCATGCTAAGTGCTGTACAGCTATACCTGAAGACAAGGTCTTTGCCCCAGTGGCATTAGAGTCAAAAGTCCAATCTCCCCAAAGATACATTTGAGAGCAAGGGTGGGCTTCCGAGTAAGGCACTAGCCTGTGATTCAGGAGATTGGTGTTCAACGCTCATCTCTGCCACAAACTATCTGTGTGACTTGGGGCAAGACCTGCCAGATGGGCTTGCCAAAGCTGCTCAGCCTCAGGGCTTTTGAGCATCCCAGTCTTAATCTCTCTGTGCTGTAGCTTCAGCACCAATAAAATGGGGCTCACAGTGTTTCACTTGCCTGGCTTTTCTGTTTAGACATAAGGTCTTCGGGGCAGGAACCATCTCTTATGTATTTGGAGGGTGCTTAGCACAATGGGGCCTGATCTTGTCTGGGGCCTCTCTGTGCTGCCACAATATTCATGATTAAAGGAATACATACATTCATTACTCTGTCAAATCTCCCATTGATTTCATTGATTGGGTCCTAAATAAGCATAGGGACAAACAGTGAATTTTCACTCAGTTTTATTCTTTTATCTTTAATGTTTGCTCTTTCTTTTTAAAGAAATAAGCTGCTCTTTTCTTTCATTTGAGGATGAGTATTTTAGACTAAACTGCTAAAAAGTCAGGTCTGGTTTCAGGGATCGGGTGGAGGTTTTAAATGCTTAATGCCATTTTTATTCTTGTTTTTCTTAATGTTTCTTGCAGCAGCATCTGCTTTCTTGGAGGTGAGCTTGAGAGGAAATAAACTCAAGGCAAAAGAGGAAATGTAGAGATGGGTAGTATGTGTGTGTGTGAGAGTGAGCAATTTCAGATTGGGCAGGCTAGCTGGTTTTCTGCATAAGGTGCTTTCAGGTGCAATCCCAGGTCATGTTCAACATGTCCTACAGTTGAATCTGTTTAGTGTCGCTTTGGTTCCTTGTAGCCACTGTTCCAGAGGAAAATATACCACACGCATCCAGCACAGACAACACTTGCTGCTATCAGGGGATGGGCTTTTCTACTCTAATGCACACACCTCTCACCCTGAAGAGCTGTAGGGATAAGGGAACTGAGCCATTCTGGTCCAAGGCGTGGATCTTCCTCTTTCCATGTGGAACAGGTAAGGTCTGTCACCTCCACAGTATCATTGTCATGTACTCACATGCCTCAGAAGGACCTCTGCAGGGCTGAGGGTCTGCTCATGGGGAATCAGCGGATCAAGCCTGTAGACTTGGGCAAAGGTGGGGAGACGGTTGTGCTACCAACCTGCGTGTTAAAGTTAATACAACCTGAGGCTATATTAACATTTAAGAGGAGCTTCTCCATTCTGGGGGATGCTCCTTCAGGGTGCTTCAATGGACAGCCAAAGCTATGGAATCCAGTGTTTGTTCCACGGAGAGGCAAATGCTGTCACCTCCCCTGTCGATGAAATGACCGGGTGAAAATTCTGCGAGGTTCATTTTGTGCTATTTTCTTCCCCTCTTTCCCATACCGGAGGGGGCAACCTGGCCCTCAGCTGGGGGAGACACTGATGGTGGCTTGATTACAGAGCAGCTCTTCACTGGTCTCATTAAACAAGCCATTTTTTCATAGCAGCTATTGCCAGGGGACACCGGCTCCTGTGAGCCCCACCACAGAGCTAAAACAGCAACAGCGGCACCCCTTCTTCTGCTCAGCAGTTCTCATTGCCATGTGCCTGAATGAGCCACTCTGTGTGTGCATAGGCTTCCTGTAAACAAGCCCTGAGCTCCACAGGGAGCAAAATGCTGGAAATGGAGTGGGCAGGGCTCTGACCCCACCCACCCTCTGCACCTGCTCACAGCAGAGCTGATGCACCAGGCAGAGCATTCTGTTCCCAATTCCGAGCCCAATGGATGGAGCAGATTGCACACCCACTGTGTGCACTGAGCAGTTCCAGGAGAGATTGTGCTTGGCTGAGACACAGTCTCTTTGCTGCTTCTAGAGCAGTGCAGCTGCATTCCCCCCCGCCCCCCCACCCCAATCTAGCATCTAGATTAGAGGCATTCAGCGACCTGGGACACCCCACCCGTATGCTTCACTGGACCCTGACCTGAGGTGCAAGATCTGAATTTCCTCAAAGCTTAGCATAGCATGTTCAGATTTGGGCGTTTGGTCTGGCCTATTAAAAAAAATAGGGCACATCTACGAAGTTTGGTTTTGGATTAAATCTGCCCCACAGTTCACGAGTGGTAAAATCTGGAGTTTTGGTCTGGGTTGATCTCTAACCTTAACTGATATACAATGCACAATCTGAGTCCCCCTCCACACTTCCTCCCGACCTAGCACCTTTGGAGAAGATAAGCAGTAATGTAAGGATGCTGGAATTTCTCTGGTTTACCCAGCTTCTGCTCTGTGAATAAATAAAGGAGTTTAGTTTCTCCAAGCTGTCAATCCTTTAACCTTCAGGTTTGTTAACAACTTCTCCCTCCTATGGTCTATGTAATGGAGAAGAAGCCAGCACTTTCTACATTTTCTGAGAGATAAGCAACTCATTTAGAGCCACAAATAAGATCATAATTTGACAGGCAAAATGCCAGGGAAAATACAAACAGATTTCTCCCTCCCCGGCCCTGAATATTTTAATGATTCTTTTCTTGTTCTCCAAATTATATTTCCTTTTTGCTTAATTGCAGGATCAGGTCAAACCAAAGCTGTAGCTGTCATGCACCATTCATATGTTTTGGGTTTTTTTTTAACCTTTCGGCTGCCAGTGTTTTTCCATTTTGCCAGCCAAATGAACATAGCTCAAGAATGTCCATCAGTATCCGTGACAGCTATTGGGTTATGCTCCTTTTTCACTGACCTATAGATGGATGTGCCGAGCTTTTCCTTTGAGCAAGAAGCCAACATCCATAGGGTTGGAATAACAAGTATTCAGGACGCACCATTTGCTATGAAACTTATCAAAGGGAATTAGCTACAGTAAGTGAACAATAACTTTAAATGGCAGGGGTACAAAAAGAACCAAGGCTGATAAAGGCAAACCAGTAATTACAATATTAGTGGTGTACGCACACTGAATTTCTAAACTGTTTTAAAATGAAATAATGCATTGTCTATCCACAGTGCCTTCTAGCCAAGGAGCCCAACAGGCTTTACAACTGGAACCTCCTAGTACCCTAGGCCAGAGCATCCGTCCCATGGAATGAACTGTGCGAGGGGCTTCTGGGGGAGGAAATCTGTTCAAGCTTGCTCGTCTCTGATGGTTCCTTCAGGGTGAGGTTGCTCCCTTGACAGCTAGGCTCTGGGGCCTTCCCCCACCAAACTTGGCAAGCCAGTCCTGCCGAGGCCCTGTGTTTCTGCCCTCGCTTGGTCACCTCGGTGCTCTCCACTCCTAGAGTGGGGGGGTCCATGGGAAAAATAATATAGCCTCAGGCTTTATTGTTTCTGCAGCACCTCCATGAATTGGGGCGGGGAGATGAGGTGTGTCCTCACTGGCCTTTGTCCTCAGTGTGCCCACTCTTGCCGTTTGGCACCCCAAGCTTCCTAGTCTGGATCGATGAATTGCCATCTTTGGCACCTTATGACACACCTCATGTGCCATGCACCCCCATATACACCCCATGTGTCATACATATTTGTGAGGAAGAGTCACCCCTGTGAGGTGCGTATTATTAGGCCCATTTTCCAGATGGGCACACCGGTGCATAGAGAATTAAGTGATTTGCTTAAGATTACCCAGTACATCAGAGCTGCAAATACAACACTGGAGTCCTAACTTCAAGCACCTTATAACCAATAGGCAGCACTTTCTTTCCTAATTATGTTCATAATTCCCTCCCCATCAGAAGGAAAAGAACTGATTCTATGGCTAGTGTATTTGATTAGTTTGTTCCCCAGATGAGATGCCAGCTGTGATTATTCTATATAAATAGTTTGAAATACTAATTTCAAATTACAAGACATTAAAAAATTTGTATTTTCGTCACAACCGGCTTGAAGGGAGAAGAATCGTATATTTGATTTTGTTCATACTGAAGGAAATGGACTCCAGCCTTGCTCTTTAATATTTAATAAAATGTTATTAATTTTTTAAAAATAAGATTTCATTTCTGATTTACACCTACCTCCAGAATCCCAACAAAGCTTATCGAGTGCTGTCCAATTTTGCACTGAGTTTCGCATTTGGTCTTGGGAGCTTTAAAAAAAAAATTTTTTTTTTTAAATGTCTGAAATGCAAAGTCTGAAGCAAAGTGTTTCAGAGGAGTTGCCCAGCATTGCAGCACTGAGACCTCATTTCAGCAGGCAGGGGCAGATTTAGAGTTAGTGGGGCCCTGTGCTCAGCTTCATTTTTGCCCCCCCCCCCCCCCGCCCCGGGACCCAGCCAAGAAAAAGAACATTCTCGCCTACCTCCCCCATCCCTGTTTGTCATTTTTTTTTCTTCATCCTCCTCCTATATTATAAGTAATAGGAAGTAAATGAAAATAAAGTGAGGTACCTTGATTGTTTTTGTAGTCTAACTTTTTTTTCCACAGACCACTTGAAAATCACTGAGGGTCTCGGTGGACCACTTAATGAGCTTTCCAGATATTGTTTGTACCATTAGCAAACTATTGTAAAGTGCTTTGGATAAGAGCGCTTTATAAAAAAACGTAAAAAAAACATTGGGGTGCGGGGGCTGGCCAGGAGTTAGGATGTGGGAAGAGGCTCAGGGTTGGGGTGTGGGATTTGGGAGGGAGTTAGGGTGCAGGAGCGGGCTGGGGGTTGGGGTGTGGGGTCTGGCCAGGAGTTAGGGTGTGGCAGAGGGCTCAGGGCTGGGGCAGAGGGTTAGGGTGTGGAGTGCTTACCTGGGGCAGCTCCCGTTTGGTGCGAGGGGTGCAGGTGGGGATGGGTGTGTGTGTGCAGGAGCTCTCGTTTGGTGCTCAGGGTGGGAATGGGTGGGTGCAGGAGTCAGGGCAGGGGAGGCCTGGGGGGTGCAGAGGTCAGGGGGATGGATGTGTGTGAGGGGGATGCAGGAATCAGGGCTGGGGTTGTGGGGGGGGTGCAGGAGTGAGGGCAGGGGGCTTGGGAGCTCGTGTTTGTGTGTGTAGAGGGAAGTGCGCGGGGGGCGGGAGCTCGGGGCTGGGCAGTCTCAGTCACGGCCGCTGGGTTACCTTACCTGGCTGGCTGGTGGATGCGTCCCTGCTCCGCCGCTGCTCCTGTTTGTTGCCAAAGGGAGCTGTGGCGGCAGCAGCATGTGAGAAATGAGACCTCCCTGGCCTGCCACTCCCTTTCCCTGGCTTTTTTCCAGGGGCCGCCAGCAGCAGTGCACGCCAGGGACTGCACCTGTGCTCTCGGCGTCCAGAGGAGCAGGGCAGCAGGACAGCCGTGGATGGACGCCCCACCAGAGGAGCGCGCACGCCTCCCCTACAGCATGCTCCCAGCCGGCCCCTCACCTGCCTGCCTCACCTGGCTGCCTGCTGTGGCGTGCGGGGCCACCAGCCTGCAGCAGGAGTCCCGGGAGCCAGCAGAAGCCCAGCTCATGGGCTGGGAGTGTGCACTACACGCCGCAACTCCAGCACGGCTCTTAAACAGCTCCCTCCCTGCTCTCCCCCACAGTGGTTCCCACTGCAGGGTGTGCTGGATGGTGCTGGGCTGCCCGGCCCTGGGACCCCCTGTAGATGGGTGGGGGGCGTGCCAGGGCACTGTGTGTTTCACCAGGTAAATCCACCTCTGTCAGCAGGAATGGCCAAAGTGATTGTTTAGGTGTAAATAATAACACCTGCCTGCCTCACCTGGCTGCCTGCTGTGGCGTGCGGGGCCACCAGCCTGCAGCAGGAGTCCCGGGAGCCAGCAGAAGCCCAGCTCATGGGCTGGGAGTGTGCACTGCACGCCGCAACTCCAGCACGGCTCTTAAACAGCTCCCTCCCTGCTCTCCCCCACAGTGGTTCCCACTGCAGGGTGTGCTGGATGGTGCTGGGCTGCCCGGCCCTGGGACCCCCTGTAGATGGGTGGGGGGCGTGCCAGGGCACTGTGTGTTCCACCAGGTAAATCCACCTCTGTCAGCAGGAATGGCCAAAGTGATTGTTTAGGTGTAAATAATAACACCACCCACGTGTGTCATTTAGGCTGTGTTCCTGCTCCCACTGAAGTCAATGGCAAAGCTCTCCACAGGAGTGGGGGCCAGCCATCAGTGAACATCCTGTAACGTCAGACTGGTCTTGTGCAGTGACTGCCCAGTGACTCTACTGCATGGCAAGGTAATTGCACAGTAATGAATTAATCTTGTGGTGATGAGGGGCATGATTCAGGCCAGGGCTTCAGGGATGGTTCAGGGTTTGGGGAGCAAATAAAAACAAATCACTGCTCCAGTGCAGAAGGGAATGGCACTGCCTAGATAAGAGGTGACTGAATCCTGCAGCAAAATCACTGTTCTCTTTAATTATACAATTGGGAGGATTGGGAATGGCACCTTGGTGCCTCCCAGCTCTGTTTACAGCCTATTGGTAGAGCCCAAATGTTACATGGGCCATCCATGCGCCATGCACTTATTTCCGATCTCATCCCTCAATGGGAAGTATTTGGGAGGAAGGAATTAAAACCCAAGAAATTCTTGTTATCGTGAGGCTGGCTGAGTTCTGGGCATAAAGCAGGGACTCAGCGCTCACACAAAACAGCACAGTTAGCTTCCTCAAGCGGCTTTGGGTGAAAGAGGAGCACTTGTTTACTGCTTCTGCAGGTGGCAAGAGTCCTTTACATCCAGCTCTGGGCATAAAAATAATGAGCTGGCGAGTTTGTTAATTTGCTGCTTGCTCTTAGTTGTCTAAATGGATTTTGGTTAACATAATGAATCATTGAAAAAGCAGGTTTGCTTCATGGATGGCTAGTATTTATTTATGGTATTACAGTAGCACCCATCGATCCCAGTCAGGATTGGGGGGCCCCCTTTATGCCAGGTGGGTGCTATACAAATGCATAAACTACAGCACTTAAGCCACTTTACAGCAGCACACTCCCTTGAAGTTGGGCAATTGGGCATCACGCATAACTCACAGTTGCCCGAAGGCTGCTTTAATGTGCAATGGCTGCCAATAGTTCGCTATGGGCCAGTATGACAGATGGGCATTGGTAGTGCATGAGGATGCCCCAGCATATAAACGTTTTAAAAAGTCAAAATTTAAAGGAAATGTTTCAGTTTACCCAAAACAATTCTCTCCCCTCCCCACCCCCTGCAAATTTCATTTGGTGGGATATTTTGAAATGTTTTGGTTTTGTTCTGATTTAAATGGGAACATTTTTGAAATCACAGCATTTCCCATGCAATGGACAATCCAGGTCCTGCTCAGAGATAAGCTGCCAGAATTCTAAAAACAGGCACCCACACCATTTCCTTCAATTAGCCAGTAACAATCGCCATGTACTGTGTGCTCCCTGAGAAGAAAGAAGGCCTCAGTGGAGTGACCTTAGGTTCATATTGGAACCGCTAGGAGAATTTGGCCCAGGACTATAACAAACGCAGTCACAAATGAATTGTGAAGGTGATTGTGTTATTCCATCATGTACAAAATCCAAAGTATGGGCCCAATTCCCATCCTGCAGGGTAGGATTAACTGCCATTGACTTAAATCACCTCATGTGCGGGTGAGAATAGGGCCCTATAGTAGAAAGCCAAATATTCTCTCTAATCCTGGATTTCCCTTTCTGTGAGTCACTGAGCTGACTAGAGTATAATATTCATGTATCTATTTTTCTGCTGTGGGCAACTAACATTTTCCTGTAGCACATAGTGGGGAATATAGATAATCAACTCCAGGCCTTCTCAATTTTGAAGGTGAAGTAGCAAGTCTGGATTTAAGATATTACTAATATCACACGGTAGGGTCTTGATGAAACAAACAAATCTCTAATAAAAAGGAAAACACCTTTCCTATAGAGGGAATTGCCTGCACAGTTATTTCTAGCTTGCCAAGTCTGTGTGTAATCTGTCATAGAGGATAAAGAGGATATAATATTTCTGGATCCAGCACTGTCCTACACATTTAAATATTGCACAGTAAAGCAAGGTGGCTCTTTTCTCTAATCATCATCATCATGTGTCTTTCTCCTGTGGGTCCCCTGATTCTGCTTGCTGTATAAATGGATGCTGTCCATCAAGGACACTCAGTCCTTATTTCTTGCTCTCGAGGGGTGGGGGTGGGGATTCACTCATGGGACAAGAGAAATCACCACTCAGTTGGCCAAAGTAGGTTGCTATTGTAATGGGGATTTTTTTTTAGTTTATATTCTGTTTTCCTTTTGTCTTAAGGTCTAACTAGGATGCATGAAGGGCTAATGCAGAGAACCTTTTCAGTCAACTTTAGAGCCACTACAACCTTGAATTCAAAAAGAGGAACCAAAAAGCTGTTGCTTTTCTTTGTCAAACCCAATCACATTGACACACCTGCAAAACCCCGAAGGCCCCGCATGTCACTAACATGAAACCCAAGAACAAACGGCAGGAAATTCAACATTCAGGCTGATGAGCAGCCCTTAAACCGGCCAGTTGTGACTAGATTATTGAGCCAATAGACACGAACAGCTCTTTTGGAGCCATTACAGTCTCTAGCCTAAATGCATACTTAAGACCTTTCTTTAAAACCCTCAATTATTGACCTGGCAGCCTGTAACAGGTCCCTTGGAGCTCTTACCATGTAACTGTCAGTGCTGTGGCTGCTGCCCATATCCATGAAGCCTGTATGCGAAAACCACCTTGTTCTACAAATGTTATCACAGAGCTGGAGGTACGGCCGGATTAAGGCAAGGGCTTTAGGGGCTGCAGCCCAGGTCCCTGGCTCCCCACAAAAATAAATCGCAGACAGCAATCTCTGGGCCACTACAAGGGGTGCTCAGGCAGACTGTCTGCCTGCCATAGCCCCATGTCGCTCCCGGAAGTGGCTTGCTGCTGTCACGTCTCTGCGGCCCCTGGCGGGGGGCTGGGGGGGGGGGGGCGCGGGAGGGCGCGGCGGCTCCATGCACTGCCCCTGCCCCCAGCACCATCCCTGCAGCTCCCGGCCAATGGGAGCTATGGGGGCAGCGCTTGCAGGTCCGGGCAGTGCACGGAGACCCGCTGCCCCCCTACCCCCAGGGGCTGCAGAGACGTGCTAGCAGCCAGCTGCTTCCCGGAGCGGCGTGGGGCTACGGCAGGCAGGCAGGCAGCCTGAGCCCTGCTGCACTGCTGCCTGGGAGCTGTCTGTGGTAAGCACCTCCCGGCCGGAGCCTGCACCTCATACCCCCTCCTCCAGATCAGAATCCCCCTCCTGCACCCAAACTCCCTCCCAGACCCCACACTCCCTCCTGCACCCCAACCCCCTGCCCCAGGTCAGAATCCCCTCCTGCACCCAAACTCCCTCCCAGACCCCACACTCCCTCCTGCACCCCAATCCCCTGCCCCAGCCCCCTCCTGCACCAAACTCCCTCCCAGGAAAAAGACTTGTATACAGGGGCCCCAGAAAATCTAAAAGCCCAGGGCCCACAGGAAAGTTAATCCGGCCCTGGCTGGAGGATTTCTTCTTCCATATGAAGTCATCACGCTATCTATATTTTGTTGCTGCCCCCAGCCCAGGCCAGTGGAATAAGGACCTGCAGAAGTCAGTTTGACAACTATAGCTCAGATTCTCCCCTCAGCCCCAGAGTGCACCCTGCTGGGGGTGGGGGCATAGAAACCTCACCAAGGGCTTCCTTAGGCTTGTTCCTTGGGGGGTAGTATTGCTCCCTAAAAGGAATGCGCTACAGTTCTGCCTCCAAGCAGCATGGATCTTTCAGACCCTGCAAGAGGCGAGGGCCCTGTCCCTCAGAGCTGCTCCGACATCTCCCCTACTGCTCCCTGATATTTTAGTTCTGTTGGGGCCATGCTGCCAGGGCTTCTCCCAGTAGTCACTACCCCCTTAACCTCCTTTAAAGCAGGGCTTTCCCCTGTGCGGAGGGTCGGCAGAAGAGTGAATGCAGTCCCAGACTCTGTTAATTCCCTGCCAGCTTTTCCAAGTGGCTTGGAGGGGGTCAATGCACACTCCCCACCCCCACACTCCTAGCCGCTCCCTTCCTGCGCCTGGCCTGCCTTCTCCTCTGCTTTGGCTCTCTAGTTCAACAGCTGGAACTCCGCTGTCTGTGGCAGCAAGGGAAAATTTGCAGAGATGCCTGGGTGGGGTGGGGATCTGTGTGTCGGAAACCCTCGGTGCAGATAATACCCTCGCTCTCTTCCATGTATGCCAGTGTAAATCCGGAGTAATCTCACTGACTTCAGTGAAGTTAGTCTGTATTTCTAGTGGTGTGAGCTCAAAACTGGGTCTGAAGTCATTTGTTTTTTTTTTAAAGTAATGGCATGCAGCAAATATCTGAAATTCCTGCATTTCCTTCTGCCCTTGTGAAAAGCACAAATATTCCCTGAGCAGTCTGAAAACAAAACGCCGTCCAGGCCACAGCTTCTGAAAATAGGGTGTCATGAGGCACTGGCTGATTTACGGGCTTTAGAATGAGATAAGGAATCTTTCCTCCGTAGGTCACTGGTTTGAATGTGACCCGGCACGGCAGTGCTTGAAAGCTGCTGCCATCTGATGGCAGCTTGTTTTCCTATGTGAAATGAGTTGTTGGGCCTGGGCTTGTCCCCAGTGGGCAGATGTCCGTCGTTCAAACACCAACACCCCTGGTTGGCATTAACTGACGTTCTTACTGGGAGGCTCAGCAGAAAGGCCAAGGACTGAACAGGCATAAGACTGAATTACCCTCTCACCCCTAGATGTGATTGCTACAGTTCAAGGGCAAGGTCTATTAGCAGGCAAGTGTCGGGTCAACTTGCACGACCTCTGCCCCTGCGCTACCTGCTCTGCGGATTGAGGATGTCAGGCTACACAGCTATCAACCTGGCACCATTCACAAACATGAAATTGACTGTAGAGAGAGGGCTTAGAACAGAAGCTCTGACGAGCTAATGGTGCAATCAGCACTGTCGTAAGGATGGGTAGAATATTAAGGTGCCTAAAAAGAGCCTTTGAAAAGCGTCACTCCTACTCACCAGGCTACGGCAGTATGTGATCAGCAGCATCCTGTGTGTCACTCACAGCAGGGTTGCACGTACAATCGCTTCTGTTCCCTCTGCCTGTTCTGTATCACTTTCCTTGTTCCATGTTATTTGTTTTATGTTGATACTGTCTACGCACTTAAAGAGATTATATATTTTTCCCATGGCATAAACAAAATGACTTGCATTTCACAAGGAGAGTAATGGTAATGAGAAGTCAGGCTTAGAGGGGAGTGATGGTAAGTTTTATAGCAAGGAGAAATAAATCTTCTCTCTTCGACTTGGCCTAGCTACTGCATTTACTTACAAAACCATCATGGCTCTTGCTTTATAGAAGGTGAATGGGCCCATGTGGTACAGTGGGTAATTTTGCAGTGGGCAGCATTTACCTCTGAGCTGATGGCAGGAGTTCAAAGTCAGTTTAAAGCAAGACCCACGTGCAAGTTTAGTGCTTTTCAGAGACTGATGTCAAAAACCACCCTGCAGCTCACCAAGGTTTGAAAAAGTTACAATGCAGAAAGATGATGTAACAATTCTTATGAATCCAGCCAAGCTTAAAAAAATCAGCTGAGGGGGGAGGGCAGCTCTGTCCCCTCTCCCCCCACCTCCAGTCAAGGGACCGGAAGCAGTTGTGGGAGGTGTTATTAACAGCCCTAAACTGCTACTCCCTGAAAGGTGATGTGCATTCATTTCCTTTTGTTCTCAGGGAACAGCATACTGTCCGTCGCCGCCATGTATTGATTTGCCACCCAAATACAGAACAGTGGCAGCTGAACCATGGCATGAGAATAGCATTAAGATGTGTAATGCACCATAAATAAACTGAAATAGACAGCCAGGAAGCGCTGGTAATCACTGCTTTGATGTAGCATGAATTATGGTGTGTGTGTGTATGTGGGGTGGGTTTTTTTTAAAGGCGGGTTGTGCTTGTTTTGACTCAGCTGCTACTGCTCTGGGAAGAGACTGAATCCAGTTTTTCATCTGAATATCTCCACCTTCACATTGACAGCTGTTGGCCCTTGACTCAAAGGAAAGTGATCTCTGCCTCTACCCCATGTTCCCTTTATAGTCCTCTCCTCCTCTGCCCTGCATCGCAGCGGGGAGACTGGAATCTTGGCCCTCTCCCAGGAGCGGAATTGAGACGCTCCTCCTGCCAGCTACCAAGGGTTCCTGTAAAAACATCCAGGCTACATCATGACCTTCCAGCAGCAGCTTATTTAAATCCCCCTGGGTCTCGTCTACACTACCATGTTTCTACTGCTGTCCCACAGTTGCACTAGCGTTGGCAGCACTAGTGTAGACAAGGCTCCCACGAGGTTGTTCACGACCATGTCATCTCATTCCCACCCAGAACATTTCATAGGCAGGTGGCTGTTGAACCCTCATGCTCCCGCCATAGCTCGCACTGGCACAGCTGTGCCTGTGCTAGAATAACAGTGGGAAGTCATCAGAAAAATGGCAGGGCAGACAACAGCTTGCAGCTTGGCTTCTATTAACTTCTCAGAGCCATTCTTTAGCTGGCACAGCAAACTGCTTGTTTGGAACAATCTATTGTCTGCTCCTGATACAGTAGCAAGGCAGCTTATTAAAACAGCCTCAGATCCTCTTTGTGGTCTTTGCATTATCATTTTACCTATAGCCGACAGTTGGTTTTTTTTAAAAAAATGGCTTGGTCTGAGTAGCCACAAATGAATCTAAAAGTGCATAAGAGCTGCGAGAGTTCAGTGAATTCTCTGACCTTATGATAATGTAGGTGTCACAGGGCACCACTAAATGCCAAAAACTGCCTTCCAGGCTGCAGCTAGCTACATAATAACCGCTGCAGAATGTGGTAGTGTTCATCCTGCCTGCTGCTACTGCTCTTAATGAACTGTGTAAGCAACAGCGTTTCTTTAGACCTGTGTCCAGAAGCGCCCTCTTGTGGTTTGAAGTGCTCAAACTGCAGCCACTTTTTCAGATGCAGATCACCAGCTCTGTCTCATTCAGCTCGGGGCTCTTCCCAAACCCTAGAGTTAGAACATCGCTAAATGGCTCATTCGTCTAATGCCAGAGACCTCATTTATTAACAGAGAGCGGAGCAAACAGTGCTGCTCTTTTTGGCTCTCTTTTCCCACAGTTGTCTCATAAAAAGGGGCATGCTTAAGAAACCATAATTCGGAACAGCTAAAGTGAAACATTGGCGAATCTTTAGTTCATCTAGAACTATAATGACTGATGTAGATGGCAATCATAATTCATTATTGAACAAGGGTAAAAATAGTTCCCGAGACTGTGTTATAACGGTCAGCACAATATACCCAACTAAAGGAACAATTTTAACTAGATGACAATGTTTTTTATTGCTATTGTCACTGGAGAAAGTGAGTGTTTGTTTTACTAGCATTTTGGTGGAGCGGGAGGATTATGCACTGAAGTCTTTATACACATAAGGATGGCAATACATAAAAACAGCTCCCCTGGGAGGGAGATGTCAAGGCTGTTTTCTGGCTTCTTTTGCTGGCTGGAGAGGCTGATCCATTACCCAGCCCCTGTTCCCACTGGGAAATGTTGTCATGGGCTGGTGGGTTGGGAGCTGATGGTTTGCTCCTCTTCCACTGTCTAAATTAATGCACAGACACTGCAATACAAACACCTATGTTAGCACTGAGTTAAGGGTGATCTCTTTTCCCAAATAACAGATGTAATTATTAGTACAAATATACCGTGGATCCTGAGCTGTTTTTCACTACTTTTAGAAATCACTTCTGCTTTTACATACTATTTCAGTTAACACAGTCACAGATATCTAAGAATAAGAAAGCAAAAGTCACACAGCAACTTTAATTATGGTCACAACAAAATATGAGTTGACTTTTAAGTGCTTAAAATTTATGCATGTGTTTAACTTAAAGGATGTGAGCAATCCCATTCCTATTCATCGACACACAAGCAGGTGCATAACTTTAAGTACATGTGTAAGTGATTTGCCAGAGAGGCATCATTTTACAACTTTTCTCGTATTTCTGTATAGGCTTATAGGGCTAACTTCACAAGAAGACTTTGGTACCCAACTTAGCTGGCACTTTAGGTGCCTAAATTCCAGAATCAGGCCCCAATGGAATGCACAAAACCTCAGCTGGGTTGCTGCCTAAACCTGTAGGCATCTAAACTTGCTCAGCACCTACATGCAGTAAAATTTCCCTAGGCACCTGTTTTTGCCTCTAAGCCTGCGTGCTGCGGCCCCACACTTGCTATCTGGACTCCTAAGCCCCAGAGCAACACACCTGCGAGGCCCAATCCAGTAAACATGGTCAGACCTCACCTACTGAATGGTGAGCTTATCTACAGTGGCGGTGGACCTCCCTCATAACTTTTAGCCCTATCTTTTGGGTCCCCACCTGCAATGTGGGCAACCCCAGTTCAAATCCACTGGGGGTGGGGCTGGAGCATTAAGGAATTTGAACTGGGATTGCTATCCCTCAAGTGAGTCCCCTAACCACAGGGCTATGGGCTATGCTCATGTGGGGCTTTCTCAGTCTGCCTGTTGAAGCTGCTCCATTGTGACTAAATAATGAAAGAGAGTAATTGGGCCCCCATGCTCCAATGACTTCTTCCCCCCCACTAGTTAATCCACGTGGAACAGCTTCAACAGGAGAGCCCCACATGTGCATATCCCACAGCCCAGTGGTTACAGCACTCACCTAAGACATGGCAGATCCCAGTTCAAATCTCTACTCTCCCTCAAGTGGACTTGAACTGGGGTCTCCCACATCCCAGGTGGGCATGCTAAAGATGGGGCTAAAAGCTCTGAGGCAGGCTCTGCTCCCTCAATGGCTTAGCCGCTTCCCTCCAAGAGGGGGTTTGTAGCTGAGAATGCGGAGCAGAGGGAGGCTGCAGCCTGGAATCAGGTGCCTACCTCTGAGTGGGCTAGGGTTTAGTACCCATGTCTTGGGCGGGCATCTCCCAGGGGCTTGCTTAAGTGAGAAGCTGCCTGTAGTGCTGCTTTTGTGAATCCCATTCGAAGGTGCCTCTCTCTCCCTATTCACTGTAGAGGAGCCTAGGTGCCTAACTCAGGCTGTGTAAACCCCTGTGTTTTTCTAGGTGCCTAACAGTTGGGCGCGGTGATGCTCAGCGCCACCATGCCCAAGCTCCTTTGTGAATCTACCCCATAGAAGCTATGTGAAAGAGCAGCAAAGTAATGGATGTATCAGCAAACCATGTCATGGTGTACGTATATTGCCATGCAAAATAATGACTGAAACGTTCTGGAATGAGCAATCTGTCTGCCTGTCCTTACAATATAGAAATATCTGATTTATACTTGTTCCTTGACTGTTAGCAAGAGCTTCATATTTCAGACATAACAGGCCCAACTCGTTATTGTAATGTGCCCCTCACCTTTTCCTCCAGTAGCATAAAGGGACCTGAGGGAGGCAGCAATGGCCCCAGGGAATAACCTCCAACATAAGAATGGCTCAACACTAGCTCACTCCAACCCTCTCAGCTGTCAGCACAGGGTGCTCACTGGGAATGGGCAGTAGAGTATGTGGGTCAGAGAGGGCTGCACACTGGTTACTCTTACCTGGCTAATGGCCCATAGGGGACCACTGCAAGCAGAGCATAAATTAAAGCAGCCCTCCATACAGCATTGCTAACCTTGAGCATTAACAAAATCAGGAGTCAGGGCTCCTCCCCCCCGAATCATGAAATTGACTAACATTTAGGAGATTTTTTTTTTAAAATGTACATTTGGGGGGTCTTTTTAGTTGCTTTCTGTTTTTTGATCCTTTAGGATTCAAGTTTTCGAGGTTTTTCTCTGCAAAGCTGCGATACTCACATGTTCACAGGACTCTAGGTTCTGGGACTTTAAGAAAACCTTAAAATATTGTGAGTCTCTTGGCAACAGGTAACACTGCCATAGACGTATACCTGTATAATTAAGTGCCCCAAACCTCATTAATGCAGCGTTAAGGTTGCCCAGTGGTGCCTCGTGCCCTTCTAGAACATAGACTTCAGCTATACTCAAACCTCTGAAAACAAGGAGATAAGGTAACACACACCTAAATGTCTGAAAACTCAGAAATACGGAGTTAAGATACGTGCCACCCCCTGTAACAGAAACTTAACTCTGCCTCCTGGAGTTGGCAATAGCCATTGGGCATGATTCAATAAGAATGGGGGGCAAAATAAGTAGACCACAAGGAAGTTCTAAGAGAATGTGCCATTGTTTGTGCTGCATGCCACAGATTTGAATTTCAGCATTTATCTGCACTCACTGCCTTTGGTGTGCTAGTATTGCATGGTGGAGGGATTAGCTGGCATAAATTACTATGACATAAGGAGAGGTCCATGTGTACTTCAAAGGATCAAATATGCCTCCTTTCAGCCCCGAGTTCTGTAGACTGTGTTATTAGCAGTCACGGGGATTATCCGCAATGTAGTGACATGGTCCAGGGCTTAATGAGGGGTAAGTGAAGGCAATGTAGCAGAAAGAATCTCAGCACAAGCATAACGGGAATGATAAATATTTAGCAAGTCTGGGGTGGTTTGTGTGGAGTAGGATCTGTTTGAGTGTAGGCCAAGTGAGGGTAGCTCCTGTTTGCTATGCAGGACCTAAACCTGTGTTTTCCCTTAGCATAGAGAAGGTATTAGACTTTGTTCTACAGGGCTCACGTGCTCTGTTCCATGAGTGTTTGGTAGCATCTGCAAAGGCAGCCTGTTAATATGTGTGGCTGATCAATATGTTGGGGCATCACTCCCCAAAAAGGGCAGAGTTAAGGTTATATCGGGAGGGGTCATGAGTACCTTAATGTGCTCTGTATTTCCTATTTTTGAAAAGTTTATGTTTGTGTTACCTTAAAGCATCATTTCCTGGTTTTCAGAGGTTTGAAGAGAGCTGAACTTGATGTTCTGGAAGGGCAAATTACACCACTGGGCAACCTTATCACTGTGTTACTGAAGTTGTGGCATTTAATTTCCTTATTTTTTTATAAAATAATTTCTCAGCATCACACTGTACCACAGCCCTTCTCTCCCCTGCCTCTGGCTCCTTGAAAATGATCTCCCCAGCAATTGAATGTACTGGCTGTATGTTAGCCTTGACACTGCTCTTGCATCATGTCTCCTGTCTCTCTGTTTATCCAGCCTAGCCCAGTTCTCCCTCTCAGCCTTCTGCCCCACAGACAGGTGTTGGACTTGGACCTGCAGGTTGAGATGCTGGGGAGAGGATGTGGAAACAGTGCATGGTCTAGCATGCAGGCAATGGGACATTTTTTGACGGGGCATTTTTGACGCTCGCTCTCCCCACCCTCAATCACTTGCTAATTTTCATAGGGCTGGCGCAGGGGGCTGGGGTGCAGGGGGTGGTGAGGGCTCCAGCTGGGGTTGCAGGCTCCAGGGTGGGGCCAGAAATGAGGAGTTCAGAGTGCGGGAGGGGGCTCCGGGCTGGGGCAGTGGTTTGGGATGTGAGAGGGGCTGAGGACTCTGGCTGGGGGTGCGGGCTCTTGGGTGGGGCCAGGGATGATGGGTTTGGGGTGGAGGGGGCTCCGGGCTGGGGGGGGTGGAGCTGAGGGGTTTGGAATATGGGAGGGGGGTGGGGTGCAAGAGGAGGTACGGGCTCTGGGCTGGGGGTGTGGGCTCTGAGGTGGGGCCAGAAATGAGGGGTGAAGAAGAAGGCTCCGGTCTGGGGCAGGGGGTTGGGGAGGTGCAGGGCTCTGGCTGGGGGTGCAGACTCTGTGGTGGGGCTGGGGATGAGGAGTTTGGGGTACAGGAGGGTGCTCCAGGCTGGGACCAAGGGGATTTGGAGGGTGGGAGTGGGATCACGGCTGGGGCAGGTGGTTGGGGCACGGAGGGGGGCTCAGGGGTGCAGGCTCTGTTCGTCACTTACCTCAAGCAGCTCCCAGGAGCAGCAGCATATCCCCCCTCCGGCTCCTATGTGGAGACATGGCCAGGCAGCTCTGTGCGCTGCCCCGTCCGCAGGCTCTATTCCAGCAAATAGGTGCTTGTGGGTTTCCAGGCCAGGCTCAGTTAGTGTTTCTCATTGGGGGGGGGGCTCCCTGCCTAGCCACTGCTGCTCGCCCATAAGCCCCCCCACAGACCTGCACTCTGCTGCAATGTGGAGTGGTCGCAGCCTGTTCGATGTGTGCCTCTGATTGAGGGTGAAAAGAAATATTGAATAGCACCATTCATTCTGTGCACTGCATGAGGAAGGGAGCCTGTGGGGAAAAAAAAGTATGTGATCATGTAATTAAAGACTGTATCATAATGCATATGCACAAATAAGTCTCATCGAAGGTTGAAGTGACTTAGGCTCCTAAGTACCTAAGTGACTTGAAAATGGGACATAGGCTTCTAACTCACTTCATTGCTTTAAAATTGTGTTCCTTCTGTCATTATATTTGCTTTTCCTATCTGTCTTTACTTTAAATTATTTTAAACATGCTGTGTATAGGCTTTTAATAGAAGGACTGAACCGTACAAAGCTTGCACTCAATAAAATGTCATAACCATTCCAAGCTATAACAATTGTATTGATTACTCCAGGGTGGGCTTTACTGAGGATGCAAGGGATCACCGACAGTCAGTGATGCTATCACTGCTCTTTAAAAAACAATAAAAGGACTTTTAGTTTGCGGTGCCTGTAAATGGGTGTCTTGACTATAATTTCTGTGGCACCTTGAATCTTAAATATGAATCTCGTGTCGTCTCATGTTTTCTTGAAAGGCCCCTTGCCAAATCTGCAGACTAGGTCTCAATAGCATGCATGCATACACTACTGGTCTGGGTAAGGGCCTGTTCACAGTCCATGAGACCTTTTCCACTAACGTCAGTGGGCTTTGGATGAGTCCCAGTTAAACCATAGACAAAGGCTTCCAACCCTGTAGAAAATGTAATAGGTTGTGCTAGTTACTCATACCTTTCCCAGACCTGAAGAAGAGCTCCGTGTGGCTAAAACGCTTGTCTCTCTCATCAACAGACGTTGTTCCAATGAATAATATTACCTCACCCACCTTGTTTCTCTAACTGTTTGCAATCATTTATCATAGTTTATTAAAATAAACTATGGGCCCCATTCTGCTATCCTTTCTGATGTTGAGGAGTACCTTTCTCTGCAAGGAGTTCCTTTGATTTCCAGGAGACAGGGTAGCAGAATATGGCCGAAAGAAAAGATGGAAAGCCATCAAAGCCAGTGGTAAAGTACTGATTGGCCATTCCATGAATAAGGGCATGTGTGACTGGTCTAAGGGGTGGGCAGGCTGGCCTACCGCCCAGGGCATGGTACCTCCCACCCACCTGACCTGCCGACAGTCACGGGGCTTAGAGGCAGCGAGGCAGGTGTGGCAGCATCTGGAGAGGGCAGACGGACCGAGCTGCAGGGGGGCATCTGGACCAGCCAGATAACTCCTCTGAAGCAGGGGTGCCCCTCCTCCCCGGTTGCCCTGCTCCATTGCCATCTGTAGCCACACTACTCCTCTCCCCCTTCATCCCCCCCACCCCCCATGCCCATGGAGCCACCCCTGGCCAAGCTCAGGACCTGAAGCCTGGCTCCTGTTTGCTGTGCAGAGTGTGTGTGTGTGGGGGGGGGGGGGTGGGGGAGGCACTGATGTCACAATGTTTCCTTCCCCCCCCCACCTGTATACCCAGTCTCCGTTGAGCTGGGGTGGGGGGTCAGGGGGAGCATGTCTATGCTGGTGCCTCTGGGTCCGGAGTGGGAGCTGCCTGGCGCTGCTGTTCAGGCTCCTGAATGTTCTTCTTGACACACTCAGGCACATACCTACTCCCGCCAACACACACAATCATTCTCTCTTCACACGCCCCCAACTCATACACACACACATACAGCCCCCAACTCACACACACTCATACACTCCCCCAACACACACTCTCTCACAGACACACACATACTCTCCCCCCCCCCCCACAAAATTCAGAGCTGGCTGCCCAGCCACTGTTTATTTTGTGCTGAGGCTGAGCCACGGCACCTCTTTCAATACAAATTAAGCACTGTGGGGAGGCAGCAGGGCCTGGAAGTGATGGGGGGAGCGGTGGGGGTCAGGGGTGAGGGGGGTAGCCCGCAGGGATTGGGGTGATGTGGGGGTGGGGAGCCTTCAGGGGCCAGGGATGCCAAAATACAAGTTCACCCAGGGTGCTATTTTCCCTAAGGCAGGCCCTGAATGTCTACACTAGTGACTGTACATGTGTCCATACGTGGGCATGTGTCATAATCCCCCCTACTGTCCATACTTAACCCCAGAAACACAGCTCAAGGTGAGTAGTGTGTGAGTAAGCTAGCATGCCAGAGGGCTGTGGGTAAGTACACTCCTTAGGCTGTGGCATGGTCCTGTGCCGTTTGCAGTATCAACAGGGGTAAGAGGCAAGTACCAGGTCTCAAGTTTCATTAGGCCTCCACTCCCATTCCCACAAGGCACTGAACCCTTTTCTTCCTGGCCTGCTGAGGATACCCGGGAGCTGATCAATGTGTGGACAGAGTCCACCCTTCTCCATGAATTCAGCTGGAGCAGCAGGAATATTCGCCTTTACCAGGAAATGTTCATGGAGGCTGGAGTGGGTGGGCATTGAGCAGAGTCTGGCCCAGTGCTATGAAGCACTTGAGGCTCCTTTACAAGAAAGCCAGAGACTCCAGCAGGTGGTCTGGGAGGGCACCTCTTCTACAAGGTGCTTGAGTGGGTGTTGTCATGAGATCCCCGTACTGAGCCTGAAGTGGCTCATGATTCCCTTCTCAGCTCCGCTGGTCTCATTGTCTGAGAGGACACCTATGAGGGCCAGAGTGAGGAGGCAGCAGAGATTGTGGTGGACACCCCAGAAAAACCAGAGGACAAGGAACATGTGATTCTGCGCCACTACCTGGTGCAGAATGTTGAAGAAGTCCTACAGCTATGGCAGGCACCAGAGTCCAAAGCTGTTAAATTACAGTGGACGCCCACACTCCTCCCCAATATCCCACCTTGCTCTGGTTCTAAATTCCCAATTCTAAGATCAAGGGGGGCATTTGAAGCTCTGTGCACTAACTCTTGCTCCCTGGGTAATATAGCCTGCAGTGTTGAAGCCACAGCATTGTCATGCCCCATCTCCTTACCAAATTCCTCCAACATTCCCCGCTCGGTTTCGCCCCTGCTCTGCTCCACCCCAAAATGGTCCTCAAGTGAGACAGAGGTCTAAATCAATGATTTTATTGATTTCTGATGAAACACAATTAGGCATTTGGCTTCTAAAGCTATTTTTTCAAATACTTTATAAAGGAAAAATCAATATATCCTTGTGTCTGTGCATTTTCTCAGTCAGCAGCCAGCCAGAGATGGTCCTAGGGCCTCCTGGGCCAGAGGGGAGGGGTGTTGGAGATGTCCTGGCTGGGGAAGGGAACAGACATAGCTGTTGAAAACTTTACAGTTGGTTGCCTCAGGAAAAAAAGTTAGTTATAGCATTCTGTTCTCCCTTGGATGATTGCACAGTTTCAATACTTCTCCTACCCCCTGATCTTCCCATTTCCTTACAAACTGGAGCAGCGTGGAATGGGTGTTGGGGGGGGGGGGGGGGAAGAGATAGGTTCCAGATGGGAAAGGTAACAGAAAGTTGTAGAAAATTTACAGTTGGTTGTCTAAGGAGAAGCTAATTACATCAGTCTTATTCCCTTGGAAGATTACAAAGTCTTTACAGTCTCTGTCTTTGGTTTCTGCCTTCTCCCCACACAGCGCAATGCTATACAAGCTGGGAGAAAGTGGGGGTGGGAGACGGATCTGGTCTGGTGCTTGGATAAAAATAGTGCAGTGTCCTTTTCCAGTTGTCTGAAGTGACAGGTTGTGGTGCTGAGCTGAATCTTCAGAAAACCTAATGAAGTTGCAGTGTGTCTCTTTCTTTCGCTGTCCATTTCACTATTGTTAGGCAGACACAGGGGCAGGATTTTCAGTACAAGCTGGTTGCAGCAGGTGCGGGGGTGGGTGAGGTGGGGGTGGTTGATCTCCTTTAGCATGCTAGCTTCCTATGCTAGTGGAGAATTTAGTCAATTTCCATTCAAATTTCCTCCTAATCCTGCAAGCATATTTCAGCAAATTTCTGTTGCAGCAAAAACTCCAGCTGGTTCTTCAGGTTCACTGGCAGTGCAAATCTGCTTGGTCCACCTTCATAGATGATCAAACTCCTCCATTCAGCAATATGTAGAGACTGGAGGGGGGTGGCCATTAGCAGAAACATCTCTCTGGCATAGATTGCCGGATCTCTTCCACCAGACTGGAAAGGCTTTTCTCTTTTCCATTCTGGTACTTTGAAAACCGCTATGGTCTCCAAATGTTGGCAAGCCTTAAGGTAAGAAATTGTAAACAGGTAACATAGCCCCTGGAAGGAATTACACCCCCCTCCTCTCACTCCCCCTGTTGAGACAGTATGAACATGTTAAATTGTTAAAAACAGTAGAACAGATTTCTTATCATTACTAGCCTCCGCTCCTTGCTCATGGGCTGCAAAAGTTGTCTGAGAACTGAGGATAGTTGAACCACTGCATTCCTGGAATGCTAGAAAGTATCAGAATTGCGGCCTTTAATAGCAAAGTTATGATACATTGGGGGGGGGGGGGGGGTTCTTAACATGTTCAGAAGGCCAAAAATAGAATGCTACCGTTGTCTTTGAATTGGCAGGACTTTGAGCTTCCGAGAGGGAAACCAAACCATTCTACCAGGAAGGCAGGAGCAGCTCTCCAGAGACAGTCAGAGAAGGACCCTGAAGGACCATTGGCTTGGAGAGGAGGAACCAGGAGCAGTTTGAGTTCCTCAGGGCACGGAAGGATCATGCTCTTCAGCAGGAAGGGACACTGATGAACTGGTTCATGGAGCGGGTGACACACCATAGGAAATGGGAGAATTCTCTGATCAAGAGGCTCATTGAACTGGTGGCCAAAAGAGTGAGCATCTGCCTGCTGCCAAAGCCTCAGAACCAGCTGATCAGCTGACTTTTCTGGCAGCCACCCAGGATGCTGCCAAACCAGAGGCTCCTGTTGCAGTGACACCCCTCCCCCAAAAACAGACCAGGAGGAGAACGGAGCCTGCAGGAGTCCCAGAACACCAGCATCTACTGGCCCTGAAGGAGATGTCCCCAGTTGTCACCAAGAGTCATTGTCCCTCATTGTTCACCCCTGCTGAAGAGGAGGGAAAGGAGACGAGTGCAGAGACATTAAACTGTGGGCCTTGTTCTCAGCTGTGAACGGTTACTTTGGTAAAAAGATCTTGTTCTGATTTCAAAATCTTTCCATTAAACCTTCTACCTCATACTTTTAGTAATGATTATGCTTTGTTAACTGTGTGTTGGTCCTTATTCCTAATGATTAACTTAAGCGGGGGTTTTGTTTTTGATTGGGCTGCAAGCTTCCTGCCTCATGTAATGCAATAGTATGTAAAAATCAGGTGCCATCATAGTGCAACTATTTTGTGAGGCTTTCCCCCTCCCCCCCAAGATTCATAAATATCTTAAGTGGTACAGATATCCAGGAAGACTGAGGAAAGTGATGTGTGAGTGGTGATGTGCTTTTAAGGTGTGTGATGTGCTTTTAAAGCACTACTGTTGTTCTATGTAGCAGATGTCTAAAGCACACAAAAGGGGTTGATTGATGTCTTAACGGCTTTATTACACATGTTGAAAATCAAAATCCAAGAACAATAACAAAGACAGAAGGAACATACTGGCAATAATGGCTTCTACCAGTACCCTGTAGAGAGCCAACCTTTCACCCTCTGAAACTTTAAGCAATTTCAACCATACGAGGCATTACTGTTCTAACAGCTGTTACTTGCAGTTAGCACTACTGACAATGAAAAGTTAAAAAAAAACAAAAACACAACTATGACTACAACACTCCCCACCCAAAGCAAACCATCATACGCTTGTTAAAAAAGTTTGAGTGCTTCTGATAAGAGAGGTTTCTAAAGAAGTGTGAATAGTGAAAGACAAAATCATTGTACAATGAGCCCATAACAGCTCAGCCACCACCCTCCACAGCACATAGAATCATAGAATATCGGGGTTGGAAGGGACCTCAGGAGGTCATCTAGTCCAACCCCCTGCTCAAAGCAGGACCAATCCCCAACTAAATCAACATACTCAACCCCAAGGTTACAATCCAATGGAGGCGCCCTGTTATAATTGTCTTTCATGTGTGGAATGTCATATGAACAAATGGCTAATGACCCTTGGCTACAGAGGAACAAAACCCGCACAAAGCTACATATCTCCATAAGTGTGTACCAATGTTTCCTCATGTGCATTTCCAGCAGTTTTACAAGATGTGAGGTTATCCCTTGGCACAGGCAGATGTCATCCTCTGCCTCCCAGCTGTATCGAGATGTGTGCACATATGACATCCCTGATTTCCCTTGTCCACTGGAAACCAAGCCCAGTGTGCACATGAATGGGATCTGGCTGCCTGTACAAAGTTTGTAAATCAGACTTGCTTTGAGTTCACTTGGGAAGAAGCACTCCCCTTTTCCCTCACAAATGTTAACTAGTGCACAGTAGGTGATGATTATATGAGTGCTGTTTGTCACATTGGCACCCACACAGGAACATAGGCAGCGCCAACAAGCTTTCAGCGTACCAAACACTCACATCACAACCATTCGCCAGTTACTTAGATTGTAATTGAATTTCCTTTTTTCAGAATCACTGATGCTGGAGTACAGTTTCATGAGCCAAGGCAGGAGTGGATGTGTGGGGTCCTCTACAATAATAGTTGACACAGACACGCCGTACAGAACCACATAATTTCTGGGGAATTAAGTCCCTTCTTCACCCTTCCCATACAACCCTGATCTCCTCAGCACCCTGGCATTATGAACCTTTCCAGTGTTTCCCACATTTGTAGTCATGAGTTTGCCTCTGTTGTTCACTAAGCCTGGCAGAATGATTAAATAGTAACCGTGTTGGTTCACATACTCACTTGCCCCTGGTGGTGGGCAAACTGTTGGGATATGGGTACCATCGATGACCCTGGAGCAGTTTGGAAACCCCATCCTCTGAAATCCAGCTTTACTTCTGGGACTTTTCTTATAGCAACCACATGTGGGTAAATCACAGTGTTCATTGCCTCTCAAATGTGCAAAACCACAACCCTGACCCCGACAGTGGACTTTCCAACCCCAAAGCGGTTTGCAAGATACCTACAGTTGTCTGGTGTAGCCAGCTTCTACAGGGCAATAGCAACCCATTTCTGAATCAGTATGGCTTCTATGAATCGAGTGGTCTGGAGTGAGGGGGTTGGTGGAAGATCCTCACATAGCTCCATGAAGGTGCATTTCCTCATTTGGAGGTTCTGCTTCCACTGCTGGTCATCCCAGGTTTCCAAAATGATGTGATCCCATCACACCATGCTGGTTCTCCTGTGCCAGAAGTGACAGTAAACAAAAGGGCATGCTGTGACAATACTGGCATTCATCATATCTGTACAGTGTGAGCTGAATAAATTGTCATTGTCCTTCAAGGTTAGCCATCTTCAGTGTGTCAGAAAATGTTGCCAAAATTCCATCCAGTATCTCGCTGAGCACCCACTCCTCTGCATAACTATTTGTCCTGCAATAAGGAGCAGGAGTGGAACGAGATCATCCTCCAGTTGATCCATGTCTTCCAGCCAGTTTTGCAGTGAAAAACGGTAAGGGGCAACCTGATCAGGAGCTGCTATTAGCAAATGTGTGAAGGCGGGGGACAGTACCAACACCGCACAGAGAAGTGGTTCCCATAGTGTCACCGAGTGATGCACAGAACCCTGGGATACCACCCCTGAAATGGTAGCACTAACATCACATACCTCTAACAGCAGTGTGAATGTGGGTATATGCATGTACATAGTGCTATACCTGTGTCTAGCCCGCATATGTGGATTCTAGGGCATGGGTTTGGGAAGTACACAGGAGCATTACAAGATCCACTGTTCAGGTATATAGGCAAATTCAGACAACTCAAGAATGCTAGTTCTAAGTACGTAAACACTCAACGATCTCAGGAGAGTAAAAACATAGGATATTTAAGAATATATGATGATGCAAAGTGTGACTGAATCAGACCAGAAATTTTCAAAATTCCTGTAAAGAAAGTGCTATAAGGTTAGTAAGTTAACTTTATAATTGTTACATTAACTATTCCCCACCTACACCATAATGTGGAATTTACCTTTCTATAATCTTGAAAAGTTTTGAGTTCCATTACTTTATAGTAGGAGAGCAGATTCTTGAAGTGAAATCCAGTGGATGTTTTTTCCACTGACTGCAACAGAATTGGGATTTCATCCTTCTCTAGTCCTATTTTATGACGTAAAGTTGTCAAGCTATCAGTTTGCTGTTTGCTTGTTAACTGGCTTTAAAAAATTATATTTAAAACATGTAAATTTGTTCAGTGATTTATTCTTCTTTGCAATTAGTTGCAGTCATTAGGATATATTTTATATTACCCTGGGGTTTCCATTTAAGTGCTGAGATCATTTATTTTTCTTTTTTCCTCTATTTGGGAGCTTTGCATTAATCCAAAAAGTTTAAACATGTCAGTCCATTGGTCGCAAGTTCAGTGTTCTAGTTCCACAGGTCTATGACATTCAGGCTGTGACTTTGTTGTCTAGGGGCTTACATTTTATGGCATTTTTTGTTTCTTCTTCTACAGCTTCTGACACATTATTGCTAAAATATCAGGCAAATTCAATATTAGAGCACTACATTTTTCCTCCCTATTTGCTATTTTATATTTTCAAAACATAACAAGAATAAAAAGTACACATAAAAGCATAGTACATCATAAAACACGCCACATTTACAAGAAAAAAATACTAGTGCAAGAATATTAGTAGTCATAAATTCCCAAGAAAATGACTATTTCTCTACATTCATCCTGCTGTTCATTAAACAGAAAGATACTTTCTCTAAATTGGCTAGGTTTTAAGCACATGTATCAGTTTATGATAACTCAATCTTTGGATGCCTTCTATTTGTGAGGAAGCATTCTTCTGGCTGTTAAACTAGCTCTCAACAGAATCATATTAGTGTGAAATTCACCACTGTGCGGAGAGCCAATATAAAGCCTACGCCCTGTCCCTGCTTAAGACCTAGTCTCACATCCAGAAGAAATCATAGAGTCTGGAGATAGACTGATGGGTCAAACTTGGATTTTTAGTATCCAGATTACTCCTCTGTATGTACCTTAAAACTGCATCTTTGCTCCAACCCATTTCTCCTTTGCCACAACAAGCTGCTCTTCACAGCAGCTCCTCAACAGGTTCCTAATCATTCAAAATATCTGAGTTTGCCATGAACAATAATATGATGGTGATTATAAAGCATGGGTATGTGTGGTGAGGTAGGTGAATACTTCCTGGGAATGCCCATGGTTTCCATGTTTTGGATTGACATGTTAGCGGCTTTCCTATTCTGTGGCTTTGGGCTTGAGTTGGGGTGGAAACATGAGGAGAGAACAGAGTTAAATTTCTTTGACTGTAGTAATTTTTTTGCAATGTAGTAGGTAGAATTGGTAGCAGAGAGCTATTATTTTAGCTATTACATTAGTAATATTAGAGTAATAGCTAGAGGCCCCCTTGTGCAAGGCACTCTACATACACCTAGTCAAAGACAGCTGCTGTCCTGGAGAACTGACGTCTAATTAGACAAGCCAGAGGCAGACTGGGGAACTGAGGTGCAGAGACATTAAATGACTTGCCAAGGTCACACTGAAAATCTGTGGAATAGCCAGGAATTAAGGCCAGCTCTCTCCAGTCTCAGTCCCGCGACTTACCCATAAAACCATGCTTCTTCTCAATAGCAAGTGATATCTAGCTTGGTGATACTCTTGTATATTTGAGTAGAGTGGAATTAAAGGATTTGGTCAATGGTGTCCAGCTGAAACAGGAGATCTTAAGACAAGAATATTAACATTGCTGTATCTTGGTTATGGGATTTGACTTTAGTTTAACACTGATACTAGGGAGGTGGGGTGTGCCCATATGGAAACACGTCCCACATGCTTTTCCCCATCAGATCAATAGTACCCAGATTTCAAGGACATGCAGAAGAGAATTTCATATGAGACCAGCTGACCTGCTCATGCACAGATTTCAACAGCAATGGGAAGACCTGAAAGATTTTACACTCATAGGCTGTGTAGGCAGAAAACATTGTTATGTCTGGCCTTTGGCAGTCCTACACAATAATCAAGCTGCAAAATCTGCTTTTAAAACTTCAAGGACACAGCAAGAGTCTTCTCAATATTTTTACCAGAAATTTGTGTGAGAGACATTACACCTTTTGAAAGTGAGATCAATATTTATGCAGGGCGCAAATTTCCACTTAGCAGTTTTTAAATGCTTACATAAATTCATAGATAAACTTGTTAATAACTCCCCCAAAATAATTAGTTTGTTGATGTAAATTGTTATTCCACAGGAAATTCAGGTCTGCAAAATAATCACACAATTCTTGTTGTTGACAGTTGCAGAGCCTTAAATCAATTAATTCCACAACTTCCATAAAACAGCTCACAGCTACTACTAGTCTGTTGAAATATTTTATACCTCTCTAGGAGAAACATTTGTTTCCTTTTCATATGAAATCCATAGAATAGAGCCCACCAAAGAGCTGATGTACAGAAAACACTGTATTAAGTAACTAGCCCACAAAGGCACAAGTCTTTTATCCAGTTTAAAAGAAGGTGAAAAAAAATCAGAGAATATAATTTAATGCACGTTATTAAAAAAATTCCAGGACTCTAGGCTATGGGAGACAAAGAACGGAACTTTTGTATATTAAAACTGCTTCTCCCATGTGACTGTAACTCAGGCTTGAATACTGAATTAAATGGCTTCTTGTTGAGTTATAGAAATTAGGGGCCAAATTCATCATTACACTCTGGCTGCTTTGCTCTATTTGGGTGACAAAAAGCAGCCACCGCACCGTTTAACTGGTTGGTTTGCAGGGGTTCTCACAACAAATTTTTGGGTGGCCTCAGAGTGTGGCCACCAATCCCTGATGGTGGCCGCTCTGGTAATTTTTCCAAGCCTGAGCCCTGCTGCCCTGGGCTAGAGCCCAGACCCAGAGCCCAGGAGCTGAAGCCCAAAGCCTGCTCCTGGAGCCCTGGCAAGCTGAATCCCGAAGCTCGTCTGCCACCAGGAAAGTGGGTTGTGAACTCACTGGCCACCTGCGGAGAAGAAGGTTCCTCCCCTGCTGAGCACACACACCAGCTCCATGTGTCTGCAGAGGCACAGCCGAGAGCACAAAGGAGGCTGGACAGTGCAGGGTGCCAATCCCCTGCTGGCAGCACCAACAAACACCAAGGCTGCGCATTCAGGTGCAATAGCTTGTCACTGCAGGCAGGGGGCCTCTGCTTTGTGCCTCCCCTAATCTCTGCCCAAGAGGCTGTTGTGGATGCAGAAACATCCCCTGGTGGCCACGGTGGTTGCATTTGAGAAATGCTGTTAAGATATGTTTATGACTGCTTTGTGCCACTGGAGCAATGCAAAGTAGTCAGAGTATACTGGTGATTCTGGCCTTAGTACTCCTGGGGGAATTCTGCACCACTACACAATGCAGAAGTTTGCAGACATTAATGTTGGGTGCGCAGAATTTCCTCCCCCTCCCCCCCCCCAGAAATGGGCTGCAGAGATGTTGGCCGCCACTAGGGGCTGCTGGACCTGGCAGAGCCCAGCTCGCAAACAGAAAACAAGGCCCGGGGGAGGGAGAGGGAACTGGAGGGTTCCCAGCACGCCCTGAAGGAAGGAGGCTGCTGCATGCAGGAGGAAACTTCATAGCCCGGGACCCAGCATCAGGCTTTTTCTCCCTCTGGATCCCTGGGCTCTAGGAGGGTAGGGTCTGTAAGTGTCTGGGCTGGGGAGGGCCCCACAGCTGGCCTTTGGAGGGAGTGGGTGTGTGAATGTCTGGGCCGGGGCGGGGGGAAGCAGCTGGGCTCTCAGAGAGGGAGGGGGTTTGTGGGGGAGGGGTGTGACATACTTGCTGATAAGTATTTTGAAATCAATTACCAAAATAATTGAAACTGGTTTGATTATATAGTGTTATTTTGACAAATTAAATTTACAGAATTTTGCAGAATTTTAAAATATTGTGCACAAAAGTTTTTATTTTTTGGTGCAGATTTTTTTTTTTGGGGGGGGGGGGCATAGAATTCCCCCAGGAGTATTTTAGGGAAGGGGAAAATAAACAACCTCTTAGCTAACCTCCTCCATCCATCTTTTTTCTTTCTTAAAATATGTATGTAATAGTTGTGGAAAGTGCCAAATGGCAAGTATTGGTGATGGAAGTTCTCCATTAACAGGACAGATACAGCTTGGGCAGCAGAAGTGCAAGCTTCCTTCCTGCACTGCCCTCACACTGTGCCTTAACTGTGCCCAGGAGAGATAATGACCTATAGATTTGAGTGGGTAGCTCAGCCTTAGGTACCCTTTCACTCTGTGGCCTGTCTCTTGAGATTGCTGGCCTGAAAACTCATAGTCACATGAGCAGCCTTTTTCATGTGAACAGTCCACCTGACTTAAATGGGACTACTTGAAGGAGGACTGTTGTTTGGTTTTTTTGTGATATGGCCACTTGACCATTAGGAACGGAGTTGAGCCCCCTGACCCATTTAATAGATTCCATCAAATGTGCATTGGATGAAACACTGAGAGTTCACACAATACAGTGACTGAGAGGGAACTTTTTATGGAGGAGATGAACACTAATGGCCTGTTCTTTATAAACAAAATTATGTATTATTCATTATTTCTTATTTTATTACCAGCAGAAGAGGAGGTGAAATAAATGAGTCAGCTCATCTCCCCTTATCTCTGCAATTCTTTTTGGGCTCAGTATTGATATAATTTATGCTTGTTTCTCCATTTAACACTGCGACTCTGTATCAGTGTTTAGCCTACACCTTCCTGATTAATTATGATATCTGAAAATAATACAAGGAGAATGTTTTTAAAATAAATTATTACAGGGGAAGGGTTTGCATGAAAATGAGGAGTCTTGATATTGGCATTGGGGGAATCTACATTTTATTTAAATCCAATCACCGATACGCAAAATTCCCTCATATCTCTGAATATTCAGGGAAATGAATATTGGGGTTACTTTATCAGTCCCACAAAAATCCAACTATAAGTTAAATATGACACAAAGGCAGGTTTTTTCACCATGAAGAATCACACTGTCTCCTCAGCCAAACATGTGCTGAGGAACAGGTATTAAAACAAAAACCAAAGTTCCCAGCCAAACAGAAACAGACCTCCACACGGGCTTGTCTCTCTGCCCAGCTCTTAAAGAATGAGTGTTGATGCTGTAGATGATCACAGTGGACCCTTCTGACCTGAAAAATCTATGAAATCAGCTGCATAGGCTTCTGGGAAACAGCAAATTAGTGTCTCTTGGGCAGCTAAAGCAACATAAGAACACATTAGATTAAACTCCTGCAGGAAACCGTCAGTGGTCTCTGGAGAATAGTGATGGAATCCTAGCTGCACTGAAGTCAGTGGGAGTTTTGCTAGTGAGAAACTATTGGGGATCAGGGTGGGCTGCCTGTAGATGCAATGTAGGATTCAAAGGTTGGGTGTATTATAAGAAATTTTCCTCCTATACATGCTGGCAAGGGCCTATGGGGCCTTATCTAGGGTTTTATCTGGGCAGAGGGTGAATTGTTGTCCTTGGACAAATTTGTGTTTATTCATATTTGCATCTGAATTTGCAATGAAAAAAATCTGAAAACTAATATAAAATCTCAGCCTCCAGGCACAGTCTGAGTGGGCAGAGCTGATAATCAGGTAGACAAAAAGACGTGAATGTTCAGCATGGTGTGCACTGATATGGCTAGCTACGTGCCGGTTCTTGGGAACCATGTGGCTCATTTCCCATGCACTGTGCTGACAATTTACTACATAATAAGCACTTTCCAGAACCAGGGGCTGGCTAGCTACTTTCTCCTGACAGACCACAGATCTAAAAGCATTATTTAGAAAACAAAGGGGGTTAGACTCTCCTGGCTATGACTCCACCACAAGGAATGTTCAGTATATGCTCCATTTTGCTGCTGCTGAGCTCATTATAAACCTGCACACCCCTTTCTGGATCTAGGAGATAAACATGGGAGCTCAGTTAAATGCATTGGTTTATTAAGGGTGACTTACCTCCTGTTAAGATTTAGCGCACTTTGTTTATTTACTGTCACAGCTAATTGTAGATGATTAAGGGTGCGAGGGTCATCAGTTTTCTCGATAATAGGTAATGTCACTGTCCCTGTGTTTTAGTTTAATATTTTAAATTGGTAATTTACATATCTAGGAAACCTCTGCTCCAGGCAGCATCTGGTTTTCAGCAACACACAGTATTTTTTTAACCCCTTTTCCCAGCTAGATTGACTGAGGCACAGGAAAGCCCAGTAAGTGGGTTTCCCAAAGTGGCACGTAGTAAATCAGTGGCTCAGCTGGATTAGCATTAGGCTTTTCAGAGCCTTAGGGTGAAATCCAGGCTCCAATGAAGTCAATGGTAAAACTCCCATTGATTTCCAAGGAGCCAAGCTTTCACCCCCCAGTATGTTTTGCTATACACCCTTAGGTTACATAGTTTCTTTTGGCAGAGAAGATGAGGTAATTTTAATAGAGGCTGCATGGCTCAGTGCGCTGTCTTTTATGGCCACCATTTAATTAGCAGGGTGACTCTGTTGAGATTGCCTGAATAGGTGAGTGGGTTCCCAAGGCAGGGAATGAGAATTCTACATCGCTGTTTTCACATGGAGTCATTCTAGAGCTCTTAGTTGAGGATACAGCAGGCTAAAGTTGGCTATATACTATTACACATTGCCAGAAGAAACTCTTTGTTGAGACTGAGTTTAGAGTAGGTACAAACAGGCCATTAACATTAGAATCTGTAATAATTAAAAAGAAAAGTATCTAAGGTCAGGTCTACACTACAGACCTATACTGGTATAACTATATTGCTTGGGGTGGGAAAAATCGACATGCCTGAGCAACGTAGTTATATCCACCTAACCCCCCTGGGTAGGCAGCGGTGTGTTGATGGGAGAGCTTCGCCTGTCCACATAGCTACCACCTGTCTGGGAAGTAACTTAACTACACTGATGGGAGAAGCTCTCCCATTGGTGTAGAAGCATCTTCATTAAAGTGCTGCACCAGTGCAGCTGCTCCTCTGTATGTGAAGATAAGCCTTAAAAGTCAAGAACACCAGCAGAGTTGATAGTATCCCCATTGGACCATTCTGACATTGAACCTCCACTGTACTTGCCCTCTCTGTCCAAGGCCAGGTGCGCTCTCTTTTTCCTGATTTCCAGCGCCTTTCACATACCCAGACCTCTTTGCTTGTGGCAGGCCAGATTTCTTGTCTGGCCCTAGAGCTTGTAATGCCAGCAGGTATCACAGAGTCTACAATGCGTGCATGAGACTCGACAAAGTTATCAGATGCTCACAAAATCTATAACAGGTGTATTAAAAATGGACACGGATCCATCCTCAGAATAGTTAAAGACACCAGTCCTCAGTGAGGATGAAGGAAGAAACCAAATATGGAGTTTGAAGGCTCAGCTGTTTGTGAGTTATGACTAAATAAAATCAGGAACAATTTTACAATGGCAACATCTCTCTGATTTTTCCAAATTGTCATAGTTCAGTTTGATTACTCTCAAATAGCTTCCAAAAATTCTCCTTTGAGATAAGACCACACAGAAAATGTAGGCAGATTGGTTTAGTTTTGGTGAGTTATAGGTATAGTGGATAGTATTGGACATATAAGAGCAGGTTAGACAAACACCTGTCAGGGATGGTCTAGATAATACTTAGTCCTGACACAAGTGCACTGCACTGGACTAGATGACCTCTTGAGGTCCCTTCCAGTCCTACGATTCTACAATGTAACAGAAAACTTGTCACAACCATAACACCATATTGGTGATTTGTAGAGATGTTTACTAGTGCTTTAATGAAAACGGTAGCCTTCTCAAACCAAGTTTCCATGTATTGCCTTAGTCGGGGGGAGTCTAGGGGCAAAGAGAACCTTTGCATCAGCATACGTGCTGCTATGTTCTTATAGAACACCAACATTTTCTCTTTAAAATTGTTATGTTCCCATTAAATGAGATGTTGTTTTAAAATGTATCTTTCAAATAAACAGCACCATAACTGTTGCATATGATGATCATAACTCTGTGCTAAGAATCTGTTCATAAAGAGTATTGATGTTACTTAGGGCTATATTTCCAAACTTTATGCTTGCTTAACAGCCATTTGGGGGCATTGCTGCTAGCATTACTATGTAATTTGCACTTCCAAGTGGATGCATCACAATCTAACAGCAATGCACTTGTGAAAGAAATGTAAATATTTAACTTCCAATGAAATAACATATGAATTACAGGTAAATAAACCTTTGTATGGGTATAATAAAACACAGCATTTATTGTATGCCTGCCTTGTGTAGCCTGCCTGGGAAAACGACTGTAGAGTTATGAAACAATTTATACAAGTGTAATTAGTGATATTCCCAAAGAAATAACAGTTCACAATTTAATGAAAGTTGTCACGGAAATTGCCTCACCCAGCCAACAAAATCTTCTCTCCCACCCTTCCCATGATGATGACACTAATGAAACTAGTGAAATTAATATTTGTGCACACATAAAAATAATTGCTCACCTGGGACTAGTGGGTGAGTAGAATTTTGCAAGGCTAGAATATAATAATAATCAATAATGTCAACAACCTTTAACTTCGGATGGCAACTGAACATGCGCAAAAGTCTCTGGGAGATTTAACAAAAATTAACTGAAGCCAAGATTTAAAAAAAAAAAAAATGGTTAGTGAGTTTGGAGTCTTCAATTTTTGGGAGCCCAACTTGAGACACCTTCAAGGGGCCTGATTATTCAGAGGATGGATATTCAGATTCAAGTTGTCTTGAATTGGGCACCCAAAACCTTAGGCATGCTAAATCACTAGTCATTTTTGAAAAAATCTTGGCCTAAAAGCATAAGTTACCATAATAGACAACATGCCCAAATAAATCAGACAGAGCACAAAGTTTGAAAAAAATCAGAAAAAAATAAATCTACAGATCACATCTGTAATCAATAGAGGGGAAAAAGAAGATCCTAATTCTTAATCAGGGAACACTTTGAATAGTGAGGGTGCTGAAAGCCAACCCCCTTACCCGCCCTCCCACCCCCTCCTGGAGCCAGCAGCCAGGACCTGGGGGTAGTGGGCTGGCAGGCCGGGACCCAGGGCACGGAGGGGCTGGCAGTGGAGCCTCATGCCTATGCTAATATATGGAGATATACCTATCTTATAGAACTGGAAGGGACCTTGAAAGATCATTGAGTCCAGCCCCCTACTGATTTTGTACTGATTTTGCCCCAGATCCCTACATGGCCCCCTCAAGGATTGAACTCACAATCCTGGGTTTAGCTAGCCAATGCTCAAACCACTGAGCTATCCCTCCCCCCTGCTCTTAAGTATACGGTCAAAATGCTTTTGTGTGTGTTGAAGGGGAGTGAATTCCACAAGGGCAGCCCCTCACGGGAGGAGGCCCTGCCTCTCTATATTGCACTCTGGGATGTTTAGTAGATGCAATACTGCCTATCATACATGTGCTGGACAGTTGCTTGAAAGAAACCACACAGACCCAGAGAGAGAGAGAGTGAAGTGTTAGTTCATAAAACCACACAGAGACCCTGCAAGGCTGGGAGACAGAGTCCTCATCCACCACATGCAAGTCAATGGTCAGGCCGCAGCTGCAACTGCAGAGAATGTGGAGAAGTGATTGTAGCTGCTGCCAGCTCCAGCGTTTCCTGCCCCCACTGTGTATGGGCACAGTGTCACATCCTGGCCTACCCCGTTTCCCCCTTAATCTGTGGTGCCACATACAGAGACCAGTAGCGTAGCTAGCGGGGTGCAGGGGAAGCAGCCGCTTCCCCTCACCCCTTTCCCCAAAAGTGGCGCCTACCGGGCCGGCGCCGGGGCAGCACGGCCGGAGGAGCGGGGGGGGGGGCGGCGGCAGGCGCGGCCGGAGGAGAGAGGGGGCCGGCTCCTCGGCCATCGCGCCCCACGTGGCCCCAACATCGCCGCAGGCGCAGCCACCTCCTGCGGCGGCTCAGGGCTCGGAGGCCAAGCGCTCCCCGCCCGGAGCCGGGGCCGGGATCAGCCGGGGACAGGCGGCGGCGCAGGAAACGTGAGCGTCGGGGGTCCGGTGTCTTGCACTGGGAGGTCCCCTCCGGGCGAGGGGCTCCCCGGGCCCGGGCCCGCAGGGCCGGGGCGCAGGCCACGCTGTCTGGGACAGGGGGCCCTGGCGCGGCGCAGGAGCCTGGAGCCCCGGGCGGGGGGGACGGGACCCCGCGGGTGGGGCCGGGCGGCGCAGCCTGGCGGGGGACACCTGCAGAGCAGGCTGGGCAGGAGAGACTTTCCCGGGACCGCGGGGGGACAGGGGTATCCGCACCCCCGGGAAGCTCGCAGGAGTCCTGAGCCAGGCCCCGGGGTTAATCTGGGGGGGGGGGGGGAATGGGAGGAGCCAAGGGGGGCGTGGCCAAAGGAGGTCGCCTTTTTTCTGTTTGCTCCCCCTACACGCTACGCCACTGTCAGAGACACCACACAATTTTGCTCAATGGCGAGCAGTAGAGGCAAAGAGTCCACCTGCATGGGCTCGTTGCTGCCTAGCACGCCCACATGTTGAAGATGTAGGAACAGATCCTCGGGTGGTGGAAGTGGTTTAGCTGCATTGCTACTAATGCCAATTTACTCCCGCCGAAGCTATGTGGACAAATGAATTGACAGAACTTGTCATTTTTCTATTTGCAAACTTGATTTATTTGTAGGGAAATTCCCCTTACCCTTTCTAGGCTGTTTGCTATTCCCTGGATCAAAGCATTGAATAACTTCCCAGCCAAAGAATATAATTTCCCCCTCCTCTATATATTTTTCTGCCCTGTGAATGATCATTTGCTAAAAACAACCCAGTATCAGTCTGCAGCTTCAAGATTTTCCAGAAACAAGGAATTTCATAAATACATCACTGGTAAATGGCAGTCACCAATTCCATATGACACCTCACCCGTATAGATTATACATACATGCAGCTATTACGTAGCTTGGTGTGAAACTGTGGTAGGACATCTGGTTTATGAACTCTGGGAGAAGGACCTGTGTGCTTTGCTGTAAAATGACAGCGCATGTTTATGACAGGGTGGTCTGGTATGGTGTGGGGTGTATATGGTCAGGGGAGTTTTCTGTAATGTATACAACTCATGCTGTTGTATGTGGTATGATTAAGTGATTTAATGTGATACAAATGGAGAATGAAATTCATCGGGTTTTTTTTCTTCTTTCTTCCCTCTGTTTTATGTGTCTCTGTGCTGCAGCATTTTTCTTTTTGAGTTCCCTTCTCACTTTCGTAGGGAATAAAATGAGCACGAGAAACTGCTGACACTTGGGAATCATTTGGGTTGCCTTAGCAACAATTGGCCAGAAAAGACAGGGTCTAATTGCTCTGGATTAATCTGAAAGGCCTTCTGAGGCTTGTTGAGGAAAGCAGAGTCTGGAGCTAACCAGGACCAGAGGCGGGCCAGATAAGAACAGCTCTCCTAAACTTGGGGGGGAAGGGAGGGACAATTCAATTGGTAGAAGTGAGAGGCCTCCTGCACCCAGCAGCTGGGGCTAAACACTGGTGGAATGCAGGCTGTAAAGCCCTGTCTGGGAAATCTGAGTTTTGACTTCGTAATTTTTGCCCTGGATCCACATGGCTAGAAAATCACAGGAACAATGGGATCCACAGACTCTGAGTTAAGTGCCTCAGCTCCCTATACAATGCATGAGGAAAGATAGGCACCTAAGAATGGGGTCCACAAAAGCCAGCACGCTAGGCAGGGAGCTGCCTAAGCTAGGCAATGGGAGATGCCAATGAGAGGGATGTGTCCCAAGCCCTGAATGTGATGCGTCCCAAGCCCTGAATGTGATGCCTAAGTCCAGGCTAGAGGAAGGAGCCTATGTTTGCTTGTGATCCACAGCCAAGAACTCCTCTGCTGGAGTTTAGGGGCCTAAGGTGTTTCTTGAAAGAATGAGTTAGGTAAGAACATAACGCTACACAAAATGGACAGAAGAGGAGGTAGTGCCTCCCTTATCACTTTTAGTCCAGTGGATAGCACACTTACCTGCTATGTGGTAAGTGTAGGTTTAAGTCCCCCCTCTGCCAGATGGGGAGAAGGGATTTGAACAGGGGTCTCTCAGACCTCTCAGGACAGTTCCCTAATAGTCTGGGAGCATCTGTAATTCCATGGGCAAGTTAATGACAGAAAGGTAAGGGAGGTGTCATTTGATCTGTAAAAATCTACTGAATCATAATTTCAGTGATGTCACCCTAACTGGTGTGGCGGGGGGACTCCCTTCCGCCACCCAGCCCCAGTCCTCTAATTGGTGGAAATTTTGATAAGGCAATGTTGGAAATGGGTCAAGTTGAGTATCATTTCTCCCACCAACAAAATGGTACCAAGCATGATAAACCTAGACCAATTATGTAGCTATATAGTCAAGAAATGTTTAAAAATCATCTTTTAAAATGATCCTTTAACACAGGCCTGTCAGACATGCAGCCCTCACAAAGTTAAATTGTAGCCCTCGACTGACAGTGTTGTGTTATCAGTTACTGCTCAGAACATGATACCTGATTCATTTTTTAAATGTTATAGATTACTATAAATGGAAGGAGTGCTTCAGGCTGATTTGCCATCATCATCGGCAAAAATGAAGCAATTCAGTGGTATTGATTATCAGCTTTGTTTATTGTGCCAAAAGTGTTGTCAGCGTCCAGCCAGAAATTACCGGAATCCATCTGCAAACAGTATGCACATGTTATGTAACAGACATTACATAACAATTCCAAAATAATTCATTACAAAATCCTTGTTTTTACTTTGGTTTTCACCATTTTTAAGCATCAATGTGGAGATATAGAGCACCAACTAGTAGCTGAATCTTTGGAGAATACCATAGTGGAAGACCTAGTTAAAAACAATGCTGGGTACACCTTACATGCTATACGAAGTGCACCCATTAACTGAATATGGCAATGTTGGAGAGGTTCTTTGCTGCATGGAACTGAAAAAAGGGTTGTACATTCCCCCAGACCACATCAAGGGTAGGTTTATTTTCCATGCTGCCAATAACAGACTTCCTTGAAGATACAGCAGATGGTAAAGGGTACCTTCATGCTACTGATATGGTCTGCTCTTAGGAGAGTATTAACGAGGACAAGTCCCAATCTTCAATGCTGTGTGGACCAACAAAGAACCATTCCTTGAAAGAGCTTCCTGATTTCATGACTCACTCACTTTCCTACCAAGGTCTAAAAATTCTGAAGCCAAGAAGTCCAGTTTTCAATGAAGCAACAGTTATATTGACTAAGGTAGAGTCTTCTACTTTCACTAATCTTGACCTCACTTGGTTATTGTGCAAAAGTAGGATGTACTCCAGAGGTGAAAAAATGATTGAATTCTGGAAGGTTGCCTGGAAAGACCAAATTAGCTTACTGGAAGGCATTTGAGTCAGCCTCCAAAGACTCCCCTCACTCTGAAGATGCTCAGAACACCTGAGATAGTTACGGGTCATAAGTGCACCGGAGGGCTTCATATGATGAGTTTATCATTTGAAGATCAATGTTATGAAGCTAGCAGAGCTACACTGGTGGATGTTTTCCAAGAAGCAGACAAACAGAGAAAAATTGCCACCAACAAGGGGTGCATTTATACCTGCTCTCAAGAAGGCAAATTATCAAGCAATGGAATGGCTCCAGGATGATGCAGTGCATCCAAAAGTCCTCTCCATGTTGGGCATGGATGAGTCTTGGAGGATGGACTGATCACACCAGTCAAGTGTGAAATACCATGTGTTCCTGAATCAAGCCTTCAGCTATCAAATGCTCGTGTTCAAAGACCAGATGCTCATCACCCTGCAAATGTTTGGCCAGCAGCCTGTCTTGTGCAGAAATGCGCGAGTATGGCAAAGATGAGAATCAGTGTGACAATGTGTCTTTTTGTGGTGCCCTACAATGGAGAAGACACTGATAGTGACTTTGATGACTAAATGTTTTCAGTTCTACGTGTCAAGGCTAACTTCCCTAGAATTACCAAAGATCAAAGTCTTTTTTATGTCGGCAATACATCCCTATGTTAAAGTATAATTTTAAAAAGCATGGGGGTTGGGCCTCAAAGGGAAGGGGCAGCATGGGGCAGGGTTTTGGGGGGGGGGAAGGGGCAGCATGGGGGGACAGGGCCATGGTTCAGGCACCGGTGGCCCCCCTACTTTTAGGGAGCTTCTGCCGCTCCTGGAGAATGTACAAAAGCTTCCATGGCTAGCATGGAGTGGGCCTTGCACTTCATGGAGCCACTGACACCTCCACAAAGTGGCCCAAATCCTTGGCTGCCATAAGTCAGTGTAGGTCCATTGACTTCAAAAGAGCTATGCCAATTTACACTTTCTGAAGATGGCAGCTAGTGTGCATAAGACATAGTTCTTCTAATTTATGAGTGGTTTCCATTGACTTTGTGGAGGTACAAGTGACAACACAAACTCCATGTAGCTCAAAAGCTTGTCTCTTTCACCAACAGAAGTCGGTACAATAAAGGAATCACCTCTCCCACTTTGTTTCTCTAACACAAGTGTAGGACAGTGGAGAATAATGACCAACAGCCTGGATTCTTCTCTTACTGACCCTAGTTTTATACAGATTCAGTAGTGTTGCTCCTGATTTACACATGCATGAAAGGAGAATTAGGTCAAGGGTCTCAACTCTGTTGCTGGAATATTTCCACTGAAATCAATGGTATGGCATCCACTTGCACCAGTGCTGAATTTAGCTCATTATTCCTTTTTGTCTTTCCAGGGCAGAAGGTCACTTCTGTATCACAGCTAGGAGACAAAAGTCTGATAGTTTCAGTAGCTGTTGTATTAACAGCTTGGAAAATTCCAAAAGTGACTAAAGTGGATGTCTTGTCACAGTGCCATTATGTTGATAATAACTTCACCTTTTAACAGGGCTTTGCTTAGTAGCGCTGCTAGTCACCATCACACTGCATCACTAAAACAAAGCTTGCTAAAGGAAAATAAGAGGTGAGCCCTGCCTTTGTAGAAAACAGCTTCTATCGATAGTAGACACTATCACTCCAAAATGGGCAACGTCCTTACTATATGTGGAACGTGGTAGTTTATATTAAATGCAGCCTCTGCTTATGTAATGATAAAGTTATACAGGTAGAATATAAAAGGTCAAGAAGTGCAAAAATTACAGTTTCTACTGCATTATTAAATTGGTGTATTTTCTATTTTGCTTACTTTTTGTGTGTTAAACCTGTCCTGTAATATATTCCCATTTGATGTTAAATGTACATGATAAAATATACAGGGCATAAAACTTGGCAGAGCTAGTGTTGCTATAGGAATACTTTGCTTATACATTTTCCAACTTCTAAATTTGTGGCTGTATAACCTTAAGATTGTACTAACACAGGGCCAGACCCCACCCTTCCATGGCAGAATCCTCCCCAGTGCTGTAGACTTTATGTTCTGGCTACTCCCTAGTATGTCCTTATGCCAGGTATCACCACGGATGGTGGTGGTGGTGGTGGTTAGCCGCACAGAGGAGAGGTGAGCACGCTTTTGTCCACAAATAATAAATTTGCCAAAAATGCATTTTCGGGGGGGGGGGGGGGGGGTGTCGAAGTGTGAATGTTCTTGATGTTTTCTCTGAATATTGTGTGTGGGTGCCTCAGTTTCCCCTATGTATTACTCAAGTATCAAGGTAGTGGGATAAAGGTGTGTGATCATTGCAGAGACCCCAATAGGGCAGATGTGACTGCCAACTGGCTGTCTGGGCAAAGAGCATGGCCGACAATCTGTATCCTAGCACCTGGTGGTTTGGCTCCCTCCTCTGCAAGAATCAGCCGGATGTGATGGAGAACAAAGAGACCAGGTGACCCAGGAAAGAGACAAAGCCCAAAGGCGGGGCAGCTGGGCATGACACAGGCTGGGCTGGTGGAAACTGGTCAGTCTCCTGGTTTGGGTCTCTGGGGGTGGGAGGGTGGCGGCGGAACCCAGGGCTCGGGGCGCTGAATCCTCCCAAGGTGGATTTTGCTGAATGTTCCCGATTTGTTCTACTGTGTTCCTGTCACCTAATAAACCCTTCTGTTTTACAACTCTGGCTGAGAGTCACTGCTGGCTGTGAAGTTGGGGTGAATGGCCTCTATGGGGACATGTAAGACTTCCCCGGGTGTCCCTTCCAGGTGGACTCACTGCGGGAAGCTCACAGTGTGAACCGGGGTGCTGAATGCTTCGAGGCCAGACCCCAAAAGCACTGAAGCCGAAGAGGCTTTTTGCCCTGGTGAGAGTGCGCCCTGAGGGGAGACACTCCACTAGAGTCCTGCGTGGCATCATTCAGAGCACCAAGACTGTGACTCCATGACAGGGGGCACAAAGGCCATTTGTGAATTCAGGTTGAATTTGACAAATAGTGTCAGCCAAAAAAAAAAAAAAAAAAAAATTCCCCTAGAAACATCAAAACATTGTGTTTCAACGTTTCATTTCAATCTGACATTTTCAAAACAAAATGTCAAATTAAATCAACATTTTGTTTTGAAAACATTGAATCAAAACAATGTTCAAAATGTTTTGTTCAACCGAAACAAAGTTTTCAGTTCAAAACTACAAACTTTTTCCAGATTTTTCACTTTGGCCACTGAACTGAAAAAATCAGTTTTTCACTCAGCTCTACTGCAGAGTCCTTTATGCTGCTTCTGTGCCAGGGGAATTCCCACAGGGCCATTGTGACCCCTTTAGGTAGGTCTATGCTGCATTGTAAACCATGTCTATGGACTCATGGACTCTGTTTCCAAGCCCTCATTTGAGTGTCCACACTGCATTGTAAACCCGGGCTTATGATTGCTGGACCCAGGTCTCACAGCTATGCTAATGTGTCCTTAGTGTGCTACGCAGACCTTCTGACTTGGGTCTGCAGCTTGAACTGTGCCCACACTTCAAAATGACAGGGCTTAGACCCAAATCATAGAGGGACTTGGGCTCTGACCCATTGTACTAGCAGGGTTCTAGGGCACAGGTGATGATTGCTTGCTGACCCAAGTCAGGATGGGTCTACATCTACAGTGGCATGTACAGTACAGACAATGCACATCCAGCTAGCATAGATATAAATAGCAGTGTAAATGGTGAGGCACTGCTTAGGTGAGTAAAGTAGAATGGCCTGCATGCCTGAACCCCCAGGGTACATACCCTATATGACTCGCTACCTGACCAAGCCATGCCTCACATGTCTAAAAATACACTACGCTAAAAATAGCAGTGTAGTGTCCTACCACCTCCCCCCTGCCAGACTCTTTCCCTACTGCAGTGAAAGGCTCCAGCTGCAGGGAGTTGACAAAGCCTTTCCCTGCCACAGTGAAAGACTGGCAATAGGGAAAGGCTCTGGCAGGTCGAAGGCAGCAGTGAAAAGCTCTGGGACTGGGGGGGGGGGGGGGGGGTTGGGAAGAAGAGAAGGTGTCAGTGGTGAAAGGCTCCAGCAGCTCCCCCCGTCAGAGGCATTCCCCATTGCCTCCCTCCTGCCAGAGCCATTCACTGCTGCATGAAGCTACATAATGCAGCGAGTGTGGATGTAGCCTGCCTTCCACTGAGGCATATAGCTACATGTTCCTTACTTACTGTCGCAACTATAGACAAGATCTCACATTGATTTGTATGTGGATGGAAGGGGGACTTGGGCTCAAACCTGAGTCAGAGTTCAGGCTTAGTGTGCAGTGTAGACATCCCCTTTTTATGGCCCTGCACACTGCCATCTCAGCATACAGGGGCTGCAGTAGGGAGCAGAATCTGGCCTCTGTTGCTCTCCCTAGTTCAAGCACCAAATGCTTAGTGTCACCTCCCTCTTGCCTGGAAATTCTTGAGACACTGATTTCTCTTGGCCACTGACAGCTGCATCAATGAAAGATGAGGAGTCATGGTATATGAGCAACATCCTCCCACACTTAGTCCTCAAAGAGAACAAAAACATCTGGCTATTTTATGCTAATAATCACCAAAGTTGTTTATTATTAACAGCGGTGCTGTGTCCAATGTCCTCAACCAGAATCAGGGCCTAGTGGTGCTAGAAACTGTATAAACATTAGGCTGGTAGTGAGTAGAGCCGAGTGAAAATTGGTATTTCCTGCAGAATTGACATTGCAATATTTCAATACTTGTTTTTCTCCTGAAGTGGGATGAAAAGTTGAAAAGTTAAAATCTCAATTTTTCACAGAATAAAAAATTCCCCCAAAATTATATTTGGAAATGGTGAAATGTTTTGTTTCAAGTCTGTTCAATATTAAACTGCATTTCCCTATGGTGGTGCCAGGACCGGCTCTAGGCACCAGCAAACCAAGCCCATGCTTGGGGCGGCACATTTTCAGGGGCGGCATTCCAGCCATCTTTTTTTTGGCTTTGGGCAGCAAAAGCCTAGAGCTGGCCCTGGCAGCAGCAGTGCGTCCTGTGCGGGGGGCGCCCTGGGGCCGCTGCGGTTAGTGCCGGGAGGGGGGGGGGGAGCAGTGCCCGCACCTTGTAGCTGGGCTGGGCAGGCTCCGAACAGGAGACACTCGGGCTGGGGGCTGCCCTGCAGGGCACATAGAGCCACCCCCCAGCGCCGCAGCCAGGACTGGGCGAAGCGGCCCGAGCCGCCCAGGGACTGTGGCAGGGCGGCCAGAAGCAGCAGCGGGGCCATAGAGGGTGGGGTGCTGCCGGGTGGAGCCCGCATCCTGCTCTCCAAGGCTCCGCTCCCTCTGGGGCTGCCTTGCCCCAGCTCCTCAGCCCCCTGCCGGGGCGGTCCCCCAGCTCTGACCTCCCCGGTCCCAGCCGGTCCTGGAGGCAAGAGCCCTGGCTGGAGGGACCCTGGGCTGAGGCACGGCTCGGGAGACCAGCTGGAGGTGCGGGTGGGGTGAGGGAACTGGTGGGGGGGGGGGGTGAGAGCCCAGGGCTGGGGTGGGGGGTAGCCAACGTTTTTTTTGCTTGGGGCAGCAAAAAAACCTAGAGCTGGCCCTGGGTGGCGCATTGCCTCATGGCAGTTGTAGTTCAGGTCTGATGTCTCCCTTCTTCCCTATGAGCCAGGTTCTCTGGCCAGACTACATCTCCTATGATGCACCTGAAGCCATGTGTCTCCCACAATGCACCATGCTGGTCACAAAAGGAGACTACATTGCCTCATGGGAGATATAGTCTGGCCAGGGAGCTCAGCCTATAGGGGAGAATGGGGAATCAGTTATCTTAACTACAACTCCTGTGGGTCAATGTGACACCATACAGATATGCAGCTGGATGTTTGAACTGACTCAAAATAAGATGAAAAATTGAAAATTTTGGCAAACTTGACTCAACCTTTGGGAATCAAATGGATGGCTTATTCTACTTCCAGGTGGACAGACAGGTGTCACACTTGTCATTATTAATTCATGCTCTGGTGGGCAGCCTCAGCAGAGAAGCCAAGGACAGAATAGGCCCAAAGACAGAATATACCCCCCACATCTCCAGGCCATGGCTGAGGCATGGTGGCAGAGCACTGTGGGGAAGCATTTTTACTGCCTATTCTGTACCTCTTTTGGGTATAAAAAGAGTTCATTCTCAAGGATTTTCAATCCAACACTTTCCCCTAGTACTAAATTCATGTGTCCCTTCCTATTACTCTTCCTCCAATTCCCCCCCCCCAAAATAAAAAGCACACACACACACGAAAGAATGGTGACATGCAGCAGAATTAAAAGGCAGTTCCATGGCCAGAAGCCTTGTGTCCCATGGCTTGATGAACAAAGCAGTTCTTTCTCTCTTAAAATGATCATCCGTGCCAAATATTCTGGCACAATTCTGAGCCTGCTTCCCAAACTTATTCACTTATAACAGGACCGTTTGTCTTTGAGCAATGCTCTAAGTTATACCATTGGGGTTTCCAGGGCCTGAGAATTTTCAGTCCTGGAAAATGAATAAAAGGCCATCTCCTTTCTCTGCAGGCAAGTGGAGACTCTGAATTCCCTCAGTGTAGGCTCCTCTTTGTTTTTAGTCCAAAGATTGTCTTAGATCCAAGCCAACCAAACAAAAGCTGATTCTCTCACCTTTAAATAGAGGGATTACTGCAGACAAGTTGAAGCTGTGGGGGAAACTGTGAGCTCCACTTGAACAACTGAGGACACAACATTTCATATGAAACAAAGGTGAAGAGAAAAAAAGCCCTGCTGAAAATTTACACAGAGTTATAGCTGCAGGAATCATTGCTGACACTTGAGACATTGTTTATAGCTCTTTGTATTTATATAAAGAGGGCATGTAAATAAACAGCAACATTATTTCCCTCTGCAATAAGAAACCAGTTTTTAAGCTGAGAAAGTTCACTATCAAAGCAATCTTAGTGAGTTGTGTGTAACAGAAGAAAAATGCCAATGTCATCAAATACTGATGTCTGTCTTTCTTCTCTTCCCATACCTCAGCAATAAATCATGTTTAGAGACACGTATATTACCTGCTATTTATGGTGGATGCCATGCAAACAACAGTGCTACAAGACAATTTCTCGTACCTTCTTTGGAACAAATCACTTCTACCAACAATGTGAAAAACAATCATGTCCCAAAATAACATCTCACTCTGGCTGGGAAATGCTCAGCACAATTCAGATGGTGGTGTAGTAGGGTTGAGCCGGGGCTCTACCCTCCGAGATGGAGGGGTGCCACACCGGCTCACTAAAGTGCAGACAGTCCAACCTCAGGTCCCTTTACGCAAGGGCTGAGCGGCTCACAGTTCAGGAGCTCATGCCCTTAGGTAGGGGCTGAGCGCTAACTAACCGTCTAAGCAGGCCCAGGCCCTGGGTCAGGGCGGGGCACAACCAGTCGCAGCTCAAGCCCTTTTGGGGCAGGGGTTGAGCAAACAAGCCGTTAAGGGGCCCAGGCCCTGGGTCAGGGCGGGGCACAAACAGTCACAGCTCAAGCCCTTTGGGGCAGGGGTTGAGCAATCCAGCAGTTAAGGAACTCAGGCCCTCTGGTGCAGGGGCTGAGCAGACAAGCGGTTAAGGTAAGCCCAGGCTCCTACCTGAGCGTCGGGTGAGGGGGAAGCCTGCCACCCGTGCGGGGTGGCAGGGGGGAACGCAGGCCCACCCACTCCACTGCGTTCCAGCCCGGGGCCCTAGCAGCGGTTACTGTCGCTTCAGTCAGGATACCCCACTGACCGGCAACACACTGACATCGGCTCACTGGCCTCTGCAGCCTGACCGGGGTCGGCTATCCCCGGGCTACTTCCTTGTTCCCCCTCGGGGCCTACCTCGGCGGCGATGCTGGGTTCGGCCCAGTCCAGGAGCATCGGTTCCTCGGGTGCGGGGCTTGGGGGCCGGTCCGGCAGCTCTCCCCCAGGGTAGCTGGCACGGGGCAGGCTTGACTCCTCCTCGGGGCAGCTGGTCCGGGGTAAGCTTGGCCAGTCCTCCTCAGGGTAGCTGGCACGGGGCAGGCTGGGCCAGTCCTCCTCGGGGTAACGGGTCCGGGGCAGGGTGGGCCAGTCCTCCTCGGGGTACCTGGCGAGAGGGAGGCTTGACCGGCGCTGGGCGTTAGCAGGTGGCTCGCGGCCTGCGGCTGTCTCCCAAGCGGGAGCTCGGCCCGGGACGTCTGCTCTCTCTGGCGGTCTGGCTCTCACTGAGCTCTGCTGGCAGGCTTTTGTACTTCCGGGTTGGGGCCGTGACCTCGGAGGGGCGGGCCTCGGACCCGGTGGCTCCGCCCACGCTGGGGTTGGAGGAAGCTCGGCCCTGTCAGAGATGGAGGGGTGCCACACCGGCTCACTACACCCCCCCCCCCCCCCCTCAAGGCCGGACCCGTCTAACTCTCCCATGCGGGACAGAAAGTCCGCGTTGGCGTGGTCTTTACCGGCCCTATGGCGGATGGTATACGCATAGGGCTGTAACGCCAGGTACCACCGCATCAACCGCATATTATTACTCTTCATCCGGGCCAACCACCGAAGCGCGGCATGGTCTGTGACCAATGTAAAGGGGGCCCCCAGGATGTAATAACGTAGGGCGTCACAGGCCCATTTCACCGCCAGGGCCTCTTTTTCTATTACCGCGTAGTGTCTTTCCCGCGGGAACAGTTTTCGGCTGAGCTATATGACGGGGTGTTCCTCCCCATCCACCTCCTGAGACAGGACTGCCCCTAGTCCTACCTCCGAGGCGTCGGTCTGGAGTATAAACCCTCGGTCAAAATCGGGGCTGTACAGGACCGGTTCGCGACAGAGACAGTCCTTGAGGGCCCGGAAGGCGCGGTCACATTCTGGGGTCCATTCCACCCGTCTGGGACTGGTTTTAGTGAGGAGCTCCGTCAAAGGGGCCGCAATGGAGGCAAAGTCGGGGATAAACCGCCAATAATAGCCCGCCAATCCCAGAAATTGGCGTACCTGTCGCTTCGTAGTGGGTGGTGGGCATGCTGCCAAGGCTTGGACCTTCCCGACAAGCGGCTTCACCTGTCCTCCGCCAATCGTGTAGCCCAAGTAGGTGGTCTCCTGCCACCCGATACGGCATTTCTTTGGGTTGGCAGTTAACCCGGCAGCTCGTAGGGACCTCAGGACCGCTGCTACCCGCTCCAGGTGGGTCTCCCCGCGGTCACTATAAATGACTACATCGTCCAGGTAGGCGGCCGCGTATTCGCGGTGGGGAAGCAGGAGGCGGTCCATGAGTCACTGGAACGTCGCAGGGGCCCCATGGAGACCGAAGGGCATCCGGGTGAATTGGTAGAGGCCGGAGGTGGTGGCAAAAGCAGTTTTCTCCTGTGACATGGGGTCCAGGGGAATCTGCCAATACCCTTTGCACAGATCCAGGGTCGTGAGGAAGTGGGCCTTGCCTAACCGGTCCAGCAGCTCGTCTACGCGGGGCATGGGGTAGGCATCGAACTTCGAGATGGGCGTCACAGGCCCATTTCACCGCCAGGGCCGACAGATCCAGGCAGCCATTATAGTAGCCTGGGGTTGCTGGGGATCTCTGAGGCAAAGGAATACCCTGGCCTTGCTTCATGTACCTTCATGGGAAGGTATTGGTGTTGGGAGTCACTCTGGCAGCTCGATGCCAAACAAGGATCCTTCTAAATGGGAGTAATCTTCCTCTGGCCTACTACCATTTGCTGTGGGAGAACAAAGCTAAAGGAAGGGGAGGTGGATTCTAGGCTTTTCCCCTAACATGAACACACCTCTGTCTATTACAGTACTGTCTTTGGCAGCTGTACTTGCAGAAGAATGACATTGACCTATAGAAGTCTCCCCAAAGATCAGTTTTTTTATAGAGGCTAAACTAACATTGTATTGATTCCAAGCCTTTAAATATTGGTCCAGTTTTCAGGAGAACAAGAATCTTCATGAACAACAAGGAGTCTGGTGGCACCTTAAAGACTAACAGATTTATTTGGGCATAAGCTTTCGTGGGTAAAAACCTCACTTCTTCGGATGCATAGAGTGAAAGAATCTTCATGGTAATTGGAACCAAGTTAGGAAAAGACACTGCCACTACCAGCAAGCTGATCCACAATATTTCATATCTTTAAATGAACTAAAGCCAAGTGAGAGAAAGAACACTTCAGCACTATGAAATTGTCATTGCGCCTGCTCCTGATTTAAACTGGTGTGATTTCAAATGCGATAATCCTGATTTATAGCAAGGTAACTGAGAGGAAGAATCAAGCCCATAATATCTATAAGAGCAGCCATGCTAGGAAAGGGTTAGAGGTTTAAATTGTCATCTTAGGCAAGACAAAACAGATTTTCTTGCCACCCACCCACCCACGACCTTGCAGCCCATGACGGCTCAGAGCTCTCAAATATGGGTTTATGAACTCAAGGAGGGTGGGAATCAAGCTATGAGAACTCTGTGAAGCATTTTTTCTGCATTTCATCTTTCTCTGGTTTTCCTTACAACATCATAATCTAGATCTGCCACAGCGGTGCACTGCATGAATAGCATTTGATGTCACGCAGGCTTTTGAAAAACGTGAAGATATTGCCTGGTTCAAGTGTCAGACAGGCACTGGCAGGAACCAATTTACAGCAGAGTCAGAAATCTGAGTAAGTCTGAAATATGCTTGTCCCCCCAAAAAGTGCACTATGAAAATTGATGTGACATTGTGCAGCGGTGAAAGAGGAAATCAGTTTCGTTTTACTTTAAGGAGTATGGATGGCTTCAGATTCTAATATTAAGAAAAACTAGTAGGAATATCTTGCATGGATTTCCCATCCACGTGTAAGACCAGTTTTTCGTGTTTAAAAAAAAAAAGCTTGGGGGGAATTTGTATGTATACCTGCATAACTAAGAGTAGGGTCTGATGCATGCAGTAAGAATAAAGAGAAGACACAGATCACCCTGCAAAATAGAGGCAAGGATTCTGAACCAGTCATTGCTGGCAAAGTGAAATTTTTCTCCAATATAAAGCAATGGGGAACAGCAATCAAAATTGATTGTTCCAGTTAAAAGGCTGTATCATGATGTTACCAAAAAAAAAGTATCATGATGAGCTCAGCTCTTCTGCTAACATGTTGTAATAAATATAGACAGGAACCCGTTAAGATTAAACAGTTCTTTGGCACATTGTACATTTTCTTGATTCACTGTGCATCATTAAACATATTTTTTTTATGATGCTTTGTTTATTTCCTGGACAAGACATTACATTCAAATTACATCTTAAAGGAGTTTTACTCAATTCAGATCTCACTGTGGGAATCTCTCATTATCAGGGTTTATATTTCTAACGCAGATGAATGGGTCAGACTTTGATAGCAGGTCAAGGAGATTAGGTGAGCTCAGACTCATTTGGATCCAAGGCACTTTTTACATTAGCTAGTCTGCTGCTACTTTTGTAAGGAATCTACAAAATATTTATGTAGATCTGTGCACCAAGGTGATAAAAATGATAGAGAGCCCTTTTTTTCTGCCCTCAAAACATAATTTGTTATTGTTGATTACGGTGACATTGAATAGTCAGTAAAACATGTGTGTGTATCTCACAGTGCGTAAATGGTGTTTCAGATTCCTTTCTAAAATGCATAAAAATAGTCAGTGGCATAGTATCTAAAATTGTCCCTCCCTCCCACTCTCTTTCCCCTTATTCCTTTGCCGGTTGGTCATGAATTTTAAGAGTAAAAGACTAAAGCTGTATAATCAAATTCATTATACAGAAGTAGAAAGGCTTTATTTGTCATTAGTTTGAAAAAAAATTTGTCATTGCATTCTCTCTTCTTTCATCTAAAGATAAGCATTTTGTAGCATTTAATAAAGTGCATAGGGTGAGTGCACAGTTGAAGGACTTGTGCAATTGTTAAAAGGTCCTCTTAACATTATCACAGATTTCTTTAAACTGTTTCTGGCTCTCGCGCCCCCCCAAGGTTCATCCCCACCACATTAAGTTAGGGTTTGCCATGGTCAAAGAGCTCAAAATTGAAAGACAATATTTCTTGATAATAGAGATTCAGACTTGAATAATTTCAAATCCTTTCTGGTTTTTAAGAAACCAGTGAAAAATTCTCAATGATTCATGGCCAGTCTCTCTCACCTTTGGAAATGCACGTGCTTGTCAGTTTTACCATCACCTACTGCATTATAGTTTGCTATTTATGGACCCAATCAAGCAAGGTGCTCAGTCCCCTCAGTTCCACTGGGAATTGAAGGACCTCAAGCACCTTGGAGGAGGGGCTAAGCACCTTATAGGATGAGGTGCAAGCCCTACAAACAACATTTTGTTCTGATCAGATACAAACCTTCAATGCTGAGCGACCCTAAAGATAATGCATGAATTTCTTTTAACTTGCCTGTCATTTTTATTTATGATAATGCTTTGCTGTTTGCTAAAATCCCAATAAGGTGCTATATTATAAAGATAAGCCTTTCTCCAAGATTGCATTGTATTTTTGTGTCATAGAAAAGGAGCGTGTTCAAGGTTGTGCTCCAAGATACATCACTATGTTGTACAGGACTTACAGTTTTCTAATTACTGCATTTGAAACTTACCCAAGAGACAGGTTGTGAGCCTGGGCAAGCCACTACAGAAAGAGAGAGCGAGCGCGAGCGAGCGCACAGGGCCTGCTGGAGAATGCCACAGTTAACTCCACTCCTAGTGCAGGGATCTTTGGAAGATCTCTTGCCAGAAACTTGATAATCATTCAGTTAGAAATTGCAAACTGCTGAACTCCTCTGGGGGAATCTGGGGAATATGTGAGTAATTCTCAACTCCAATGAAGGAAATTAGTAAACATGGTTAGTTGTTGTGACCCCCCCCCCAATTCCCATTTTGGTTCAGAAATTGCTGAATGCTCACCCCTTAAAATATCACAGATGCTAATTTCTTTCTTAACCATGAAATAAATGGTTGCATAGGACTTTATCAGAATTGTTAATAGGAGAAGATGTTTTATCAGAAACACCATGACTATTAACAGCCTCTGTAACAACAATAAAAAGAGAATCGACCATTGCATTTGCATCCTTTCTTTAGCCTTCCTTTCGTACAGTATGCATTTCCCTTAGTTATCCCTAGCTGGGAGCTGCTGCAATGCACCCTCTCTCAGGGCAGAAGGACAAGGTGTGTGCTAAGCAGCAACCACCAGTGCAGCTGCACATAGGTCAGGACTGCATTGCAGTGAGGGCCTCTTCAACCTCTTCAGTCAGACAAGGTTCCTTGCTTTCATGGTAAACTTAACCTCCATTGACCCTGGGGATGAGATCTCTACCCCACCAAAGTCAGTGGGAGTTTTGCCATTGATGTCAGTGGGGCCAGGATTTCACCGTAGGTTTATAACATCTTGAGTCTGCTCCAAAACCCAGAATCCCCTTCCCCTTTTGTTGCCAAAGCAAGATGCCACTTGAATCCAAGTTGACTTGTGTAATAATACTTGTTTAACACTCTATGTAACATCATTAAGAGGAGGCAGTGGAACTTTAAGTCAAGCTTCGGTCTCCAAAAATTCTCAAGTAGGTCAGAGCCAGGGCTTAGATAAACAGGGAGGGCTAGAACCACAAGGGGGTCTTTGATGCTTAACTACAACTTTAGGCACCTAAGTCCAACAATTAGGCACCACTGGCATTCACAAAATCAGAGCTCAGCTGCCACCTAACCCCATAGGTGCCTACCTCCAGGAGAGGGTTCATGGCTGTAAATCCCAGGCGGAGATAGGCACCTCCCTCTGGCCCAGAATTAGGTGCCTAACCATCCTGGAAGGGCAGAGCTTAGGCCCCATCCCTCTCCTCAGCATTTCTACTGGCTATCTTACACAGCTTCCTACTCAGCATAGGTGGTGGGTGGCTAGGGCTGGCAGGTGTTCAGCCCCCTTCCAAATCTATTGAGCAGTTCACCAACTTTTCTCCAGTTTTGGCATAAAACTACAGTCCAACAGCTCTGCCGTGCCACTTTGAGCTACCCTGCATGCCCAAGCCCAGCACGACAGGCAAAGCCCATGTCCGACAGCACCAGGGTCGGGCGGGTGACACCCCACCTGTGCATGGAAGTGCCTATCATGTGACACTGTGGCAGATTCCTCCGACTCCATGAGCAGCAAGAGACAACAGGTCAGAGTGGGGAGTAGGGGCCACGGCTAGAAGGTGAATGCAGGTGGGCTTGCTCTCCAACACTCCCAATGCCCCACCCCCGGCCCTGCACCAAGCTGGGATAGACACTGCACTGCTGTAACTATGAATCGTTCAGTTGTGAACCACACTAAAAGTTCCTGAGCACTGTAACTATTAAGGTTTGCTCAGCCCACCCCCAAGGAATATTTTCACCCGCTGCCTACACCCCTCAGCTTGCTGACTTTTGTGGATCCCATGAGTAGATGCCTAACTCTCCTCATGCAATGCATAGGGAGCCTGGGAACCTAACTCAGGGTGGCTGTGGATTCCACTACGCATCAGGGTGCCTACAAGGTAGGCATTGAGGCACTGAGTCTCTCTTGTGGATCTAGTCCTGAGCAATTTATGTTGATTAAGTAAGAACTATTTAGGGCCAGCTCCTCAGCTGGTGTAAACTAGCATAGCTCCATTGACTCCAGACACCAACACTGCTTCTATATTGCTGGTGTCACACGTTGTATCATTTTTTGGCAATATGGGTGCCTCCACCAGCTGTGCGGAGTTATCCATTCCAGTCAAAGAAAAAAAAAAAGTTCCAGAACAACTGGAAGTTTGATGCATAGTGAGACTTTCTCACGGTGTGAATTTTAAGAACACTGCACTCGGGCAAAATGGAGCTAGCTTAGTTTTGTAGACAAGGGCTCTGTACAGCTCATCCTTCACATCAAACTCCTCTAGAAACCACCCTGCTTGTAAAGGTTCACCTATATTAAGTCTTAATTACCCAGCAAACAAAGAGGGAGCTTAGTTCTGTTAGTCACAAACTTGGTGGATTGCCCCTCTTCCTCTCACAAACAAAGGCTGACATCACTCATCTGAATACTGCTTGCGGTGGAACAGCATAGCTTGTAATAAATAAGAGAATCTCAGCAGGGCAGCTGCCGGCATTCAGTCTCTCATCAGTGGCGAGGAGACGGGAAACCAGCACTTTAGCTCTGTATCTGCTTTGTTCAATAGTGGGATGAACTGAGAGCTCAGTGCTTTTCACGCAGTTGTGTTACCAGGCAGATATTTCATTCTTTGGGGGGCCTGGCCGATAGTATTTATACCCAAACATGAGAGTTTTAAAAATTGCTTTTTCACTGTCAACTGATCTGAATAGGCGGTATCGGCCTGATTAGCCTCCACCTCCAAAATAACCCAGACTTCTTCAGGGGACTTGTACTATGCTGAGTTGTGCCCTGTGTCTGAAGGCCTGACTGAATTTCCCTGATAGCCTGGCATCCCGTGGCTAGGATGGGACCACAATTCCCAATTTTCCACTTGAACTATATTTGATAGCAAACAACTGATATGTAACCGTGTTTGATAGGGAAATCAGGGCACGCTGGGAGTAATGTTGTGTCGAAAGACTGCCATTTTCTCCAGCTCTCCATTAGTGGCAGTTTTACTAGGTAAGGATTGTGAGCTAGATTCACAAAGGGACTTTAGGTGTTGCAAGGTCTAACTCTTACGTGCTCTGCCACCCAGGGGAATTCATTGCTCTGAGTTAGGCACCCAGGCTCTCCATACAATCCATGGGGAGTGTTAGGTGCCTAAGAAAGGCATTCTCAGAAGCCAGCAGACTGAGCAGGGAGATGCCTAAGCTTCCACATGAAACACAAAGGAAAGAGGCAGGGCTTAGGGCCCAGATTCACAAAGTACTCAGGCATCTAGCTCCCATTGGTCTCGGCTTCAAAGGCAAAGTGGGTATTTGAATCTGGGTGTCCCACAGCCCAGGTGAGTGTCCTCACCACACGCACAGGTCTTTGGTGAAGAGGTGCTCCAAGCACACTAACTGGATCAGCCCCTGCAGGGGAGATAGGTAGGGAATACCTACTTTGAGAGTCCCGGTGGGACTTAGGCTAAGCAAGGGCTCTGAGATGCTCATTAGTTGTGGGGCAGCATCAGGACTTGGGAAGCTGGTGGAGACTAAAGTCTCCTAATTGCTTAAGGTGCCTTCAGGGTTAGATGCCAGCTGAGCAGGGGTTTCCAAGGATCTCAGTGATGACTAAATGTTGGACTTAGGTACCTAAAGAGCCAGTCAGGTGCCTAGGTACTTTTGTGACTCTGGCCCTGTAAGATTAGGCTCACCCGATCTGATCCTGTCAGATGCTTCCAGTGGAAGCTAAGGGCACTCGGCATCTGGCAGGATTGGGCTCATAAAGTTAATTGAACACTTTAAAATCTTCAGATGAAAGCTTCTGTGTAGGGCCCTGATTCAGCAAAGCACTAATGTTAAGCAGATGAGTAGTCCAATAAGACTAATCTGATGCAATCACACATAAAGTTAAGCATCTGCTAAGTACTTTGCTGAATCAGGGCCTAAACATTAGTTATTAACAATTTTAAAATGACAGTTATCAGAGGGGTAGCCGTGTTAGTCTGGATCTGTAAAAAGCACAGAGAGTCCTGTGGCACCTTTAAGACTAACAGATGTATTGGAGCATAAGCTTTCGTGGGTGAATGCCCACTTCATGTGTCTGATGAAGTGGGCATTCACCCACAAAAGCTTATGCTCCAATACATCTGTTAGTCTTAAAGGTGCCACAGGACTCTCTCTTGCTTTTTACAAAATGACAATTTTTATTCTGAGTGAAAAAAAGATTGATGTACTGGCAAGACAAGAAACATTATCTACAGTGCATATTCATTTTGCTGCTCATAAATGTTCTCTGGTCAGCTGGTATTTATAGAACAAAAACTCCCTCCAGGTGTCTGGCAGTCAGCTTAGCAAGTACTTTGTAATCAGTATTGAAGAATGAGATTGGCTTATAGACCATGCAATTATTTGTTTCTTTGTGTGTTTTCTAATAAGATTGCAGCTGTTTCCAGGGATTGTGACCTTATTCCATGCAGAATGTCTCTGATTACTGCCACCATGAGGTATGTAGTGTAGCTTTGATTGGACGCTCAGTTAAATTTCAGTGATAAGGCAAACTGGCTGGCTTTGTTTGTTACACAGAGAAAAGGGGCTCTGATATTTTCCATCTCTTTAGACTACTTTTGTTCTAGTCTTAAGATACCATTTTTGTCACCTCATCAGGGAGAGAACAGAATACATGCTTTTAAAGGATAGAGTAGGAGACTAGTTTTTGTGTCATCTCCAGTAATTTATCATATCAATAGCATTGCTGTTCCATTTTTGCTTCCTTCTGTTCTTTCCTCAATATACTAGGCCAGACTCTCCACTTGGTTACCCCAGTTTAATTCCATCAACTTCCATGGAGTGACCGTGGCATTAAACTGGCTTAACAGACCAGAAAATCTGCCCCATCCGCTTTTAAGTGGTGCCTGACTTCGTTCACAATACTACTACTAGCCCACGTGCCTTCTGAGGCCAACTTCATGGGATAGGTATTTTTGCAATATCACTACATGTCAGAGAAGCTTGTCTGAAAAGTCTGAATGGCTTGTCTCTTGCTGTAGGATTCCCCATGTTTTTTATTATCTTTTCTAGCACCCAGAATGTACATCTTTTTTACTACTGCCAGTTAGTTAAAAATGAGCTTTGTTTAATTCATTGGGCTTTCAAAAAAATGTTATTTTTATACTAGAGTGTTTTACGGTATTTATACTATGGCATAAATATTTTTGCAAGTACACCATCAACCAGATTGCATCTCCCCCTCACTGTGACTTCAGTGAAAGTTTTCTACATTCCTGTGAATTTAATGGAGCCTTTCTATTGCTTCCTAGGTCTCTTGCTATAGGCACACAGGTACTCACTGACAGACACACACATGCCCCACGGCTCTCAGAGTAATGTAGCACAATCTACGTTCAGCAATTTAGATGCAAGTGCCTATTGAGGGAGCTCACATCCCAAACAAAACACGAGGAATGGTTAATGCAGACAAGCCTGAGCCCTGATTCAATAAATCATCCCTATTCAGGATAGCACTTATGCATGTGCTTAAATGCTGTCCAGAATCAGGCCTCTTGTCTATACCAGGAAAAAAACACCACTTTTCTGCACCAGTGCAACTCAATCTGTGCTGCTCACAATACAGCTGCAGTGTAGACAGGGTACAAACATCTTTACAATTGTGTCATCTGGCTCTATTTTTCAATTTGTAACTGTTATGACGTGGGGCCTCTGTCTGTACAAGTTATACATTCTAGTTGATATTGCAAAGTTATTCTGAAGTTACCTGGAAATTACTGTATCATGGAAAGCCTATGTATGCATACCATCATTGGCAATCCCTTGATTAGAGGATGATCTCTACCACAGATTTACATATGGGTCCTGAGATGACTCAGGAGTCCGATCCTGGAACCATGGATCCACCTGCAGTACGTACAGACATTTCCTGGTGTGCCAGCTCCCTGCTGGAAAAAAGTTTTTCCTTCCTTCTTCTCTCGTTTCAGCTTCAATGGCAAGGGACTGCTCCTCAAAGCGGGCCACTGCCTAATGGAGGATGTGGCACCATTGGGGTTAGTTAGTGGCTTGCTCCTCCCAGCCTGTGATGTCCACATCAGTTTTCTTAAGATACACTTTCAGTGTCTCTTTGTAGCGTTTCCTCTGACCACCATGAGATCTCTGACCATGGGTGAGCTGAGAGTAGAGGCCTTGTTTTGGGAGGAGAGAGTCTGGCATCCGCATGCAATGTCCAGCCCAGCCCAGCAGAGTTGGTGCAGAAGGATTGTTGCTTCAATGCTGGTGACATTGGCTTCAGTGAGGATGCTGGCATTAGTGCAGCGATCTTCCCACTTGATGTGAAGGATCTTCCAGCGGCATTGTTGAGGTGCTCTCGATAGGCCACCCAGGTTTTGCATCCATAAAGGAGTATAGGAATAACAATGGTCTTATAGACCTGGGTCATGGTGTCCACGGTCCGTGAAAACGCATCGGAGCAATTTCCCAAAGGAAGCACTTGCACACTGGATCCTGTGCTGGACCTCACTGTCGATTATTCTATTTTGAGAAAGTTGGCTACCGAGGTAGCAAAAGTGTTCGACTGTCTCCGAAGTCTGTCTCTCGATGGTGATTTTTGGTGGGTCATGTGCAAGGCCTGAAGCAGGCTGATAGAGCACTTTAGTCTTCTCAATACTGAGAGTCTCCTAGGCTCTGATAAGCTTGTGCAAAAAAATCCAGCGTGGACTGAAGGTTATTCTCAGTGTGTGTGAGGATAGCACTGTCATCAGCATACTGAAGATCAGTAAAGGATGCCCTGAGGACTTTATACTTTGAGCAGAGACATCAAAGATTAAAAAGCCATCCAGCTATTTTGTATTGAATAAGTGGGTATTCACTCACGAAAGCTCATGCTCCAATACGTCTGTTAGTCTGTAAGGTGCCACAGGACTCTCTGCTGCTTTTACAGATCCAGACTAACACGGCTACCCCTTTGATACTTAACTCCATTGGGGAGGCAGTCTTTAACAAGGATCAAAATGACTGCTAAATAGATGGAGAATAGGGATGGGGCATTAAGGCATCCAGGCATCCTTGCTTAACCCCAGTTTTGATGAGAAAAGGGTCCATATCACCATTGTGGAGAGGACCTACAGTTAAAGACAATCTGGTCTTTGTTTGTAGAATAGTGGTCCCCAACCTTTTCAGTGTGGCGGGCGCCTGACAACTAGCCACCGAAGAGCGTGGCCACCAGACTAGCAGCTGCCGAAATACCGCCGAGAAGCAGCAACGCAAAGAGGCGTCGCCGCCAAAATGCCGCCGAGAAGCAGCGGCATTTCGGCGGCGACGCTTCTTGACATTGACTCTTCTTGGCGGCATTTTGGCGGTGGGGTGCTCCCTTGTCAGTAGGCTGGCACACATAGATGCCCGGCGGCCGCCATGGCGCCCGCGGACACCGCGGCGCCCACGGACACCACGTTGGGGACCACTGTTGTAGAAGATTATATTTTAGAGATGCTCCCTTATAAATGACAGTATCATGAACATAGGAATTTGGAGACGTACCATGGAGGTGGAGGTTGGAAACACAGCATGGCTGTGTGCAGCAGTTCACCAGAGAGGCTCTCCAGTTTGTTTTATTCCTTTCTCATTCACTGGTTTGTTATTTAATGAACCCCAAGATGGCTACAGGCCTAGCAGTAGAGTGCAGCTTCAGTGGAAAAATTTGCAACTGTTTTTTCCCCCTTGTACCAGTGCTGCTCCATTGGTGTTGACAATGGTGTGTACTGTGGTGTAGAAAAAGCACTGCCATATTGTTTAAATCTGCTCTGAGCAGATGTGCATGACACAGTGGTAAAACCACCACCAGCCAGTCAACACCATCATGCCATTCTTGCTAGCACCAATGTCAGTGCACTATTGTTACAACTCTGGTGGGAGATTTATAACAAACAAACAAACAACTCAATGTAGGCAAGACCAGTGCTGACTTTCTGCCTGATTCACCACTGGGTTACTCCAGATTTGTGCTAGTGTAACTCTGTTGGTTTCAACGGATTAACACACTCATTAATCAGGCCTTTGGATTTGAGGCAAGCAGGTGTGTTCCAGTGTCTGATGAAATCTTACTTTCAAAATTAATGCAGATTGGCTTGTACCTGAAGACTGTCGTGTGGATTAAAAACTGGCTGAAGGATGGTAAGAACAATGGGTAAGGATTAACTGCAAAGTATCAAACTGGAGGGAGGTGTCTAGTTGGAAACAGAGGGATGCGTTAGGTCCGGTTTTAGGCCCCAATCTTGCATTGGGGTTTGCAGGATTGGGGCGTTATTTAGTCTCTTCATTAATGCTTTAGAAGAGGGAGTAAGTGAAATTCATTAATGGAATTTGCAGAAGATAATAAATTGGGAGAAGCTCTCAACACCAGAGAAGACAACTGAATAATACAGGGAGGGCCTAGATATTAGAAACATGAGCAGGAGATAAAATCTGATTCATCTTGAGACAATACAAGATAATGAATCTGGGCAAAACAGCCCCAAACACAGATACTCAATAGCAGGGAGAAAGCTGGAAAGCATTGAGCTGGCCTTGGTTCCTTTCTGTGTAGAATTATTTCTTGTTCCACATGTTCTCAGACAAAGAAAAAGCCAGAGCCAGCTGTCCTGGCTTGGTATTTAATGGCTCTTGATACTGCTACTAGAAGGGGCACGTGTTCAAGGAATAGTTTTTCTGTGCAATATCTATTTAAAAGGATGTGCCAGTTGCTTTGGACAAGTAAATTTGATGGATGTAATCAGTACGCAATTCTGTAATTTTAACTGAAATGGTATTTAAATGATCATTAGGTTTAGAAAGTAACACACTGTTAAGATGAATGGAGGAAGTTAGCACCTCTCTCGGGGCCTGATCCAAAGCCCATTGAAGTAAGTGGTTATCTTTCCATTTACAATAGTAGGCTTTGGGTCAGGCCTTCAATGCTTTGTTTCTGTCTGCTTGGCTGTAGAATGAAGCAAATGACCGGTGTATGAATTGTATTGGCAAGCTTATTCTCATATCCAGAAGTACTAAAAATCTCTATAAAAAAAATCTGGAGAACTGAACAAAATCTGCAATTTCCATGGAGTTTTCTGCAGTCCAGATTTTATTTTCTGTTTGTTACAGAGACAAATCTCCAGCATTTTATACAGAGTTGGAAACAAACATTGCCTTGAAACATTTCCAGAATCAGTTGCTACTACAGTATGTTGTTTACTTATACTCTTGGAAAAACTGGTTGTGTAAGGAAAGTGGACCCAAGACCTTTTTTTGGTACGAGGCAAGGGCATAAATTGTCTGCTAGCTATAGCTTCAGAGATGCTAGTGGAAGATGTGGATATCCTGAGAAAGATCCTCAAGCAGAGGAAATAAATGCTAATTGCTCTGAGATCTGGCAGGAGTTACCTCAACATTTCTCTGTAATGCCATTTTGTTCCATCAGATAAAATAGTTATCATGAAATCTCATGGTAAATTATGGTATTTTCTATGATGATTGTGCAGCAATGCTGTATTTGCAGTGAATGCAAGAAATATAATAATTCTGGGCCTGATTCAAAGCTAATGAAATACACGGGAGGCTTTCCATCAGTTTTAATGGGAGTTGGACTGCACCCTAAATGAGCTAAAGTGAAAAGAGGAGGGTTCCTAGAGTAGGTATTTTTGTTTATTTCTTTAGCTCTGCAAAAGTTCCTCTAGGGGTCTATCCTGTGCTTTGAGTGGGATTGTCACAGAGTGGCTGGCCTGATTAAGGATAGATGAGCCCAGGCCCACCTGTGATACACAACTCACCTCCCCAGTAGGGAGACTGAAGAATGTCATGTGATAGGTGGGTCATGTGACTAAATCAGGCCTTTGAAGTATAGGTAAGTGAGGCAATAGAAGGCGGAGGAGGCATTGAATTCTCTCCTGGGGGAGAAAGACCACCCCAGGAAGCCCTGAGAGTTGCTGCTCAGTAAAGAATGTTGTGTTGCATGACTATTTAGGATTTTGAGTAGGGTTCCCGCCTTTGAAGTGCCAAAAAAAAACAACCAAAACCCCAGTACGCTCCCCCCTCCCCCAAGGCAAGCCTGCCACAACTTCAACACCCAACCTCAAGGCAACTCTGCAACCTCCCCTTGAACAGCTACTTATAGTATCTAGAGAGATAACACATATAGATAAGATTGAGAACATCATTTTCTCACCTTGGTCATGTTTCTCCAAGCTGCTTTGTTTGTGTTCGTCTTCAATGAGATTGGGCAAAACCAAACTGCATTGATTCTATATTTTAACTATATACTTGAATGTGAATGTTTTGGAACTTCATACATAGAGAAAATCCATTGATCCTACTTCTTGAATTTGTATTTGCCATTTGATTTTGTCGTTTCCAGCAATTTCTTATTTTTAATGGCAACATCATAGCATCTTTAGCTGGACACAAACTTTTTACATTAGATATCCCAGTGCATTGTGATAATAATGCAAATCTTTAGGCCCACGTAAAAGAACCCTAGCAGATTAAATTATTTTTCTGGCAACTGACAAATCCATAAAAAAAACTGGCTAGACCAGTCAAATACCCGCCAGGTGGTAACCCTCATGCTGAGGGACCTGGTTAGAAGTTCAGGTCCCCCAAAGGGAGTCTTGTTTTCATTTTGAACTTCGTGCTAATAATCTAGCCCCAAGAAGGGGTATCATTGGACAGAGGAAAACCCTTGTGGGGTTATAGAGGAGTCCAAGAGGGAAAACTGAGGCAGCAGCGAGCGTGAGCACAGAGCAGGTAGGATATCTTTGCTAGAGGGAGACATATTTCAAGCTGCAGTAGAAAGGACTGCTCATCCCACCCTAACAAATACATATTGACCAGATAATAAAATAAACCCACACATCTCCAATCTTCTGACCACCCACTCCCCAAAAGCCAAAGGAGTAAAAACACAGCTTGCAGTACCGCCAAAAGGCTAACAAATCCAGACTACTGCAGATCCGAGTAAGTGGATAGGAAGTGAATTCCAAAGATGGGGAGCCATGCTTTGCTAGCAGCTTCCTCCTGTTCATAGCAAGGGAGCTCCAGCTCAAACACATCAGCTGATTGCCACTGTCGCAATATGTCATGGGAGGAGAGGCAGTCCCTCAAGTAACCAGGTCCCAAACCAGTCAGGGATTGATAGGGTCAAAGCAACTCCTTGAATTCCACCCAGAAATGTATTAGAAATCAAAGCAGTGATACAATTTGATCCCACCATGGAAGTCTGCTTAAAAAGTGTACCTCAGCATTTTGTGTTAGTTGTTTCCAAATGGTTTCGGTCTAGAGATTATTGCAGCATTTTACTCTGCAGATGAGAGAGACAAGGATAATTAGGGCAAGGTCTGCAATAGAAGAGAAGGGCTACGCTCTGCTCATTTGATGCAGACCAAAAAAGTGTTGTTGGCTAAAGACAGAGCGTTCAGGAACAGCCCAGGATCTAACAACACACCTAAGTCTCCCCTCCCCCACACCTCTGTTACAAATGGCAATTGCACTCCCTCAGTGAGCAGCATTGACTGACATTCTGCAAATCTTCTTTCGGCTTTCTGTCAACCCACCAAAATTCCCTCAATAGTTTCTGGATTACTTTGCAGCCAGCTAGCTCTCATCCAAGACTCGGGTTCATCTGGACACTGGGTAAGTCATTCCACTGCTCCAGTGGGGTGACAGCATACTGAATAAATCGCAGCCCATATCTCCTCACTAACTGCTCAGGAGGTCTCATATGTATGTTCAGCAGGATGAATGACTATATAGACCACCACCATACCTTTCAGGAAAGGCCTAGGTGCAGAGGAGCAATTGCTCATAACTCCTCTTAGTTCTCCCAGAGAAATAAGTGCAGAGTCACAGGAGAACAATTCCATCCACTTCTGCTAACGTCTGAGAAATCTCAAAGAACCACAATGGCCACTTTCGCTTAGTCCTCTGCTAGCAGAAGATAATTCGATAACAGAACCAGTTTCTGTCCCATATCCAGTTTCTATCCATAACCAACTGACCAGGCCTGGGGAAATCTAAGGACTCAAGAAGTTACTAGTGGCCCCACCAGTGACCGTCTCCAAAAATGGGAGATTGTCAGCCTCAAGAGTTGGTTTCTCAAGCATTGCCCTTATGAAAACTTCAAGAACCATTATCATCCTTTCTCCCAAACATGTAAACCAGGAACAGGGGTGGTAGTGAGAACATAGCCATTTAGAGTACACTCAGTGGTATATTTAATTGTTGTATGACACTTGGGCCTGGTCTACACTATGAGTTTAATTCGAATTTAGCAGCGTTAAATCTAATTAACCCTGCACCCGTCCACACAACGAAGCCATTTATTTCAAAATAAAGGGCTCTTAAAATCGATTTCTGTACTCCTCCCCGACGAGCGGAATAGCGCCAAAATCGATATTGTCATTTCAAATTAGGGTTAGTGTGGCAATTCAATGGTATTGGCCTCCGGGAGCTATCCCACAGTGCACCATTGTGACCGCTCTGGACAGCAATCTGAACTCGGATGCACTGGCCAGGTAGACAGGAAAAGCCCCGCAAACATTTGAATTTCATTTCCTGTTTGCCCAGCACAGGAGAGCACAGGTGACCACAGAGAGCTCATCAGCACAGATAACCATGCAGGCCGATAATCGAAAAAGAGCACCAGCATGGACCGTATGGGAGGTACTGGATCTGATCGCTATATGGGGAGAGGATTCAGTGCTAGCAGAACTTCGTTCGAAAAGACAAAATGCCAAAACTTTTGAAAAAAATCTCCAAGGGCATGATAGAGAGAGGCCACAATAGGGACTCAGAGCAGTGCCGCGTGAAAGTCAAGGAGCTCAGACAAGCCTATCAGAAAACAAAGGAGGCAAACGGTCGCTCCGGGTCAGAGCCGCAGACATGCCGCTTCTACGCTGAGCTGCATGCAATTCTGGGGGGGGGGGGGGGCTGCCACCACTACCCCACCTCTGACTGTGGATTCCGAGGCAGGGGTAATCTCATCAGCCACACCTGAGGATTCTGCGGACGGGGAAGAGGAGGAGGAGGACGACGAGCTTGCGGAGAGCACATAGCACTCCGTTCTCCCCAACAGCCAGGATCTTTTTCTCAGCCTGACTGAAGTACCCTCCCAAGCCAGTACCCAAGACCATGACCCCATGGAAGGGACCTCAGGTGAGTTTACCTTTTAAAATATAAAACTTGTTTTAAAAGCAAGCGTTTTTTAATGATTAATTTGCCCTGAGGACTTGGGATGCATTCGCGGCCAGTACAGCTACTGAACATAAGAACATAAGAAAGGCCGTACTGGGTCAGACCAAAGGTCCATCTAGCCCAGTATCTGTCTACCGACAGTGGCCAATGCCAGGAGGGAGTGAACCTAACAGGCAATGATCAAGTGATCTCTCTCCTGCCATCCATCTCCATCCTCTGACGAACAGAGGCTAGGGACACCATTCTTACCCATCCTGGCTAATAGCCATTTATGGACTTAGCCACCATGAATTTATCCAGTCCCCTTTTAAACATTGTTATAGTCCTAGCCTTCACAACCTCCTCAGGTAAGGAGTTCCACAAGTTGACTGTGCGCTGCGTGAAGAAGAACTTCCTTTTATTTGTTTTAAACCTGCTGCCTATTAATTTCATTTGGTGACCCCTAGTTCTTGTATTATGGGAATAAGTAAATAACTTTTCCTTATCCACTTTCTCAACATCACTCATGATTTTATATACCTCTATCATGTCCCCCCTTAGTCTTCTCTTTTCCAAACTGAAGAGTCCTAGCCTCTTTAATCTTTCCTCATATGGGACCCTCTCTAAACCCTTAATCATTTTAGTTGCTCTTTTCTGAACCTTTTCTAGTGCTAGAATATCTTTTTTGAGGTGAGGAGACCACATCTGTACACAGTATTTGAGATGTGGGCGAACCATGGATTTATATAAGGGCAATAATATATTCTCAGTCTTATTCTCTATCCCCTTTTTAATGATTCCTAACATCCTGTTTGCTTTTTTGACCGCCTCTGCACACTGCGTGGACATCTTTAGAGAACTATCCACGATGACGCCAAGATCTTTTTCCTGACTCGTTGTAGCTAAATTAGCCCCCATCATGTTGTATGTATAGTTGGGGTTATTTTTTCCAATGTGCATTACTTTACATTTATCCACATTAAATTTCATTTGCCATTTTGTTGCCCAATCACTTAGTTTTGTGAGATCTTTTTGAAGTTCTTCACAATCTGCTTTGGTCTTAACTATCTTGAGTAGTTTAGTATCATCTGCAAACTTTGCCACCTCACTGTTTACCCCTTTCTCCAGATCATTTATGAATAAATTGAATAGGATAGGTCCTAGGACTGACCCTTGGGGAACACCACTAGTTACCCCTCTCCATTCTGAGAATTTTACCATTAATTCCTACCCTTTGTTCCCTGTCCTTTAACCAGTTCTCAATCCATGAAAGGACCTTCCCTTTTATCCCATGACAGCTTAATTTACGTAAGAGCCTTTGGTGAGGGACCTTGTCAAAGGCTTTCTGGAAATCTAAGTACACTATGTCCACCGGATCCCCCTTGTCCACATGTTTGTTGACCCCTTCAAAGAACTCTAATAGATTAGTAAGACACGATTTCCCTTTACAGAAACCATGTTGACTATTGCTCAAGAGTTTATGTTTTTCTATGTGTCTGACAATTTTGTTCTTTACTATTGTTTCAACTAATTTGCCCGGTACCGACGTTAGACTTACCGGTCTGTAATTGCTGGGATCACCCCTAGAGCCCTTTTTAAATATTGGCGTTACATTAGCTAACTTCCAGTCATTGGGTACCGAGGCCGATTTAAAGGACAGGTTACAAACCTTAGTTAATAGTTCCGCAACTTCACATTTGAGTTCTTTCAGAACTCTTGGGTGAATGCCATCTGGTCCCGGTGACTTGTTAATGTTGAGTTTATCAATTAATTCCAAAACCTCCTCTAGTGATACTTCAATCTGTGACAGTTCCTCAGATTTGTCACCTACAAAAGCCAGCTCAGGTTTGGGAATCTCCCTAACATCCTCAGCCGTGAAGACTGAAGCAAAGAATCCATTTAGTTTCTCCGCAATGACTTTATCATCTTTAAGCGCTCCTTTTGTATTTTCATCGTCAAGGGGCCCCCCACTGGTTGTTTAGCAGGCTTCCTGCTTCTGATGTACTTAAAAAACATTTTGTTATTACCTTTGGAGTTTTTGGCTAGCCGTTCTTCAAACTCCTCTTTGGCTTTTCTTATTACACTCTTGCACTTAAGTTGGCAGTGTTTGTGCTCCTTTCTATTTGCCTCACTAGGATTTGACTTCCACTTTTTAAAGGAAGTCTTTTTATCTCTCACTGCTTCTTTTACATGGTTGTTAAGCCACGGTGGCTCTTTTTTAGTTCTTTTACTGTTTTTCTTAATTTGGGGTATACATTGAAGTTGAGCCTCTATTATGGTGTCTTTAAAAAGGGGCCACGCAACTTGCAGGGATTTCACTTTAGTCACTGTACCTTTTAACTTTTGTCTAACTAACCCCCTCATTTTTGTATAGTTCCCCCTTTTGAAATTAAAGGCCACAGTGTTGGGCAGTTGAGGTGTTCTTCCCACCACAGGGATGTTGAATGCTATTGTATTATGGTCACTATTTCCAAGCGGTCCCGCTATAGTTACCTCTTGGACCAGCTCCTGCGCTCCACTCAGGATTAAATCTAGAGTCGCCTCTCCCCTTGTGGGTTCCCGTACCAGCTGCTCCATGAAGCAGTCATTTAAAGTATCGAGAAATTTTATCTCTGCATTTCGTCCTGAAGTGAAATGTTCCCAGTCAATATGGGGATAATTGAAATCCCCCACTATTATTGGGTTCTTAATTTTGATAGCCTCTCTAATTTCCCTTAGCATTTCATCATCACTATTACTGTCCTGGTCAGGTGGTCGATAATAGATCCCTAATGTTATATTTTTACTAGAGCATGAAATTTCTATCCATAGAGACTCTATGGAACCTGTGGATTCGCTTAAGATTTTTACTTCATTTGAATCTACACTTTCTTTAACATATAGTGCCACTCCTCCCCCTGCACGGCCTGTTCTGTCCTTCCGATATATTTTGTACCCCGGAATGATTGTGTCCCATTGATTGCTCTCAGTCCACCAGGTTTCTGTGATGCCTATTATATCTATATCCTCCTTTATCACAAGGCACTCTAGTTCACCCATCTTATTATTTAGACTTCTGGCATTTGTGTACAAGCACTTTAAAAACTTGTCCCTGTTTATTAGCCTGCCTTTTTCTGATGTGCCAGATTCTTTTTTATGTGGCTGTTTATCATCTGATCCGGCCCTTACATTATACTTTTCAGTCCTCTGCTCCTGACTATAACCTGGAGATTCTCTATCATCAGACTCTCCCCTAAGAGAAGTCTGTGTCCGATCCACACGCTCCTCTGCAGCAGTCGGCTTTCCCCCATCTCCTAGTTTAAAAACTGCTCTACAACCTTTTTAATGTTTAGTGCCAGCAGTCTGGTTCCACTTTGGTTTAGGTGGAGCCCATCTCTCCTGTATAGGCTCCTCCCATCCCAGAAGTTTCCCCAGTTCCTAATGAACGTGAACCCCTCCTCTCTACACCATCGTCTCATCCACGCATTGAGACTCTGAAGCTCTGCCTGCCTACCTGGCCCTGCGCGTGGAACTGGGAGCATTTCTGAAAATGCCACCATAGAGGTCCTGGATTTCAGTCTCTTCCCTAGCAGCCTAAATTTGGCTTCCAGAACATCTCTCCTACCCTTCCCTATGTCATTGGTACCTACATGTACCACGACCACCGGCTCCTCCCCAGCACTACACATAAGTCTATCTAAATGCCTCGAGAGATCCGCAACCTTCGCACCAGGCAGGCAAGTCACCATACGGTTCTCCCGGTCATCACAGACCCAGCTATCTACATTTCTAATAATCGAATCTCCCATTACTAACACCTGCCTTTTCCTAGAAACTGGAGTTCCCTCCCCCGGAGAGGCAACCTCAGTGCGAGAGGCAACCCCAGAACCATCTGGAAGGAGGGTCCCAACTACGGGAAAGTTTCCCTCTGCTCCCATTGACTGCTCTACTTCCCTGGGCCCTTCTTCCTCCTTAACAGCACAGGTGCTGTCTAAGCGGAGGTGGGACAATTCTACAGTGTCCCGGAAAGCCTCATCAACATACCTCTCTGCCTCTCTCAGCTCCTCCAGTTCCGCCACCCTGGCCTCCAAAGTCCGTACATGGTCTCTGAGGGCCAGGAGCTCCTTGCACTGACTGCACACATACGCCACCCGCCCACAGGGCAGGTAATCATACATGCAACAGTCGGTGCAATAAACTGGATAGCCCCCACTCTGCTGCTGGGCTTCTGCCTGCATTGTATCCTAGTTAGTGAAAGGGTGGTTTACAGAAGGGAGTTTTGGAATGTGGTTTGGTTTATAGGTTTTAGGGGGGGGCCACAGGGATGGGGTTACGGCTGGCGAGGGACTCCCACTCCCTTCCCACTCCCCTTCTAAACTCCCTTGCGAAACTCCCTGTTAGCAGCCCCTGGTCGCTTGTGCGCGGCTTTATAAAGCCCTGGCCTGAGTGAATGCCCCGCCCACTGATTAAGGCTCAGCCAATTACCAGAGGCTTCGAGCTTTCAAACCTGCCTCCAACTGCCAGCCAGCTACTGGAAAAGTCTGTTAACGTGTCTGGGGATGGAGCGGAAATCCTCCAGGGACATCTCCATGAAGCTCTCCTGGAGGTACTCCAAAAGCCTTTGCAGAAGGTTTCTGGGCAGTGCAGCCTTATTCCGTCCATGGTAGGACACTTGACCACGCCATGCTAGTAGCAAGTAATCTGGTATCATTGCATGACAAAGCCTGGCAGCGTATGGTCCCGGTGTTTGCTGGCATTCAAGCAACATCCGTTCTTTATCTCGCTGTGTAATCCTCAGGAGAGTGGTTGAAATATGGGAATTTAATTAAGGGGACAGAGGTGGCCGTTCCTACTGGGCTGTTTGCCTGTGGCTGAAAAGAAATCCTTCCCTGTAGTAAGCCAAGCCCGGGGGGGAGGTGGGGGGGGGGGGGGGAGTTTGGCGCTAAGCTTTTCATGTGTGGCTAGCAGGGATCTTCCCTGATACCAGCCACACGGTGGGGGAAGGGATAAAGCGATCATCCCAGAGAATTGGATGGGGGCGGGGTTAGTTTGTTTTCTGCTGCTGAAGATTAACAGGAAAACTGCAGCACTCAATGGGCTTCGCTTGGTATGTGGGAAAGGAGGACGCAGAAGCTGAAAGAGAATGGCTTACCATGGCCGCATGCAAGCCGAATTCTGTTGCCCAGACCTGCGTCTGTGATCTCTAGCAGCAAAGCCACAGGCACTCAATATTAAGAGGCAAAATGCGACCTTGCACAGAAATCACATGTGCTATGTAATGTGAATAGTGTTGTTCACCGTGAAAGAGTATAAGCATTGTTCTGTAAAATGTATCTTTTAAAAAAATTCTCTCCTTTTTTCCCCTCCCTCCAGCAGCTGCAAATTTTTCAAGCCTCCCTCCTCCGTCCCGAAGGCTATCTCAGATAAGGCGTCGGAAAAAGAGGACGCGAGACGAGATGTTCACGGAAATCATGGAATCCACCCGCAATGAAAGAGCTCATCTGAATGAGTGGAAGTATAGGAAAGATGCCAGTGAACGTGAGGACAGGAGGGACCAACATGAGGACATGAGGGACGCTCGAGATGAGAGGTGGCAGCAGGAAGGTCAGAGGAGGCAGGATGCAACGCTGGGGCTGCTGTGTGAGCAAACAGACATGCTCCGGCGTCTGGTGGAGTTTCAGGAACAGCAGCAGGATCACAGACTGGCGCTACAGCCCCTATATAACCCCCCTCCCCATGTTCCATAGCCTCCTCACCCAGACGTGTAAGAACGCGGGGGGGAGGCTCCGTGCACCCTCCCACTCCACCCCAGTGGACAGCCCAAGCAAAAGGCTGTCATTATTTTAACCTTTTTTTAAGTGGCCTTTTCCTTCCCTCCGATCCTCCTCCCAAACCCCACCTGGGCTACCTTGACAGTTCTCTCCCTCTTTTTATAATCAATTAATAAAGAATAAATGATTTTTAAACGATAGTGCCTTTATTTCCTTTGAAAGCAAGCTGTGATCGAAGGGGGAGGGTGGGTTGCTTACAGAGAATGAGTCAATAAAGGGGGCGGGTTTTCATCGAGAAACAAACAGAACTTTCACTCGGTAGCCTGGCCAGTCATGAAACTGGTTTTCAAAGCTTCTCTGATCCGCCGCGCTTCCTGGTGTGCTCTTCTAATCGCCCTGGTGTCTGGTTGCGTGTAATCAGCAGCCAGGCGATTTGCCTCAGCCTCCCACCCTGCCATAAACGTCTGCCCCTGACTCTCACAGAGATTGTGGAGCATACAGCAAGCAGCAATAACGATGGGGATATTGGTTTGGCTGAGGTCTGAGCGAGTCAGTAAAGTGCACCAGCGACCTTTTAAATGGCCAAATACACATTCCACCACCATTCTGCACTTGCTCAGCCTGTAGTTGAACAGCTCCTGACTCCTGTCCAGGCTGCCTGTGTATGGCTTCATGAGCCATGGCATTAAGGGGTAGGCTGGGTCCCCAAGGATAACTATAGGCATTTCAACATCCCCAACGGTTATTTTCTGGTCCGGGAAGTAAGTCCCTTGCTGCAGCCGTTTAAACAGAGTAGTGTTCCTGAAGACGCGAGCGTCATGAACCCTTCCCGGCCAGCCCACGTTGATGTTGGTGAAACGTCCCTTGTGATCCACCAGTGCTTGCAGCACCATTGAAAAGTAACCCTTGCAGTTTATGTACTGGGTACCCTGGTGCTCCGGTGCCAAGATAGGTATATGGGTTCCATCTATCGCCCCACCACAGTTAGGGAATCCCATTGCAGCAAAGCCATCCACTATGGCCTGCACATTTCCCAGAGTCACTACCTTTCGTAGCAGCAGCTCAATGATTGCTTTGGCTACTTGCATGACAGCAGCCCCCACAGTACATTTGCCCACTCCAAATTGATTCCCGACTGACCGGTAGCTGTCTGGCGTTGCAAGCTTCCACAGGGCTATCGCCACTCGCTTCTCAACTGTGAGGGCTGCTCTCATCGTGGTATTCTGGCACTTCAGGGCAGGGGAAAGCAAGTCACAAAGTTCCATGAAAGTGCCCTTACGCATGCAAAAGTTTCGCAGCCACTGGGAATAGTCCCACACCTGCAACACTATGCAGTCCCACCAGTCTGTGCTTGTTTCCCGGGCCCAGAATTGGCGTTCCACGGATAGAACCTGCCCCACCAACAACATGATCTCTAAAGCGCTGGGACCTGCGGTTTGAGAGAATTCTGTGTCAATGTCCATGTCCTCATCACTCTTGTCACCACGCTGCCGTCACCGCCTCCTCCTTGCCTCGTTTTTCTGGTCCTGGTTCAGCATAAACTGCATGATAATGCGCAAGGTGTTTACAATGTTCATGACTGCTGTCTTGAGCTGAGCGGGCTCCATGCTTGCTGTGGTATGGCATCTGCTGTGTTCACCCAGGAAAAAAGGTGCGAAATGGTTGTCTGCCGTTGCTTTCATGGAGGGAGGGGTGAGGCTGTACCCAGAACCACCTGCGACAATGTTTTTTTCCCCCCATCAGGCACTGGGATCTCAACCCAGAATTCCAATGGGCGGGCGAGACTGCAGGAACTATGGGATAGCTATGGGATAACTACCCACAGTGCAACGCTCCGGAAATCGACGCTAGCCCCGGTACTTGGACGCACACCGTCGAATTAATGTGCTTAGTGTGGCCGCATACATTTGACTTTGTACAATCTATTTCCAAAATTCGAATTCTGTAAATTCGGATTAATCCCGTAGTGTAGACATACCCTTGAATACCACAGTGATAAGTATGGATAGGTGTAGAAAACCCTAATATTTATAGGTCCATTGAACTGAAGCATCTCTCTCACACCCATTCAAACTTTCATGCTTATTACAATTTTCTCTCTACGTATAAAATGACTGCTATTAACAGAAGCATTCAAGTTGTAACTGCACCCTCTTTTGAAGACAGCTGTGATCTCATTCTCAGCACTAGTACTATGCTGTTGCTAAGGCAGGGCAGGAAGAGGGCTGTAAGAAGGGATGAGTATAGGACATGGAAATTGGCTATTTTTTTAAAGAAGGGGTGGATCCCTGCCTGCTGCCACTGAACCAATATTAAATTAGGTTTTCCAAGAACAAGGTTCACATAAAATTTACAATACATGAATACTACATATGAAAAACAAAACTTGTCATGTCTGTTCAGCTCATTGATCACTCTAATATCCTGACTGCAGAGGTCACCAATATTGGAATCTTTAGAAGTTGAACTCCTCCTGTACTGCACGTAACCACTTGTTAGTGCTATACAAAGGTGAAAATCTCCTTCCTGATCACCTACTATGATCAGTTCATGTCCCAAAGCATGAGATTTGATCATCCTTAACATTACTTCTATAAATACTACTTTAACTTAAGATAATTGCTAAACTTCTTACTCTGCAGTTCTTGTTCTAGGTTGGTTTGCAGCTGATGCTAAAACCACAAACAGCAATTTGGACACCAGCCTCAGAGGTGGGTGTAATTAGGTTTTAAGTGTATATCTTTTTAGTAAAATAAATAATAGCTGACTTTTACATTAACATCAAAAAAAATCCTACTTTTAGTGTTATCCTCTGATTTGTTGTACCAATAAAATACCACCCATACAGATAACTGAACACTGCAGTTAAGAGTTTTAACAAGTCCCCCTCATCCCCATCTTATTCTCAACCCAGATTATCTGAGACCTCCTAAGTGATACATTTGAAGGAACAGACTTAGACAGATGTATTATCTGTCATGAGGTTTGAACCCACTGTCATCAGGGAGAGAGCTGCTGTTAATGGATGAAGATGTCAAACTACGTTACAGGAGTAGCTGTGACTGCATATTTATCACAGTGTCACAGGGTCCCTCACAAACCGAAAGATTTCACTGTTTATTCACAGTGAAGACACTTAATTAATGACTAGGCCTAATCAGGCTGTTTTATTATTTACAGGGATTCCAGCATGGCTTAGCTCAACTGATATGCAAACAAACCATCCTCGGACTGCTTTAATTAATAATTCTGAACCAGGCTCAGAGACTGGCACTGTCAAGTAGCTCTTTGGTGATTTACAACACCTCCACTGCCATGTCCACATCCCTTGCATGCAAATGAGCAGCCACCCCTGCAAATCCGTCATTTTGAAATCCAATGTGCTGTCTTGTTGATTACAGGAATGCCCTTATCTTTGCACATGACTTAATGGAGACAAATGCTTGAGCTGGGCAAGTTCCTGGGGTCTTTCATGGACATAGACCTACAAGGGGCATCATTTCAGAAACATTCAAGGGGAAGGGAAAGAGAGCAGGGACAAGCCCTTTATCGCATATAGCGCCACTGGTGTTTCATAATCCTTCCATCTTATATTGTGTTGCCACCTCCAAAAAAAGGGCTGATTGACTCACTGCTTTGCACTTTGCTGTGGTCATTGACACCTGTAGTAGGGGGCACCTGTGCCAAATGAGTGTAAAATGGTACCAAGTCAGCAGGATAGGTGGTGTAAATAATAACCTACAGTACCAGGCTGGAAAGAATCCAATCCCAAGCGGTTTAAAGGGAGATAAGCAGCACAGATTCTTCCTCAGAACTGGCAGGGTAGAGGTGCAGAATTTGCAAATGGGAATGAATAGTAGTAGTTTGCATTTCTGAAGCTCCTTCCATCTAAGGAAGGATTTCAAAGCACTTTACAAGCATTAATGAATTAACTCTCAACACCCCTGTGAATTAGGTTTTATTATCTGTTTTACACATGGGGAAGCAGAGGGAAAGAAGTTAAACGATTTGCCCAGGGTCAATCAAGAAGTCAGTGCTACAACCAGGAATGGGACCCAGACTTCTTGTCTTACAGTCTTGGGCTTTACCCAGAATGCCGTCCTTTCTTGGAAAGTGGATTCTAAATAAGCAGCCAAAGCATTAGCAGTGCAATAGAAGGCAGATGAAAACAGCTTATGAGTGTATGACGCCATAGGATTAAAACATGACCATTTATATTGTCAGTTAGACAATTGAAAAATCTTATACAAAGTATGTCATATAGGGTGTAAATGGAAAAGTTATGATTTGCTGAGTATGATTATCCTGTTTATATGCATGCATTGTTTATATATCTTAAGTTATGAATATTGACTATGTACTAGTATTTCAAATGCGTCTGTCCTGAGTAATGCGGAGAGTGGACTAGATGACCCATCTGAGGGAAGGGAGCAGAAGGAGACTCCACCGATTGGAAGGCAAAAGATGCACTGTCCTAGGGATGGGGGTTCCATGACCACCACTCCCAAGAGGAGGAGGAGGGTGGTGGTGGTCGGGGACTCCCTCCTCAGGGGGACTGAGTCATCTATCCACCACCCCGACCGGGAAAACCGAGAGGTCTGCTGCTTGCCAGGAGCTAGGATACACGATGTGACGGAGAGACTGCCGAGACTCATCAAGCCCTCGGATCGCTACCCCTTCCTGCTTCTCCACGTGGGCACCAATGATACTGCCAAGAATGACCTTGAGCGGATCACTGCAGACTACGTGGCTCTGGGAAGAAGGATAAAGGAGTTTGAGGCACAAGTGGTGTTCTCATCCATCCTCCCTGTGCAAGGAAAAGGCCTGGGTAGAGACCGTCTAATCGTGGAAGTCAACGAATGGCTACGCAGGTGGTGTCGGAGAGAAGGCTTTGGATTCTTCGACCATGGGATGGTGTTCCAAGAAGGAGGAGTGCTAGGCAGAGACGGGCTCCACCTAACGAAGAGAGGGAAGAACATCTTCGCAAGAAGGCTGGCTAACCTAGTGAGGAGGGCTTTAAACTAGGTTCACCGGGGGAAGGAGACCAAAGCCCTGAGGTAAGTGGGGAAATGGGATCCTGGGAAGAAGCATGAGCAGGAGAGCGCAAGAGGGGAGGACTCCTGTCTCATACTGAGAAAGCGGGACGATCAGCGAGTTATCTTAAGTACCTGTACACAAATGCAAGAAGCCTGGGAAACAAGCAGGGAGAACTGGAAGTCTTGGCACAGTCAGGGAACTATGATGAGATTGGAATAACAGAGACTTGGTGGGATAACTCACATGACTGGAGTACTGTTGCCGGCACAGAGGCCCGAGGACAGCAACAGCAGGATTCTTTGCCCGGCGTGCTTCGCGCCAATAAACATACCGGGGTGGAGAAACAAACAAAGTTTATTTGAGATCTCAAAGTGGTGCAAGGAGACAGGCAAGTCTCAAATCGAGCACACCAGCAAAAACAGTTTCTCTCCTCATATACTTTTCACAACTAAGCCCCCCCTCTCTCCCCCTCTACCACCTCCCCCTATACTCCCCCTCCCCTCTCTACCGAAGGCATGTTTATACATTTAAGCCGTTAAATCATTCTAGGGCTATAAATCTAGCTTGTTAGTAACATTCCTCTAAACAGTTATTTGGTTCTGTTTACTCTTAGTTTATTACCCCTTCTCCAGCTAAAAACATGCAAACCTCATCATTATCGCTTGGTACCTGGGTATGAGGGGGGTTGTAATTGGTAACTGGCTATTTACACATTCCAATTCCTGTCCTTGGCTTTTGAGGCCGATTAGAGTTAAACATGGAAGGACAGAGTTTAAACATGGAAGAACTCTGGCTAAGGCAGGCCTAGTAACCCCAACAGTACTGTCATGGATGGATATAAACTGTTCAGGAAGGACAGGCAGGGCAGAAAAGGTGGGGGAGTTGCGTTGTATGTAAGAGAGGAGTATGACTGCTCAGAGCTCCGGTATGAAACTGCAGAAAAACCTGAGAGTCTCTGGATAAAGTTGAGAAGTGTGAGCAACAAGGGTGATGTCGTGATCGGAGTCTGCTATAGACCACCAGACCAGGGGGATGAGGCTCTCTTCTGGCAACTAGCAGAAGTTGCTAGATCGCAGGCCCTGGTTCTCATTGGAGACTTTAATCTCCCTGATATCTGCTGGGAGAGCAATACAGCGGTGCACAGACAATCCAGGAAGTTTTTGGAAAGTGTAGGGGACAATTTCCTGGTGCAAGTGCTGGAGGAACCAACTAGGGGCAGAGCTTTTCTTGACCTGCTGCTCACAAACAGGGAAGAATTAGTAGGGGAAGCAAAAGTGGATGGGAACCTGGGAGGCAGTGACCATGAGATGGTCGAGTTCAGGATCCTGACACAAGGAAGAAAGGAGAGCAGCAGAATACGGACCCTGGACTTCAGAAAAGCAGACTTTGACTCCCTCAGGGAACAGATGGGCAGGATCCCCTGGGAGAATAACATGAAGGGCAAAGGGGTCCAGGAGAGCTGGCTGCATTTTAAAGAATCCTTATTGCGGTTGCAGGAACAAACTATCCCGATGTGTAGAAAGAATAGTAAATATGGCAGGCGACCAGCTTGGCTAAACAGTGAAATCCTTGCTGATCTTAAACGCAAAAAAGAAGCTTACAAGAAGTGGAAGATTGGACAAATGACCAGGGAGGAGTATAAAAATATTGCTCAGGCATGCAGGAGTGAAATCAGGAAGGCCAAATCACACTTGGAGTTGCAGCTAGCAAGAGATGTTAAGAGTAACAAGAAGGGTTTCTTCAGGTATGTTAGTAACAAGAAGAAAGTCAAGGAAAGTGTGGGCCCCTTACTGAATGAGGGAGGCAACCTAGTGACCGAGGATGTGGAAAAAGCTAATGTACTCAATGATATTTTTGCCCCTGTCTTCACGAACAAGGTCAGCTCCCAGACTGCTGCACTGGGCAGCACAGTATGGGGAGAAGGTGACCAGCCCTCTGTGGAGAAAGAAGTGATTTGGGACTATTTAGAAAAACTGGATGTGCACAAGTCCATGGGGCCGGATGCGCTGCATCCGAGGGTGCTAAAGGAGTTGGCGGATGAGATTGCAGAGCCATTGGCCATTATTTTTGAAAACTCATGGCGATCGGGGGAGGTCCCGGATGACTGGAAAAAGGCTAATGTAGTGCCCATCTTTAAAACAGGGAAGGAGGAGGATCCGGGGAACTACAGGCCAGTCAGCCTCACCTCAGTCCCTGGAAAAATCATGGAGCAGGTCCTCAAGGAATCAATTCTGAAGCACTTAGAGGAGAGGAAAGTGATCAGGAACAGTCAGCATGGATTCACCAAGGGGAAGTCGTGCCTGACTAACCTAATTGCCTTCTATGATGAGATAACTGGCTCTGTGGATGAGGGGAAAGCAGTGGATGTGTTATTCCTTGACTTTAGCAAAGCTTTTGATATGGTCTCCCACAGTATTCTTGCTGCCAAGTTAAAGAAGTATGGGCTGGATGAATGGACTGTAAGGTGGATAGAAAGCTGGCTAGATCGTCGGGCTCAACGGGTAGTGATCAATGGCTCCATGTCTAGTTGGCAGCTGGTTTCGAGCGGAGTGCCCCAGGGGTCGGTCCTGGGGCCGGTTTTGTTTAATGTCTTTATTAATGATCTGGAGGATGGTGTGGACTGCACTCTCAGCAAGTTTGCAGATGACACTAAACTGGGAGGCGTGGTAGATACACTAGAGGGTAGGGATCGGATACAGAGGGACCTAGACAAATTAGAGGATTGGGCCAAAAAAAAAAAAAACACCACAAACCTGATGAGGTTCAACAAGGACAAGTGCAGAGTCCGCCACTTAGGATGGAAGAATCCCATGCACAGCTACAGACTAGGGACCGAATGGCTAGGTAGCAGTTCTGCAGAAAAGGACCTAGGGGTCACAGTGGACGAGAAGCTGGATATGAGTCAACAGTGTGCTCTTGTTGCCAAGAAGGCTAACGGCATTTTGGGCTGTATAAGTAGGGGCATTGCCAGCAGATCAAGGAACGTGATCGTCCCCCTTTATTCGACATTGGTGAGGCCTCATCTGGAGTACTGTGTCCAGTTTTGGGCCCCACACTACAAGAAGGATGTGGAAAAATTGGAAAGAGTCCAGCGGAGGGCAACAAAAATGATTAGGGGTCTGGAGCACATGATTTATGAGGAGAGGCTGAGGGAACTGGGATTGTTTAGTCTCCAGAAGAGAAGAATGAGGAGGGGAGGGGGGATTTGATAGCTACTTTCAACTACCTGAGGGTGGGTTCCAAAGAGGATGGAGCTCGGCTGTTCTCAGTGGTGGCAGATGACAGAACAAGGAGCAATGGTCTCAAGTTGCAGTGGGGGAGGTCTAGGTTGGATATTAGGAAACACTATTTCACTAGGAGGGTGGTGAAGCACTGGAATGCGTTACCTAGGGAGGTGGTGGAATCTCCTTCCTTAGAGGTTTTTAAGGCCCGGCTTGACAAAGCCCTGGCTGGGATGATTTAGTTGGGAATTGGTCCTGCTTTGAGCAGGGGGTTGGACTAGATGACCTCCTGAGGTCCCTTCCAACCCTGATATTCTATGATTCTATGAGTAACACCCACCAGGTAAAATCTACATTAAAGAGAGACAGCACATTATAAATGGACTATTCAAGTTGATGGCCTAATCAAAGACTACTTAACTCACAATGGGCCATAGAAGCAGCTTGTCCCCACCCAATGAGCCTTCCTGTGGATGCTTTGGCCAGAGTATGGGTAATGGCTACTGCTATGCGTCATCAAATCATACAAGGGCATGTGATTAGCTCATGTGACGCTGGACTCCATCTTGTGCCTGCAATTTTCCACAAACTAAGACTGAGAGCATTCCCGCCACATGGGTGAAGATATAAAAGACCCTGGAAGCATCTCCATTTGGCTTCTTTCCTGCTCTGATCTCTTGACCAGGGGTATGCGCAATGGGGAGCAAGCAGGGGCATGGGCCCCTCAGTCAGCAGGGGCACAGAACTCCTCCAGCTGCTGGGGGAGAGCAAGATCCATCAGCCCTAGGGCCACAGAGGAGGAGGGAACAGCCAGCTCCTCTGGCTCCAGGGCCGTAGGGGTGGGGAGAGCCAGCTCCTCCAGCCACAGGTGGGAGAGGAAGTGCCCCTCCAAAAGTGGCCAAATTTGTATTCCTGTGCATGCCCCTGCTCGGACTATGGACTTGCACTAAAAGGAGCATTCCAACCAAAGGACTGAGGACCTTCCAGTCTTTTGGGAGTTACCAGAGACTTTACAAGCCAGCAGTTTATTCCATCACTTCTTCAAACCGGCTACAAGAACTCTGCAATGAGTGTATGTATTAGTTAAAATGGTCAAGAAAAACACTCGCCTCTTTCTTTTCTCTTATAAGCCTTTAGATATTGGATACTAAAAGATTGGCAACAGCATGATTATTGGGTAAGATCTGAGTTATATATTGACCTGGCTATGTGGCTGATCTTTTAAGATCAGAAGGACCCTTTGTTTGATTAAAATTTGTTTTAAATAATCACTCATCATAAAGTCTAGTAGCTGGGTGGTGAAATAAGTGCTGGAATACTCAGGGAGACTGCAGTTTGGACTTCTTGTTAACTAGTGTGCTGAGACACAAGTTTACTTTTGTTACTGGTTTGGTATATCTTATGGAAGAATAATCGCCAGTTTGTGGTAGTTTTGCCCCATTTATGAATGGTTTATCCTGAATCTGGTATTCTCAGCTGTGACTCACTGAGGCACGGTGACAGAGTGAGAGTCATAGCACCCATGAGCACTATCCAGTATCATTGTGAAGCACTCTCCAGTAAAACCATTAAATATAGGAGTATCAGCAAGAGAAGATTATCACATCTGATATATTAACTGATGTGCTCGCATGTGGAGAGCCAGATCTGCTGAAGTGTTTCTAGAGTCCCTGTGCAGGTTTTTGTAGTGGAGTTGCTTGTTTGCTCACCTGGTCAAAGTTTGTGGTTTTGGAACTGAAAGCTGTGAGTTCTACTCCTGAAGACACATGTATGCATACGCATACCCATGATTAGCAGAGGTTTGTGCATGGCTCAAGGCAGAAGCTAGCTTTAATTCAAGAACAGGGAATTTAAATGACAAGTACAATGCCAGACTGTGCCTATTAGGTAGTGCACATCTGCACAACCCTGGAGTTGGCAAGTTAAAGGAGGTACAATCTCTCCCCCAGCTCCCCATCTGCAAAAGAGGCGTGCACTAGTGGCTCCAGCACTCCGTAAGAGGATACTGCTGCCCTTCTCCTTGTGCTCCACCCACTCTGCAGTACACTAGGGGTTGTGGGGGTGCACAGCCAGGACTGGGCTTCATCTGTGTCCCCTGTGGGGGGGATGCACATCCCTGAGGGCTCTCTTTTCACGATCAAGGTCTATTCGAATTACCCCATACATTACTCATTATTGATCTCTCATCACGCGTGAAACTTATTTTGAGATAAGAATGGGCCAAAAATTCATGACACATCTTTTAAATTAAAAAAGGTGATTTTTGTAGCCTTGTCACTTCTAAACAAACTATTTAGTTGACGTTTTTGAATCGCTCCAAAAGATTTTTCAACCCTAAAAAGATAATTTTTTTAAACTAACAATAATATCTGGTTCCTGTTAAAATAGGAGTGTAGGGGGTGTGAGATTAAAAAAAAAAAAAAGTTTATAATGAACCTCTGCTTGCAAGCTAAACTAGAGAGTCTCAGTGAATTAGATCCACATTAGGAAGCACTTCATTGACCGTTGAAATTCAGGCCCCTCTGGGGTGCTGTGACATTAATGTCACAGAGCCCAGTAGCACTACACAAGAGCTTAGGACAGGAAATGAAAGACATGACACCAAAACTGCATAATTATGAATATCTGAATACATGCTGTGTGAGAGAGACAAAAAGGAAGGAGGATGAAACACCCTGTAAACATATGATCTTATTTTTATTCAGCCATGCAGCAATAATTTTTCCAGCAGAACACGTGCAGGGTTAGGGGACGTAGGGTTTTTAAATGGCTTTTTCCAATCATACTTAAGTTAAGGGCTAGGTTTTCTAGATTCAGAAATTACACCGAGCGTAACTGGATAAAACATACAGCCAAATGGACAATTTATCAAAATATTATCTACTCAGCGAGGTGAAAATTATTAATTTGTAACTGGGTTATTAAGAACTGTCAAGCCTTGAGTCAGTTTTGCAATTCTCAAGTTTGAAAATTCAATTTGTGGACTGCAGCATTAAATTAAAAAGTCTCCTTCTGTGTCAGTTTTCACTACTGTTTGTAGGTGTAACAGGGGCGTCTTGCGTCAGCGAGCCTGGTTCTCTGCTACTCCATTTCTGTGCTTGCAGGAAGGATGGAGGTGAAGAGGGGATAGACAAAGGTGGCTTAACTTGACCTTTGCAGTCCTCGTATTCAGGGGCAGTTCAGGAGCCTGCCTAACCCCCAGTGGACTCTGGGGAAGCAGAGAGTAGTTGTAGTGCTCTATACCCCAGCCACCCCTCCAAAATGGTCCCTGTGCTGGGGGCTTTGAGCAGGGCCAACACAGAGCCTTGACTGGCCATGCAAGTCTTCTGCACTGGAGTTGGGCTGGCCAACATTTTTTCATTGAGGGGAAGAAAAAACAAACAAACAAAAAAACAAAAAAACACCCTTTAAATCAATAACGGGGGTTTCTTTGAAAAATGTCATTTTGCACCAAACCCATCATTTTCCAACAAAGTGTTTCATGTTTTGAAAAAAGGTTCAAAATGAAACACTTCCAAAAACCATTTTTGAATTTTGCAAGTTTTTCACTTTGAAAGCATGGCAACATTTCCATTTTTTCTTAGCAATTTCCTTCCCCTGTCATCTCTTCCGAAGCAGAAAGGGGGGGGGGGGGAGTTTAAAAAGGCAAGACAGTATTTTTTCTCCCACTTATTCACCCCCCCCCCCTCCACTGAAGATAGAAACAAGTGAGAGAAGGGAAGGGAGATGAAAATTCTGATTTTAACTCAGCTCTAACTGAAATTAAAACAGCATAGTTAATGTGGCCATGCCGCACCTTTGGTGTTTGTACATCCCTGCTGTCTCACTAGTTCAATTATCAATGGTTCATGTCTCTAATGTAGGCATAGTTTATGTTAAATACTTACCTAATAAAGCTCTGAATAGTTACAGAGGGACTAATTAGACACTAAATTATTTGTAGTATAACAGATCACCTTGCTTTGACCCGGTTATTTTGGAGTAACAGACTTGACTTTGCAAAGAACAATGCATATTTGCGGGCTGGTGAAAATTGTGAATACTGAAAAATAGTGTAACATGTCTGGGCAATGTCCCAGAGAGCTCCTGTGCAGTAACTATGCTACCTCCTTGGGATTTGTCTTCATTAGGAAATTAACAAATGGGTTAGGTGACAATACTGACTGATTGACTGGTCAACATGCAGCATTGTGTCAGCTAGTCACAGAAAAACCCTACTGAGTCCAGGCCAGTCAATATGACGCTGAACAATCTCGCCTTGTTTATATTGACCCTTCAGCATTGCGTCAGCTAACTAGATTGCTAAAATTCAAGTTCAAACACAATTACATTTCCTAGTGAAGACAGGGCCGAGGAGGTTGGCACAGACCTGCAGCCTGCAAGCTCCAACAGCTATTGCAAAGGAGAGGGAGCACTGTGGTCTTCCCTCCTCATTGCCACTTTCAGAGAGGCAAGTGTCTAAAAGGGCCCCCTAGTCCTGATCAGAACAGTGGTGCTTCAGTTTTGGCTGCTGCATCCCATGTGCTGGCACAAGGAGCCCCCAAAGGAAAAGGTGGCACCTTGCCCTTCTGCACATCCACATGGTGTCCAGCCCCAATCTGATCAATAGCCTCTAGAAAGCATCAAGTACCTTGATGAAGTCATTCAGTGCTTCTGGTTTGCTGTGCAGCCTGTTTAGCCACAGGTACATAGAGCATGTGGAGTTACACAGTAATGATATTGTTCTCACATTTGCAAGCTCTATAATTAGGCTGTAAAATGTTTAGGGTCCCTCCTGAGTGCAATTACAAAGTTTACTCGTGCGTCATTTTTAAAATGAGCAATTGTTTTTTGTACATCAACCAAGCAAGCAAGCCCGAGTGTGACATTTGTCAAGAAAGCGAAAGAGGGGGCTGGTAGCTTTATTCTGGGCCACCATTTTGGTGCAGCTGTGGGAGCCCACCATATTATAGCTACTGGGGAAATTCCTTAATATATATTTTAACCCGGGAGAACAAAATTATTGTCATAGAGGCCAGGTTGACTGCCTGGGTGACTGACATCTTGTGTTTATCCACAGAACAGGGACGGCTGTAGAGGAAGCTGATCTGCACGTGTGCCTCAGTCCTGGCCTGGAGGCACCACATATAGAGCTAACAGGGCAGACCAGTTTCCATGGCTCTTTTAGTCCTTGGCCTCTCAGCTGATTCTTCCTCAAAGAGTGCCAGCTGTGATGACCATCATCCACCAAGATTTAGTCTGAAACCACCAGTTTGCTTCACAGAGACTGTACAAACCACTATGGAAAATGTGTTAGGTTGTAACCAATCCATGGATGACTGTGCAAGGAAGAGAGGGCACCAGGAGCCTCCACCATCTTTTGGCAACATGGAGGGGCTGGGAAATAGAAGTCTTCATGCTCAGGGATTTCAAGGACACAGCAGGGCTAATGCCACTGCTAGGGTAGCCTCTGCAAAGGGAGCAGAAACAGGTGGAGAGGAGATGGGGTCATAACCCCCTCACCCTCCACACCAGCTGATGGAAGTGGCCAGCCAGAGAGGGGGAAGCATGCCACACTCTCCAAACAGTGTAGAATCAGCTGTGCTTTCCAGGAGCTCTGAAGTACTGAGGGTGTTTGGACTCTGAATAGGATTCTGGAATTAGATATGTGCTTATCCCACTGATCTTTTGGAATTCAGAGATATTAAGGCTAGAAGGGACCATTGTGATCATCTAGTCTGATCTCCTGTATAGCACAGGCCAGAGAATGTTCTGAAAATAATCCCTAGAGCATATTTTTTAGAAAAAACATCCAGCCTTGATTTAAACATACTCAGGGATGGCGCATCCACTTCGGCCCTTGGTAAATTTGTTCCAATGATTAATTACGCTCATTGTGAAAAATTTATGCCTTAATTCCAGTCTGAATCTAGCTTCAGCTTCCAGTCATTGGATCATGTTATACCTTTGTCTGCTAGACTAAAGAGGCCATTCTTAAATATTTGTTCCTCATATTGGTACTTCTAGACCATAAGCAAGTCACCCCTTTACCTTCTCTTTGTTAAGCTAGACTCAAGGAACTCAATCGGTTTCTCTCATAAGGCATGTTTTCTAATCCTTTAATTATTCTCATGGGTCTGCTCTGAACTCAATTTATCAACATCCTTCTTGAATAGTGGGTTCCAGAATTGGACACACAGTATTCCACCAGCAGTCATACCAGTGCCAAATACAAAGGTAAAATAACCTCTCTACTTCTACTCAAGATTTCCCAGATACTGGCAGCGAACATTCTGATGTTTCAGTGCAAAACAAAAAGCAAACAGCATATTCATGAACTTATATTTTACAACACACAGAACCTTATCCTGGCATGGCGGATAATTGTATTATGTCCATTCCTAGATAACACAAATACTAAGGCCTTGTCGGTATTGTTAACATGTTTACCTACACAATCAATTTTCCCTAACACAATTTTGCCCTTACTGTGGATAAGGGCAGTAGTTGTTTCAAAATGTGTTAACCTTGACCACAACAAGATAACTTTGTCCACATCAAGACCAAAATCACATTTAACATCATGCTAGATACAACACGCTAGCTAACATGATGCATTTTCCCCAGTATAGACACGGCCTAAAACTACAAGAAATCCTGATTTAGGCTCTCTCAACCTTTAGGAATCACTTTCTCTTTCAGATATACTATTCCATATTAGTATGAAAAGGAAAAATTACACAGCAACTTCACAACAAGTCTGAATTAGAGCTGTGTGAAGGACGGATTTTCAGTTTGCTGGCAATTCTGAAAAATAAATAAAGTTCAATTTGACCCAAAATGCAAGTTTTTGGAATTTTGGTGAATGTAAAAATTTAGCTCAAACAAACAAAAAACACTTCATTAGACCCAAAATGAAATTTTTAGTTTAGATTTTGAGCTTTTAACTATTTAAATTAAAACAAGTTCAAGGAAATTTCTAAATGAAAAGTAATTTCAAATAGCAAAATCAAAACCTTTTGTTTTGAAAATGTTCAGATGAAATGTTTCAATTTTTTTCAGATTCTTTTTCCAGCTGAAACAATTAGACAAATTTGAAACAAATTCATGAAATGTTTCAATGGACCTGACTCTGCAAATTTCTCTGAAAAAGGCTTTGGCTGAAAAATTTCACGTGGCTCTAATCTGACTTCAGGGTTTCTGTGCATTAATATAGTTACGTTTAATTAGTTCTGAAGAACTATGCAGTCTTAACAATTAGCTGGCTATACACAACATTAAAAATAATGACCCTAGGTAATGAACAAAATATGAAGTCACAATAAATGTATCCTATATAAACAGTCAAACTGCAAGAAAAAAAATTCAGAATACCATTCACAAAAACAAAACAAAAAAATCGAAACATGACTTATGCTTGCTTTAAGAACTTTAAAGATACTTCATTTCAGACATTATGCATGAGATTTAAAAAAAAAACAAAAAAACAAACAAACAAAAACACTCCACTTTGGCTCCTGGTGAAGTCAGTGAGAGTTTTACTGTTGGCTTCAGTGGGAGCAGAATTAGGGCAATGTGAAATGCTTTTGAAAATCCTACCCTGTAAATATATCTAAACACCTCCATATGGTTGTCGAGAAATGCCTGAGCATAGCTTGATGAGGTTATGTCAACACTGTAAACAAATACTTCATATTTCTCAACAAATACTCTGTATCAGAGACATTATCTATAGACTAGTAGTTTTGAATTTTGAGTGTATTGAACTAGAGGGACCAAAGGCTAATCAGTGAAAAGTGTCAAACATGAATAATTTTTAAATGCTTCTAACCTATGCAAAAGAATCAGTTGAAATTGTCAGAACTATTAAATCTCAGTAAGTGGTGGGAGGTTGGGAAAGAATTATTCGGTTGTTAGAAAATCAGTGGGAAAGAGTCCTGGCTTTAAATGCCTTTTTCTACTCAACCCTAACTAGGGCGTTGTGACTACTTCAGAAAATAAGGTGAATAAAATGATTAAACCGGTTACTAAAGGAGAAAAGTAGCCAGTTTTTAGTGATTTTTGCTGAAGCCTAGAAATTTAAAATAGCATTTTAAAGCAAAGGCTTGCTTAAATTAATCTAAGTATGGAGCAGAATAACAGAGAGGAAAAGTTAAAAAGATCTGGGGATTTGTACTAACAGGGATAAATGTGTTATCCCACTGTAACTCATTATGTTTTCTACCGCCCTTTGTCCTTTTGTATTGTGATAATCATTAGTTCTGTGGCATACTGTTAGGCACTGAAACATATTTGCAAAAGGGTGTGTTAATTGCCCAGTTGAAGCTCTGGCTATCCTGTGAGGAAATGTAGCAAATTGCAAGCATAGAGCCTGCAATGGAAATATAATTGGAAGAATTATAAAACAAAACAACCCCCCCCCCACCCCACACTCTCCCCCCCACCAAACAAGACAACAATCCCCTGAACTCACCCCCCACCCAAAAAAAAAAAAAAAAAACCCACCACAAACACAACAAAACCCCAAAACAAACCACAGCCTGAGACTTTGAGTTATTGGGTGGGGAAAATGACAGAGAGAGGCAGGTGGTCAGCTGGGGGTGGTAGAGGAGGATGCACTATTCAGAAAGCAAAACATTACAGTCCTCATGTCACTGAGTAGGGCTAGTTTCATAAACATTCTGATCACCCATTCTCTTTTTCTGTCTTCGTAGAATTTGCCAAAGGGTAAATCCAGACTAGGAAAGGATTTCATTTGTTACCGGTTGCAGGAATACTTAATTGAAATATTTTGTTTTGCTATTGTGACATGACGTACAGCAGTACATTTGTGCCAGGCTGTTTCATGAGCTATTGAAGTAGCTCAGCTGTCCAAGACAACAGCCTCTTTAAATCTGTCCCTCTGCTTTAGTCCTTCCCTTTACATTTGTCTGAATCGGCCCTTCCTCAAAGTGTTGACACACAACAGCAAGTTTTGCTGAGGCTACTTTCTCACTCCTAATAAATTCCGAAGCCTGCCATAGAAATGCTTGGTCATCAGGCCTGCTTTCTTCTGCTATTTGAAAAACAGACATTTCTAGAGTGGGAGCTGTCTTATTTCGTATTATATTAATTTGCTTCATAGTGTAATTTTCTGACTAAGGGCTATATCCTGCAAAGTGAGCAGCGCCTTGAGAACACTGAACTTAATGTCCATGAAGGGCAATCAACACCTCACATGGATGGATCTAGATCAAAATTTTAGCTGGGCACGACCCTTTGCCTATACTGTGTTTGCGCTCACTTAGGGCCTGTGTCTCTAAGCTTGACGCAGTTTGTGCAGCATTCATTCAGGCAAGTAGTCCTACTGAATTACTCATGTGAGTAAGTTCTACTCAGGGTTGCAAAATCTTCCCGTGCCTTCCCCTTCGCCGCATCAAGGTATGGGCACTTTTGAGAGTGCACCCCGCCGGGGGTTGTAGTGGATAGGTTGTTCAATGAAGTCCTGCTAGTGCTGCTAATTTAGAGCCTGCTGGGGGAATGTTCACATGTGGCTCCCCATCTAGAAGAGCTTTTCTAGAGCAGTGGTTCTCAACCTTTCCAGACTACTGGACTCTTTTCAGGAGTCTGATTGGTCTTGCATGCCCCAAGTTTCACTTCACTTTAAAAGTCAGGCTTTGGCTTCAGCCCCATGCAGCGGGGCTTGGGCTTTTTGCCCTGGGCCCCAGTGAGTCTAATGCTGACCCTGGTGACCCCATTAAAATGAACTTGTGACCCACTTTTGGGTCGTGACCAGTGTTCGCTCTAATTTTCTCACCCATGTGCAGAATGACGTGACACATCACCTTCATATTGGTGCACATAACAAAATTCATGTGGTGGGGGTGGGGCCGAGGGGTTTGGAGTGTGGGAGGGGGTTCATGGCTGGGACAGAGGGTTGGAGTGCAGGGGTGAGAGGGCTTTGTCTGGGGGTGAGGGGCTCAGGGGTGGGGCAAGGGATGATAGACTCAGGGCCAGGGATGAGTGTTGGGTGAAGGGGTGAGAGCTCCAGCTGGGGGTGCAGGCTGTGGGGTGGGGCTGGGGATGAGGGGCTTGGGGTGCAAGAGGGTGCTCTGGGGTTACATTGGGGAGAGCGGACTCCCCCCAGCACTCTCTCCCCACAGTAGCACCTGGTTGGGGGAGGGAAGGGGGAGAAGAGGCACCTCTCCCTGCCATGGGAGTTCTGGGGCTGCAGGATAGGTGCCTGGGTCAGGGCTGGGGGAGAGCAAGCTAAGTTGGGGCTGGGGGAGGGGTGCCCCTCCCCCAGCAGGATCTGGGCAGGTTCCCAGAGTGCCTGCATGGCTCTAAATAGGTTGCTGCATGTCCGCGCAGCTTACAGGGAAACTTATCACGACCCACCGTTTGAGAACCACTGAAAATATAGAGCAGTATAAACAAGTCATTGTATGAAATTTTAGTTTGTACTGACTTTGCTACTGCTTTTTATGTAGCCTGTTGTAAAACTAGGCAAATATCTGGATGAGTTGATGTACCCCCTGGAAGACCTCTGCGTACTTCCACTGGCACAAGTACCCCTGGTTGAGAACCACTATTTGGGGGGGGGGAGGGGAGGGGACAACCCAAAAACAAACAAACCCAGCAATTGTGGCAAGCACAAGCTAGTAAGATGTTGGTAATTTTTATTTTGCCTCCAATTCATCTCTTTTATTTTTGTGAGTGGCACAGTTCTCTGGGTGCCACCCCCAAATAGAGTCTGCAAGGTGCTGAGCAATGGAGAATCAAGCTCTACAGACCAGATCCTCAGCTGGTGGAAGTGTAGTGTAGCACTACTGACTTCAGTACAGATGTGCTGATTTACCCCATCCTAGGATCTGGCCTTCACTGTGTATGGATACTACTGCTCTCTGCTCGGTAGAATGCGACCATGGCAAGCCTACAGAGCATAAGCCCTACTAATTCTACAACTAACAGGGCTCACATGGGAGAGGCCTGGTCTGAAGCTGCAGGGCTTAGGCCTTGTCTACACTTAGGGTGACCAGACAGCAAATGTGAAAAATCAGGACAGGGGGTGGGGGGGGGGGGGGGTAATAGGAGCCTATATAAGAAAAAGACCCCAAAATCGGGACATCTGGTCACCCTATCTACACTACACAATTAAGCAGACTTAAATTATGTCGACATACAGCCACCACAGTAATTAAACCACTTTTGCATGTTCACACTATGCGCCTTGTGTCGCTGGTATGCATCCACAGTAGCAGCGCTTGCATCGATGCAGAGATCAGTGCACTGTGGGTAGCTATCCCACTGTGCACCTTCTAGCCACCATCTAGCATGGGGTACTTTAGAAATGTTTTCACCCATAAGGCATTGCAAACCAAGTCATGGAGAGGTGGCTGGAAACATGGATTCAGCATCCCATGATGCCCATGGAGTGATGGGATGGAGAACACTGCATCTTATGTTTTGCACTACTTTTCAAAGGCCGCACTAGCCTGCGTATCCGCCATCTCTGAGAGAAGTATGGATCCAGCATTGCTCTTCAGTAATGTGCTGATCCTGCAGTATCATGAGCTGCAAGTCTGATGATGATGCCTTGGTGGCTGTCTTGCTGTGAACCACGGAAAGAAAAAATTCAAGATTGCTGTTGGCATTCATGTAGCAGCTGCACATGGTGGACCACCAGTTCTGGGCCCAAGAAACAAGCACTGACTGGTGGGAATGCATCATTAATGCAGGTATGGGATGACGAGCAATGGCCGCGGAACTTTCGCATGTGCAAGGCCCCATTCCTGGAATGGTGCGTGGAGCTTGCCCCAGCCCTCCGATGCAGTGACACCAAAATGAGAGGTGAACTCACGGTGGAGAAGCGAGTGAAGATCGCTCTGTGGAAGCTGGCAATGCCAGATTGCTACCAGTCGCCAATCAATTTGGAGTTGGTAAATCCACTGTGGGGGCTGCTGAGATACAAGTGTGTAGGGCCATTAATTGTGTCCTGCTATGCAGGACCATGACTTTGGGCAACATGTGGGCTGACAGAGTCTCCTCTCCCCACAGATGCAGGAGATCCACCACTTCCAGTGTATTCTAGGCAGAAGCTTATGTGCTGCAGCTGGGCAGCGGCTAGGTGAGCTCTCCACGCTGAGCAAACAGGAAATGGAATTTGGCTTTAAAAGAGGAGAGGCGTGCACCTGGCCGCCGGACAGTAGAATTCAAAAAAAGGTGACCAAAGTGGTCACAGTGCAGCATTGTGGGACACCTCTGGGAGGCCATTAAAGCCAACATAAGCAATGCAGTATCTACACTGATACTGCGACTACGCCTCTCGCCAAGGTGGATTGACTAGGTCAGTGTAGCGGGTGAGTTGCAGAAGGAACACTAGTGTAGGCTCCTACACAATTAGGTCGATGTGAGGTGCCTTATGTTGAACTCTGTAGTGTAGACCAGGCCTAAGGTTCTATTGCTGATGCCCAAAATGTAGCTTAGCTGGTATGGTGATCATTAGGGGTATTTGTGACCATGGATTCATTTAACAGGGGAAAAAAAGTAAAGAAAGGCTTCTGAATTTGGAGTGGAACATGGAGGGAGAGAGTTAAAGAAATAATGGAAGCAAAGCAAAGGCAAGGCATAAGGCTTGAGTACATCGGATATCCCTGCTCCACTGAAGTCAATGCGATTATTGCCATTGATGTCAGTGGGGCCAGGATTTCACACCCCCCCCCCCCTTTTTTTTTTTTTTAAATGCACAGTAGATCTTGACTTGAGACTTCATTCTTCATGCTAGCTTTATGGTGAGAGCATCCGTGACTGGATCCTAAATCCACATCTTTCAGCGTATGAGCACAAAAGCTAATGAAAACATACATATTCTATATCAATCTGAAGGAGTAGAAGTCAATATGGATCTCAGCAGGGGCACAGATGAAACAGTTGAGAATTGAATACAATTCAAGTAGCTAGTCAGACTGACATTTCAATACAATAGCTTACATTTCTATAGCACCTTCCTTCCCAAAGAATCTGGTACAAGCACTATACTGATATCAAGGAAAAGCTTCACCCACTCAAATGCAGTAAATTCTGGGGGGACAAGCAGTAGCTGTTTAATACGGCTAAGCAACACTACATAGCTGTTTAGGACAGGAAGTGAAGATGAGCATAACCATTTGAAATTGCAGGAGGAGTTAATACATCAGCAGTGTTTGGCCAATTCTCCTTATTTGTTATGCACTATGCCAGACTTTCCATAGCTAAGCAAATTTCAGGAATCTTTGTGTGGTGTCTCTTTCATGTGGGTGGTAGCAACTAGCATAGCATAAGGGTTATTATAAACATTATGGATCCATGTGAAAAAGAGTTCTCACACGTTAATGCTCCAAAGCATATCAAATTAATATGACTATTAAATTCTGTCAAATACCTCTCCGGCATCCAGCAAGAGAACCAAGAAATTAATTTGCCTCATTTTGTAGCATTTGTCATACTCGGGGTCTGCAGGCATTTTACTAGAAATGTCCCTGTAAATACTGGTAGGTCTGAGTGAACACATTGTGGAAGCAGTGTTTCCACGTACAGCAGCATGAAATCCTCTGAGTTCAGTTCACACTATTCTCTGAACTAGAACCAGTGAATACTGTTTTCAGGGGTTCACGCCTATATCCTTAAACTCCAAGCTACCCTCAAGCAAACCCAGCAAAATTCATCAGTTTTGGAATAAAAACCAGTGAGTTTTGCCATCCATTCCCTCTTCACTAGGCTGATTCCTACCCTTTATGTCTAGGCTTGATGGCCTTCTCCTCTCTCCCTCATCTCCGGATATCTTCAGAGAACAGCTGGGCCCTTCACAGAGATGTATATATTTTAGGGAACAGTTAGCTGGCCTGCTCTCCACCCCGCATTGTGATCTTCTTAGAGGGCAGCTGGTAGACGTCCTCCCTCAGATCCACAGCTAAGCCATTTTCTGTCCCCTTCCCTCTTTCTGCAGTGGAACCAAAAATGGTCTTTTGGACCTCTGGCAATGCAGCAGGATCCTTTATCTCCCTCTGAGGGAAGGAATTTTCTCTTAGTGTCTGTCCTCTGACTCCCCTCTGCCCTTGAGTCTGGTGAAGTGCTAGCAAGTCCACAAGCTACTTTTCAAATCTATAATTTAAAGGGACCCCTACAATTATCATTTAACTGACCTTATAGCAAATATAATTTTATAGAAAGGTAATAATAATAAAAAAAACTGGCCACATAACTCAGGCAAATCAATACCACCACCCTCCCATTTTAAAATTAAACTAAGAGGAGCTAAACAAGAGAACAACAGTGTAATTAGAATTGGTTTGGAATGATGTGTTTTGGGTAATTCTCTCCTAGTGGTGTATATTCAGGTAAAATAGTGTCTTGCCTTCCAAAAGCAGGACGCTCTCATTATCATGATTAAATAAATCTATTACAATAGTGCCCATATTCAGCATCAAGGTCTCCCTATGCTAGATGCCAATGCAAACTCTCGTGAAGACAGTCCCTGTGCTGAATGTGGCTGCTGGAGCTCTCAAAGACAGAAGGGGAGTTGAGCCTGAGGGATTTTCTTTATCCTGCAAGTTTCTGGGCTAGATTCTATCTTAGGCCCCCACGAGGTGCTTTCGAGTGATATGGAGGGGCCACACAGCAGCTGGAGTCTCCAGGAGGAATTCTGGCTGAATGAGCCAGAGTTTCTCCTACAAGCTCACAGATGCAACATACTGGCAGGGCAGCTGTACCAGGCTTAAAGAGGTTGGATCATACGTCCCCTTTTTAACTGTCCAGTGTGGAGGTGGGGCAGAGCAAAGCCATGCTCTGGTGCCCACCCCACCACTTCTGCTGCCTTTTAGACACTCAGTGCCCCTGGGAGGGGGTGAATTGGAGAAGGGATTTGATCTCCAACAAGATTCTGGCCAGGCTCTGCACAGAGGCATATGATGAGACAACACAAATTTGCTCTGGACAGAGCATCCTTCAATCTTTATCCACATCCCCTAGCCCCAGTGCACACTGCAGGTGCTAGCCAGTATGTGGCCCCCGTTTGTCATATTTTCTTTAATAAACTCCTGAGAGCAGATTGCATGGCTTATTACCTACCAGGGCACCTGTCCCAAACTATATTAGTAATTTTCTGAATGCATGATAAAGATATAGATAGGAGACTGACAAACGTTAATAGACCATAACATATATTCCATTCCTCCCCCTAACCCTACCCTCTGTCTAATCTTGGTTCACTTGCTGACATGATCACCTTCTCAGATCACTTTCTCTTCCCCTCCACCTCCTTCAATCCAGCACCAGCTGCTCCGAGCATCTCCCTACCAAAAATCCCACTTTACAGGCAAGGAAGACTGACCAGAACTCTGAGTCCAACAACACTGCTCATTAATCAACCAGACAGTTGTCTGTTGGGAGACATAAAGGGACTCTCTCAGGGGCCAAACATGCAGCTTCCACAAGCTCCCTCCCTCCGCCCCCACAAAATCTAGGAAATAAGAGCTCAAGAAGCAAATTAAGCACCATGTGAAATCCTATTGACTTCCGTGGGAGTGCATGGGGTGTGTGTCTATGCTGAACTTGCCTTGAGGAATCTGAACTACAGACCGTTTCCCCCACTTTCCTCCTCTTTTCTGATGTAGATACAGTTAGAATTATACACAGCAACATGCATAGTGTCACCTGATTCTAATTCTGCTAGAAGTTTCACCTTGATCAGTGGAGTTACAATATGTTTTGTAGCTTGTTATTTGTTTAGTTATGCAGCAAAATGCTTTGCACAGCATAGATGAGCAGGGCAACTATTACATAAACAGTGCTGTTTCACCAGCTGTGGAATAAATGGTAATCCATTAGATAAACAGACTTCTGTCTGCAATAGTGAGTGCCACTAAGCTTTGTCCATGCCAGGGTAGTGTCATGGAAACAAAAATATATTTTGATGTGATAAGTAGGCAAGAAAAGCCAGAAGAGACTGAAACACCATGAAAACCTAGCAAATATGGGACATAAGCAAAATATGTTATGATTATTATTCCTATCCCATTTTATTGCCACTGGCTTGGGAAAACCAGCATAACTCACCCATAGCAATAAAACTTTATACCACGCCATCATACCTTCTAGATTTAAGCCCATTTATAGTATACATGTCTAGACTGTAACGTGCTCTGTGGTGATCTTCAGTTGTTTGGAGGGAGAATGCACAAAGAGCCTTCCCCATGTCCACCCGGTCATTTGCCTTGTGTCCCTGCTCATGGGCTATCCACAAACTGAGCAGGGAGCACCGGTTCTGTGCTAGGATAGCATTGCCAGCAGCAGAAGCCTCCCCAACAAAGAGGGTGGGAAGGGGCTCCATCCATTGTATGCTCTTCCTCCACCCCCAAAAGGAAATCTTGCTGGGTGAGCAGTCACCAGCTCCAGGATGAAGACCAGTGTTGGCAGCTCTGCTCCTCTGGCGCAATGGAACTCTCTACAATAAGGGTGAAGCTCTTGTGTAGGAGACTGTGCTTTTTCAGGGGCTGGTCTGAGACTGTGGAATGCACTCCATCACAAATCTCACCACTCTCCACCCCAAGTGCAAGGTGCACTTCTTTGACCTGCCCTTCTCTAATATAAATATAGAGAAACCCTACCAAAACAAGACACTCCACGGCACACACTTCTCCCCTGAGGAGAAGATGAGATGACAAACATCACAAGACAGATGTTAGTCACATCACTTAATACACTACCAGAAGGCGCTCAGATACTACAGGGATGAGAGTAGTACAAGAACCTAAATAGAATAGAAAGCATCAAGGAGGTGCAAAAGGTTGAGGAAAATTCTCTTTGTTAAAGATGCAATCCCTTTCTACCTGAAATTAAGTATTAAGGTGGTGCCTTTTCTGCTTCTTTGGTCCAAAATCAACAGCAAAAAACACAGACAAGACTTGATAGTTCTAAAATAAAATTAAAGCAGGAAGAAAAAAGGAACCCCTTTCAGGCCTTCTTTATACACTATAAAGAAACAAAGAAGGGCACAAACCCAATTGATTTCCCCTTTGCAAGTCACCTTTAAAGCCACATTCTGGCCCTTGGAGCCAGATACATTGCTGGTGAAATTCCATTTAAGCCAATGGAGTTATGGCAGGGAGAAATTTGGCTCATATTCTAAAGCTGTTATTAAGATAAGGGTCAGATCAACATTTGTTTACTCTCCTGCACTGGCTACCTGTAGCGTGAGAGGGAGAACAGTCTCTGTGGGGCTGCTGCACTGCATCTTGTGCCAGTTGGGAGTAGGCCAAGTGTTAGTTCCATTCCCTCCCCCACCAATGCTCCAGCCACTGCAGCTGAGCCAGCACAGGGAGTGAAGTAATCTGCATGGGGGCAGGGGTAGATTGCTTCACTCCTGAGACAAGAAGGGACCTGGGAACCAGGTTGGGATTCTGAGTCACTGTCTGATTCTGGGTCTGCATGACCATACACTGCCTGTTGTTCAAGGCTCATGGCAAAGCCATAATTTAGCCCAAAGTAAGTAGGCTTTAGCTCCACACATTTAGTCTCGTACTAAGACAAAGCTCGCACCAGATGAAAGATTAATGGACATTTTTTAGCACCTTAAAAATTCTATTGTAATCTTATTCAGATCAGAGTCTTACTGGTCAGCACTTTCTTGTATGATGAAATCTTTATAAACTCTGAGACCATTGGCTGCAGTAATATTAGTGGTTGTTGCCCTACTGCATAACCTAGTCTGTATCCCGGTCTTCGGGAACATTTTTGACTGCCTTATGATTGATTGACAAACAAACCTGCATCTGATGTTTAAAAAAAGGGTCAAGAAGCAAAGTAAGAAATTTAATTTCCTAGTCGAATGGAATTCTGTGTGTATTTGTTTCTATCACAGCTCCAGAAACACTGGCTGTGGCATATTGCTTGAAATAAATACAAGAGGCAGCAGAACAAGAGTGAATTTTCAGCCCCCAAGATTTATGCATCAAAAATGTCTCAGCCCTAGAACATGTTTGATGAGAATTAAGTAGAAGGTACAGTCCCTCTTGTCGCATATGGTGAGCAGGCTATAGCTCTACAAGATTTAGCTTTTCATAGACATTGCTGAAATTCCTTAAACCTGTGAAATCATGAATGATTGCCCCAGAGGGGAATAAAGTCTATTGCTGGATCCCAAACCTAGTTGCAATCACTGCCTATAATTACAGTGGAATTTTTGGTCCCTAACAGATCATAAAAAATTATGAAAAAAAGCATCAGTTGTATTTCAGAGCATAATTATTCAATAAACCTATTTCCCCCCATAAATAAGGCTGGGAAGCTCTTCAACTAGATTAAGCCAGTGTCTACAGTTTACACATTGTGGGTTGGTGCACATATGTGAGACTTACCAGGTAAACAGTACGAGGTGAAGATCCTGCCAAACTGACGAGGGCCAGTTTCTGCCAGCAGTAATCATGAGTAGTATCTTACTACGTATAGTATAGAAAGGAGAAGCAGGCATCACCTCTGGTGTCAAAGGGAGAAGAAGAGAAGATCTCCACCCCACCCCTTTCCTCACTCTATGGAATGAAAAAAATCTGACCTAGGATCACTCCCGTAGCAAACAAACAGTGCTGATTTTAACAAATGACTGGGTCATGTGATCTGCACACCAGGTTTCCAATGCTATAACCCCTTCCCCATCAACTGCCTTTTAGAGAGCATTGTTTCCTGGAACGACTTCACAATTGCTGGGGCATGCCCGGTTGTTTGTAAGAGGGGAGCTGAAAGGAACTGCCTTAACTAATAGCTGCCGTATGCCCCAGGCATTCAGGGTCACATTCAGATTGTGGCCCCTTTCTGACTAGGATTATGACTGGGGCGGGGGAGGAATGGTTCTTGAATTTAAAAGAATAGGTTTCTCTTATATTCAAGGGGCTTGTTGGTTCCCTTAATATGCTAGGAACAAACACTGCTACAATCATTATGAATCACTACTCTTGATTAGTCTAATTCTTTTTACTGCCATTACAGCAGATGCTCACATTTCTATTCTCAGTGGCCAAATCAATCTTCCCCAACTCCTCATAAATATTCCAATATGAATACTAGATATTATATGTATGCAGTGCTGTTGTAGCCATATTGGTCCCAGGATACTAGATATTATTTCAGTCTCTACTGGCTTTAGCAGGAGATGATCAAACCACACCCTCAGGTCAACTTTGTGGACCACATGCCTGGTAAACTGAAGGAGATACAGCATATAGTTCCATCACCGACTGCCCCTGTTATGTAGGCAGATATTCAGAATGACACCACATTTCCCCATGAATGACCTCCCATTTAGTATTTCTCTCTCTATGGTGGAGATTCCTCTTTCAGTATCATCCATCTTCCAGCACTTAAGCCATTTTGCAGTCAATTAGAAAACTCTGGGGATTTTTTTTCCATTGGAAAGGTCTCAGAATGCAAACCACCCAACCAAAATGCCCACCACATCCTATAAAACCACAAAACAAAGTCTAGCTAAAAATCAATGCATTTGGGATGCACGTAAAACTAAATTAAAAATATCAGATTCACAATCCCCTTAGTGAGATGGAATATCTCCTCTGTGTTGAGCTGCTGCCTTGGTAAGCATATGGATTGTGTTACCACCAATATGTAGGGCTGTATCTGCCCACCCCTTTCTCCCAGGCTTCCATTCTTTATCTCCAGGTTCTCATGCATGCACAGTCAAATTACTATTACTGCAATTTATAGCTGGCCCAAAAATGTTTTCAGAAATTTGAAATTTTGGTAACATTCCAAGTATTCTATAAAGCTGGTTAAAACAGCCAAGAGGGTTTGTGAAAAATTTGTCATCAAAATTTCAAAAATTTGAAAATTTTCAGCCTGAGATTCTAGCTTCACTCTGCACAATGTACAAACAAAGAGTAAGAGACAGTCCCTAACCTCCCCCCCTCCCCGCCACCCACATGAGCTTATGGTCTAAATAGGCAAAACAGATACTGGGTGGGAGGGGAAACAAGTGTAAAGAGGTGAGTGATTTCCCCCAAGGTCTCACAGCAGACCAATGGCAGAATGACGTGCTGCTCCAGAGGCCCAGTCCCATTCTGTGGCCACTGCACTATGCTGCTTCTCAAGTGATGTGGGGTAAAATGGGAGAAAAGTGATGCTGCTTTGGTCAGTTTTTGCTTTGTACCTTCTATAGTCTTGTGTTTTTTAAATGTGTGCCCAAGGTGGTATTTGGGGAGAAGCTTATACAAGATTGAAATCTAAATAAATATAATTCGTTTCTGAACTAGGTGGCTTATTCCTAAGATTTGCCCTTGTAGGGTGGCAATTATATCTGTAGAACTCATAAGGAATAACACTCAAGAACCCAGAGATGTGCGGAGAGATCCTCTTTCCTGATGCATGTTTTATTTCTCTTTCAGAGGCCCTTGTTCATGAAAATATTGTTTTCTGGAAACGATCTTTCCAGGATAACAATGCAGCTTTGCTGTGCAGCACACATGGCATGTGGGTGTTTTAAGGGCATGATGCTACTTGCAGCAAAAGTTAGTTCATTCTTTATCTTTAAATAATAAAATTCAAATAATGTAATAAGATGTTTGAAAAGGGATTTTCTTCCCACATGATTTAGCCCTATGAACGCTAATGGTCAATGCTTTTAAAAAATATACCCACTTAAATGAGGGGACATGGCCAGATATCATATACTATATAACTGATGGGTGATGTATGTATTACTGTATGCTCCCAGAGTTTCATCCTAAACCCACTGAAATCAATGGGAGTCTTGCCATTCCCAGACACATGTAGTTAGTGTTCCATAATCAAATGGATTTGTCTTCACCAGACAATCGTATTGCTAGATGATTTATTTGACCTGTGTTCATCTTGCTTGGGGTATCATCACACCAGAACTAGCCATTTGGTTTATAACAGATTTAATCACATCCATCATTATTGGCTGATCTGTTACCTGAAACCACAGCTCTTTTGAGCGTGAGAGTCACTGTGCCCTGGTCATGGCGTGGAAGATCCAATTTATTTAAGACTGTCTGAGATGTGGTCTCAAGTCCCCCTCATTTTTAAACAAATTACATTTCTCTTCCTTGCTTTATATTTGGGGACCATTTGCTTCTCTGGAATGTGATTCCTCTCCCTTGGATTTTGCACTTCTCTTGTTCTCTTAGGAGGTCTCTAGGTGAGGATGAAAGGTTAGAAGTGTTAGCTAACACCTTGTAAATAAGGGTATATCTACACTTAAATCACTTCAGCAGCACAGGTGCAGCGCTTCAGATACTACCTATGCCAACAGGAGGGGGTTCTCCCATTGGCATAGGTAATCTAGCTACTCCCTCTCGGGGAGTTGGGTCAATGGAAGAATTCTTCCATCAACTTAGCACTCTCTATAATGGGGGTTAGGTCATCATAGCGATCACTCTCAGGGAGGTTTTTTTTTCACACCCCTGAGAGACATAGCTATACTAAAGTAAGTTCCCAGGGTAGACCAGGCCAAACACGTTCTAGAACGCTAGTGTAGACGTGGCAAGTTGTACTTTAGCAAGTGCTAGCTGGTTGAGCTAAGGGAGAGCCTCAGGTTCATTTTTACCAGCTAACGTGTAAAATAAATTTTCGATGACTACACTAGTTTTTCAAAACACGTTAAAGGTTGGAGCAAACACATTAAAAGACCACACACACCCTTTTATCCTAGTTTAGAAAAGCTCCTAGTTTTTTGTTTTTAAAAAAATCACAAAGGGCCTGGTTTTTGGGGTGCAACTTCCAGTATTGACTTTGCTACCTACAGATCCTCCTAGTTTCTCTACAAACCCCAGATTTTAATGAAGTCTAAGAGAAATGAAAGGGGGGGGGGGAAGAGGAGAGAAAGAGAGCCAAACTGAAAACACAAGCCAACAACATTAGTCATAAGTTTCTGCACATTTTCTTCATTCCAAACCTATATAAATTATAAGGCTTCTGAGTCATTAGTGCACCAGTGTGTGGCTGATCATAATCTTTGTCCTTGCCTTTTTTGTGATCATTGCTGCTGATTTGTATTTCAGCGTGTGGGGACTAGAAGCAGAGACAGTACTGAAATGATGTTTGGGAGGCCAGATTCTGTTCTCAATTACAACAGTATAAATCTGGAGTAACTCCACTGAAGTCAGTGGAATCATGCAGATTTAGGAGGGCTGACTGAGATCAGAATCTGGCCCCAAGTCTGCAAGATTTCCTTTCCAAACCATCTTGCTGATGAGGGAGATAAATACATATTCATCAAAATGTCCTGGCTAAATAAAGGATTAAATAAAAAGCTGCAATAACAATATATTTATTTTTTAAAGCCAGGATTCTCAACCGCTTCAAAATTATTTCCCTCAGTTATTCATTGCTAAAGAACTCTTCTCAATAAAGTTCAGAGAACAGACAAAGGCAAACAGGAGGCTGTAAGTAATGGATGTCTGTGAAAGCTGTGTTAAAAACAAGTACACCTGTGAGGAGCAATTGGCAGACTGTTGGGACTTTATAGGTAATTACATTACATGGACTCTCATAATGTCAGTTGTAATGTAATAAATAGGCCGCTCATTTTGGTGTTCCCTATAGTCAGCTAGAGCTATCACAGAGACAATGCCTCATTTTCCCCCCATTTGTCTGGAAATTATGGCTTTTAGTCTGCAGCTCTTTACTTAACAGAATACCACACACCCCAAAATTTCTTCTCTCTCTTCACAGTCTTAATTAGATTATACCAAACTGGCTGCATTGAAACATTGGTGCTTGTATTGTCTCAGTTATATTCCTGGACTCCCTTCAAAATTGTTTCGTCACAGTGACCTCTACGGATGAAAGCAGAGATACTCAGATGCAGTGAGCTAAGGCCCAATCTTGAGAGGTTCTGAGCAATCCCTTGCAAGGTGCTGAGCCCTCTCACACCCTATAGATGCTGTACGGAGTTGAGGGTGATCAGTACCTTGCAGGAGGTCCTCATTGTCTTGCAAGATTGGGTCCCTAATCTTGTTCTTTCCCCCATGGAGACCATGAGCTACTCTAATGCCGTGGTTCTCAACCAGGGGTACATACGTGTACCTCAAGGGGTAGGCAGAGGTCTTCCAGGGGGTACATCAAGTCATCTAGATATTTGCCTAGTTTTACAACAGGCTACATAAAAAGCACTAGCAAAGTCACTACAAACTAAAATTTCACACAGAGAATAGCTTATTTATAGTGCTCTATACACTATCCACTGAAACACAAGTACAATATCTATATTCCAATGGATTTTATAATTGTATGGTAAAAATGAGAAAGGAAGCAATTTCAGTAATAGTGTGCTGTGACACTTTTGTATTTTTAGGTCTGATTTTGTAAGCAGAAGTTTTTAAATGAGGTGTATCTTGGGGTACGCAAGACAAATCAGACTCCTGAAAGGGGTACAGTAGTCTGGAAAGCTTGAGAACCAGAGCTCTAATAGTTTTGTTTTAGCTAGAGTAAGGTTATTGCATAGAAAACAGCCTGTGAAATATGTAAGCAAATAATCTCAATTTTAAAGATAGGGAAACTGAGGCAGAATAAGAGTGACTTGCCCAAGGCCAGAAGAGAATTCAATGTCAGAGCAGAAATTACAACTCAGGACGAGTTCATGACTCTTACCAGGGGCTATTCTAGCTATAGGCAAACTTGGCAGCTGCCTAGGGCAGGAGGGCCAAACCTGAGTGGCGCTGTGATCCCACACGCCAGGTCACAATGCCACCCACTCAAATTTGGCCCCGGCCACCTCCCCACCACTGTCATGGTAGAGGGGCAGCCAGGCCAAACCTCAGTGAATTGCATTGCAACCTGGCCCTTGGCCTTCCCATTTCTAGCAAAACTACTGAACCATCAGAAGGGTTGTCATGCTCCCCCAAAAGTCTCATGTGCTCCCACCCACAGTTCAGAACCTCTATTCTAGGAAAGGGGCAGCACAATGAAGTTTTGCCTAGGGTAGCAGGCCTCTGCCTCTTAGCAGTTTCCTGGCTCCCAGTCCTGTGTACAAACCACTAGACCATGCCTCGCATCAAAACATGTGGGGAGAAGTAAAGGTCTCAAGTTCTAGGCTACTACTTGACATAAGATTAGTTGAACATGGACAACTCAAACCCAGACCTCTCATCCTCTTTTGAGAGCTCCAAGAATGGGCTGTCAGGATACAGAAACCTTGTTGGCCAACCATAGCTGGTTGGCTAAACAAACAGCTGGCTGTCTTCTCAACTGAGTGCTGAAGAAGAGTTGCTGGAGTATGGATAATTCAATGTGCAATATATACATCCAGTTGGCAGTCTCTATAGTGACTGGTTTGTGTTTCCACTTGAACCACGGCCCAGCCCCAGAAAAAAGGGCACTGCTCTGAAAAAGAAAGCTGGAGTAGAAGATAGCATATGCCCTTGTTTTAATATGGAAATATTGGCAACATACCCAACAGCAGCAGCAAATCAACCTACCTGCTCTTCTCCTCCCATCTCTTCTCTACCCTATGCAAAATAGTCACATTATTTAGTCCGATGGAAATCAGCTCTTTCCAGTTAGACTTATCTGAATTTCAGGTCTCTTTGGAATGATGCCATTGTGTACCAGTCTGGACTCTTGTGCACTGGGAACGGCATTTACTGAGAGGGCTTGAAGACAGAGAAGTCTGTTTTTTAACTACATCTAGCAGTCAGGTGCCTTTGAACATTGTAGACCTACAGAAACAGCAGGCCCTCATTTCACCAAGCATTCATTAGAGTTAGACACTTGCTTTAGGCATTTCTGAGAGTTGTATAAGGGAGGGAATAAAACAAACCAAACCATCTTTCAGAGTCTGTTTTAGGAGCCAACTCTTTTTTATGGTGTGATGACACATGCATTTAATAAAGATATACAGTATTCTGAGCAAAGTAAATCTACACCCTTATATTACAGAAACTTAGAATGAGGATTTCATTTAATTGTGGTAGACTGCTGTGCACAATTTACCAAAATGGCGTAAACAGCTATTGAACTGTAACACCTAAAGATGTCTAAGTGCTTAGGTAATTTGAGTCTTATTTTGCAGATGTTAACAAAATAGATAAAAATAGGAGGAAAATCTAACAGAGGTGCCCTAAGACAAGAGGAAAACAGGGGAGGGGAATCACAAAATATGGGGCTATTTCTTGCACTGTCACCAAATTTGGTAGATGTTGTCTAACTACTTCACTTTTTACTAGTTAGTTGTTCTTCACAGGGCCATAGGTGTGCATTGGGAACTACCAGTCAGTAAAATGACAAGCATGTACCCCAGAGAATGACAGTCTAGATTATATACATTGTAAATTGTTTGGTGCAGGGACTATCTTTTTACTATAGTTCCATACAGCACCTAGCACACTGGGGCCCCTAGTTTCTACCATAATATAACTCAGCATGGGATGGCAATAAAACAAAGGGCTGGAGGGAAAAAAGCTAAGCGACAATAGAAGTCCAGCAGGGTATTTCCACTTTTAACACATCATAGTTCTTGGCCTGCTCCTCACTCAACACCACATAAGCAGCTTGAGCTTCTCCTGCCAGATAAGGGGCTAACTATAGGACCCATAATCCTTTATCCCAGCCCACACTCGTAGCAATTCTTTCAGAAGTCAGTAAGAATGCACCAGAACCTTCCCCAGGGCCCATTTTACAGAGTCTCAGCCCACTCCCCCAAACTTCCCTTCCCCACAGCAGGACGTGTCACATTTTGTAGCAACTGCGGCTGTACCTGGGTCTGTTCCATCACACACTCCTGAAACAGGGCTGGCAGGCGGAGCAGCAGCAGCAACAGCTTGTCACTCTGTCTGTTGGAGTGCCTGCAGCATCCTTCTGTTGGTCTACCAGCCAATGCAGCAGCTCCTCCAGCTTTTCCCCAGTTCAGCCAGTCTTCCCACAGGCACCCACTTAACTTTCTTGGCTCTGGCTGACAGGTGACTCCCACACAAGCCACCACTTGTGAATGAGCTCCCCCCTCAGCTCCTGGAACCCCTGGCTGATAATCCCTCTTTGTGATTTAAGCAGCACGCCTTGTCCAGCGGGACTCCACCAAGTATCTTTATTACTGTTTATACTCCAGCTCTATCCCAATATATTATCAAGCCCCCTCAGTCAGCCTTTTATACTGCTTGTTTTCTTCTCAGTGCTGTCCAGCTGGTGAGCAAATTAACTCATTAGCTCATCAGGCTCCCTACAGGTGCAAGTGATCCCTTCTGAAGCCAACCAGCCCAAGTCCCTCCTACTCTAACTACATCCAGTGTGCCCTGGGTGGTCTAAGTTACCAGGATGCTCTAAGTTACCAGAGTGCTGACTTTCAAAGGACTCAACTTATCGCTTCTAACAGCTTGTCACAGATATGCTGATAGTTATGAAAGCATCTCATTAGTCCCTGAGATTTTTGGAGTTGCTGCTGCTGTTTTTTAATGCAGGAGGGTAAAATTCAGGATACTTTCCAGAAGGAGGGACAGGGAATTGGGAAAGGAATGCTTATCCGCCAGTAATGCTACATATCTATACATACCAGCAAGAAAAAAAAAAGGTCAGGTAAAAGACACTCATTTAAGAACTTTTCCTTGCTCATAGAACAGCTGCCTTTTTATCTATAAAGTGGGAATTTCCATTGTAGCTATTAGATGTAGGCCAGGCCAAAGGTATTTAGTATATGTTTCAATGGCCTTGCCTGAATTTGTTTCTCAGTAGCTTGGGGTGACAACTAACAGAGTCTGTGCCCTTTGATTTATGCTGACTAATGCAAAATCAGTAGTCCATAAGTTTAACACCATGAGTGATTTAATTGTGTGTGACACCCCCCCCCCCCCCCACCAGTTTTGCATGGCTAACCGAGACCTAGCTGGATGACACTGCAGAGCCATTTTTGGCCCAGATGTCTCCCACTGGGCACTTGGCTGTGTATGAACCAAAAGAGCATCATGAAGTTGGTGTGGCCATGTTGGTTGCATCAAGTATCAAATGTAAGGTGGGCTCCCACTCCAAACCTAGGTCTAACAGCATGTGTCTGCCTAATGTGTGAGCTAGGGGATGCAGTTAAAATAGGCCCAGTGTTAGTGCACAAAGGAAGGAGGAGGAGTGAGAGGGAGAAGGCTTATAAGCAAAAGGAGCAGCATGGAAGATGGCACAAAGATGAGAGTGGGAGAAGGTTACAATTGGCTGTTGAGGAAGGAGGTTTAGGAAGAGTGTATGCAATGGGAATGGGAGTAGGAGAAAACAAAAATGTAAACAGGGCAGAGTTCTGCAGAAACTTCAAGAGGTGGTACTGGTGTATGATCACCCAGTTCCTACTTCACTAATAATTGGCCAACTTGATAGAAGTAGTTAACTGACTGCGGTGTTTGGGGGAAGGGAGTTTTTCTCTGTATGACTGACAAAAACCTGAAGTTCACCCCAGCTTCTCCTTACCTTAATCCCCAAATTCTCAAGCCCTGTGTTGCAATCATCATTCTTCCAGCTGAGAAGTATAAGATAAGGATACCTTAGAACCCCTCATGTGTTGACTGGCAGTGCATAGCACATACTTAGGACACATGGACTGTACCATGCATACATCTCTGAAATGCAAGGAGAGAGTACACACTTCTGTAGGGCCATATAGGTATCAGTATTCAGTCTGTGATTTTCAAATCCACTGGGCATTGAAAGGCTAATTACAGCCAGAGTAGGTCCTGTTATGATATGTGATGGACCCTTTTTTCATAAAGAGGATAAATGAGGTACTCCCAGCACCTACCAGTCCCCTGGAGTGAAGAACTGAGTCCCAAAATCTGGTAGATAATAAGGTAAGCCACCACTCTTATTAGGCCAGTTATCTACTCAGTTCACAGACACCTGAGTATTGTTTATCAAGGGTATTATATTGAAACATAGTGCTAAGACTGTGTATCTTTCCTTATTCTTATTAAAAAGATGTATAATCCACCTCTCAGAGATAACAAAAAGTAAAGTTCATGGATATTATTAGCTTCCACTATGTGCAGTCAGAAAATTACACACTGAAAGTTCTCACATTCATGTAAATTACATTGAATGGAAAATATCTAATTATCTCTCCAAGATAACAAATATATATGTAAATGTTTTAATCTAATGATAATAATATGTCTAGGGAGGGATATTACAATTTGAAATCTAGAGTAATCACAAAAAGTTGAACTGTGATTGTTGAACTTCCTAGGTAATGGATCTGAACTCTTGTTTTTTGATGAAATAAAAGCTATGGGGTTTTGTTGTGTTTAGATCATTCACATGCTTAGTTATTTGCTCCATTTAGCATTCAAAGACGAATGGCAAAGTTCAGAGGCAAAAACAAACAAAACTCATTCTGTAGCAAGAGCTGAATTCCATTTTTAATTATGTCTTGGGGGCTGGAGTAGGATAGGACTACATACCCCTTTCCTGCCACAGTGAATTTGCCAGTTATGTCAATTTACCTCTCTTCCCTTCCTTTGGAAGCTCATTTTATACATTCCCCCCCGCCAAGAAAATGATGGATTTATATCCCTCCCACTTTTATTACAAAAGTGAAAAACTAAAGATGGGTGAATAACTAAAAATAAATGAGCTGAATGATTAATCTGAAAAAATATTGTGAATATTATGAGAAAAATTTCAACAATTATTTCACCAACCCTATGGAAAACTATCCTGCAGCACTGAAGAGTGTGTGTGCAGGCATAAAATTACAAATACATGCTGATTTTAAAGCACCCTTTACCTGTCAAGACCTGAGATCAGGATTTGCTTTTTCCATTGTGTTGTTAAGTAGATCGCGTACAATCAAACAGTGGGAACAAAGCAGGAAGGGAAGGAAAATGACTCCTCTGTTTCTTTGTGAACTTATTACATTTTTAGTGGAGATAAAAGGTGCTAGATTGACATCCCTGGAAACTAAAATCCTTTATGCACACAATAGGTACAGTGGAAGCATTCACATAGGGTCTTGACAATGAACCTCAGCCCTGACCTGGAGGGATCACCTCTATTAGTGGCGGAGTAGTTCCATTCTCCGTGGCTCATTCAGTCCTTGGCTTCATTCAAATGCCCAAAGTTTCTAATTAGTGCCAGTTTTGGTGCTGGTTTCTCTGATGTAGACAGCTGCCCATTGGAACCTCCTGAACCCACCAAACTTGTGTCACACAGACCCCCAAACAGCCATCAAATGCTGACAACCTACAGGCACTGCTAAACAGGACCAGATTTGAGGCAGCTTCCTAGAGATGAAAGGCTCGGTATGCTATTGCAGCAAAGTTTTGGGTAATAATTGTCCAAAACCACATTCTGATTGGCTGGCTGAGTCTTTTCTTGTGATATCATGACCATTCACCCACTCCCAACAATGCACAGCACAAGCAGCAGTAGCATAGTCAAGGGTAAACTTGGATAAATGGAATTTACCCACTTCTCATTTGAGGAATAGGGAGTTTAGTTCAGGATAGTTTAACCCACTTTTTTTTTTTTAAATCACTACACACTGTGAAGTAGCCTACTCCTTAGCAGTTTCTGGACTTTCAGACCCTGTTAGTTCATTTTTTCATGTAAAAATGAAGGCCCTGATCTAGCAAAGGATTTCTATGTGGGGTTTTGGAGAGGAGGAGAAGGGGTTAAATAGTCCTGAGGACCCTAAAAAAGCAAACTGATTAGAAAAAATATATATTCAAAATTGTAGATGAAGGATGGTTCGTAGATAATAGTGGAATGCAGCATGGGTCTAATACTGCAAGAAAGTGTTTACAAAAATGAACTCAGTTTCCAAATGGTTCTTCAGTTTAACCTTGTTTGTGCCCTTTTTACATTCATGTGACGTTTGGGAACTGGCTTTTTGTTTTTTTAATACAGATACCTGCATTTCCATGTGAGTAAAAGTACTGGTGAAGAACCAGAGGTGAGATGCTGGCCCCACTGGAATGTATAGGAGTTATGCCGCTGATTTCAATAGATCCAGATTTTCACCTCAAGAGTATTCTGTATTCAGTAGACATAATTAATTATTCTCCTGTTTAAAAGGTTTTCAGTCATCCATGGAACAGAATCTATACTTACATGACCAACCACACAGGTATTAACGAATAGTGAAAAGTGCACAGTTCATGAACAACTCCCTGCCAGGAATTTGTTCAGTCAAGAATTACAAAAAGAATACAATCTGAAAAAATAAAGTCTGTTCATTGTCTGTTACAGCTTTCCCCCTATTCCATTTTGTTTCTTACAGCTGTCCCCTTACTCCATTTTGTTTTTGTTCTCCTCCTGTGGCCGCCCCTCCCTGGCTGTTAAATTGTTTACCAGGGCCACTGCCCTTCTCAAAGGGAGGGCCCCTTAAGTTGTTTACCAAGAGCCATTGCCCTTCTCAAAGGGATGGCCACTTGTGCTACGTGCTAAGTGGGACTACTGCCCTGTTCAAAGGGTTGGTCCTGTTATCACCTTGTTAAACCTGGGCTCGGTGTAGGGTAGGCAATGTCCAGAGCTGCAAGACCTAATGTGTTTTTAAGATCCTGGGCATGAGTCATAGGCCTCATGTGCTTTTGAGTCCTGAGGTGGGAACTCACGCCTATGGTCCAGGACTCTGCCCAGGCATGTCTCTATGCTCACCTGCAGTTTTTCCCTGTATCTCCTCCCCTGTGACAGAAGGAGCCTATCAGGATTACTGGTGGGGAAACTGCCTGAGATTGCCTTTAAGAACAGGCATTTTTGAAACAAACATCGGAAAGGTTCCTGCATTGCTACCTGGTCTGATCAGCCAGGGGTTCTGGGGGGTCCTTTCTCCGCTCTCATTTTATTTTTGAGCGTACCCCCGTTTTTAACCCCCCCCCCCCACGAAGAACGAATTGCTGCCTGAGAGACCTCCTGATTATCAAGACCGTACCGAGCCCTCCTTGCTTCTTCTGATGTTGTTGCTGCTTCTGCCTTTGCTGCTGCCTTGGGGACTGGTAAGAATCCCTCTGTGAAACTTTCTATACTTTTATTACTTTAGCTGCTGGCTCTGTTTCCCCAGCACACAGACTAAAGCTAAACCTTGGTCTGTGTCTTAAAACCTCTCTTAAACTCCTTGGTCTGTATCTGTAATCTGTTTCTTGCTTTGCAGCGCCTTTGCTGCTAGAAATAAGCCTGTGCCTTCCTGGACTGTATCCTGGGCTGCCAGCTTGCAGCCACCACTAGTTAAATCCCCCTCCCCCCTTGGAGCTGTATCCTGGGCACACACCACTCTGCCCTCTGGAACTACCCCTAGTATAAGGTGCACCCATTAGGTTAGATTTCGTCCTTTAGTCTAGATAAGTTGTAATTTCATTTTGCATAGCTGTAGTTAAGTTAGGTTTAGAAAATTGCTTGCATTGTACCCTGTAAGTTAGGCTTAAAGAACTGTTGCATTGTGTTTTGTTACTTGCTAATTTGTGTAGTTTTGGTTAAGTTAAATCATAGATAAGATTTTGCTGTGTTTTGTATAATTGTCTCTCTGCTGTTTAAACTTGCAGCCTGTCTGCTCTCTGTGTCTCCCTGAGTTTAAATCTCCCTCTGCCTTTGGCCTCTGCTCCAACACGTGCTCCTCTTCCCCCAACCTCACTTCTCTACCACTTTCTTCCCCTCTCTCTCTCTTTCTCTCTGCTGTTTAAACTTGCAGCCTGTCTGCTCCCTCTCTTTCTAGCATAAAACCCCATTGGTTACCCCTTTTCTCTCTAACACACCTCACATTTTACATTTACACCACTGTGACACATTTTTTACCTAAAGTTGTTGGTTATTTAACACATTTTACCCATACTGTTAGTTGGTTATATGCTGCTGTGACACACTCTTTACATAGAAATTGTTAGCTACCTGTTACATTTATACTTCAGTGTTAATTGGTTACCAACTGTATTGTACCCCACTGTATTGTACCCCACTATTGAAACCCCCTATCACATTTACTAGAAGAACCCCCCCATCATTGTCTATTGTAAACACCCTATACACCCCATCCCATCCTATTTCATTGTTAAATTCCCACCACTTCCTTTTTCCTTTAATAAAGAAATTAATTGGCACCCCACCTGTGTGGTAATTGCTCCCCAAGATCCCATATACCTGCTGGCAGGGACATTCATGAGCACTGTGCGACCAGAAAAAATTAAAAGGATGAAATTCACTGAATAATTTATTTGCCACAAATAATGGAACCAGAGGATACATTGAAAAACTCCCGCACATTTTCCAATAAAAAAACCAAAACCATACAGTACTCTAATAGCAATAATCCATGCCTGGATGTGCATAGGCTATTTCTATACTTCTTGAAAGGCTATTACCATGAAGCAGACAAACTCAAACCATGTACGAATAGCCTTCTAATTCAAGACCTTTTGTGCCTCACAACTGTATTACTATTCCCTTGAGCCATCAGTCCATCCTCCCCACTCTTCATGATGACATCAGCTGATGCTGGTGAATTAAACAAAAGAATCTTGAGCCAAAGTCTCGGCAAGTAACAAAGAGAATTTGATTTTCAAAAAAAAAAAAAAAAAAAATGGTTTCAAATGTATTTAAATTTTGATTTGGGGATCTATACATTTGCCATTGCTTTGAAGATCTTTCTAATCCTCTTCCCCTTTCTCTTTTTGGCTCTCCGAATATTTTGGCTACAGCAACTGTGCAAGTGAGAGAGTTTTCTTCCTGTCCTCTTTTCTTCCTTAGCACATGAAATCTATGTTAAATTAGTAGTTCTAAAAGGAGATCTGTCTCTAGTTGTTGCTTTGGAAAGTTGGCTTCTTTATCTAATGACTGACATATTGGCTATTATCAAGTATCGGGGGTAACTGTGTTAGTCTGTATCCACAAAAACAACAAGGAGTCCGGTGGCACCTTAAAGACTAACAGATCTATTTGTGCATAAGCTTTCATGGGTAAAAAAACCTCACTTCTTCAGATGCATGGAGTGAAAGTTACAGATGCATCTAGGTAACTTTCTGTAACTTTCACTCCATGCATCTGAAGAAGTGAAGTTTTTTACCCATGAAAGCTTATGCACAAATAGATCTGTTAGTCTTTAAGGTGCCACCAGACAACTTGTTGTTTTTATTGGCTGTGCAGTGATGTTGTAGCCGTGTTGGTCCCAGGATATTAGAGACACAAGGTGCGTGAGGTAATATTTATTAGACTAATTTCTGTTGGTGAGAGAGAAGCTTTCAAGCTACAGAGAGCTGAGGAATATTGGCATCTGACATTTTGGCTGCCATCTGTGCTGGCTGCCGCTGTGTTCCATGATCTGAAGCAGTGATATGTTTTGTGCATGTGTTATAATGAGTCTGTTGTCCTCAGTTATTCTCATGCAATTCCCATGGATTGCAGTGGAAGTCACTAGCATATATCTGAGAACAGAAGGCCTGAGTCAAAGCCCATTGCTGTAAATGGGAGCATTTCCATTTAATTCAGTGGGCTCTGACTTGGATCCAGAATAAGGCCTCATTGTATGCTGTATGTATGTATACTCCACTTTAATTAGTACATTGTTCTCTGCCCCCTATAAGGAGTAGAACACAGACAGAGAGAGCTAGAAAGGCCTCAGAGAAACAAGTCTGCAGAGGGAATGGTTTTCTTCTTGTTTGTTTGTAATAATTAGCTCTGTTCAGGGTGACAAACACTGCAAGGACTTGTCAACATGCAGAGCTGCATTGGTTTAATTTAAGGTGTGAGCATAAACTGATTTAGTTAAACCAGTGCAAAAGACTGTGTTGACGCTCTGATTTCCATTTAGCTTAAGTCTAAGGCAAAATAAACCAGGTTTAACCAAAATAAAAGGGTCCATGCAGTTGTTTCCACTGCTGTAACTAAACTGGTTTAAAAATCAATTTTAGGCCATGTCTATACATACAGCGCTACAGCAGTACTGTGTCTGGTGAAGACACTCCATGCCGATGGGAGAGAGCTCTCCTGTTGGCATAAAAAAAAACCACCTCCACGAGCAGCATAAGATATGTCTGTGGGAGAAGCTCTCCCACA